>NC_055994.1:126931017-127243636 GCF_018446385.1 Zingiber officinale
GAAGGGGTAGATCTTGAAGGCTTCTTCTTGTAAATTAGTTTTATTGGAGAGGAACCTTAGCTTATCTTTTGGAATGAGGAGAGGGAGAGCTCTTGGTTTCGGTGGAGAATGAAGAAGGAGAAGGAAGGAGGAAGAAGAAGAATTTAATCCTTTGCTTTTCTTCTCCCAATCCTATTTATTCCTATGTAAATGAAGCATGTCTTCATTCATTCCCTCAACTCCTCTTTTCCCTCATTCCTCTAATCCCACGAAAATAGAGAGAGGGAGGGAAGTAGGCAATTTATCTTTTGCTTGCTTCTTCTCTTAACCAAGAGGAAGAGAAGGTGAGCAACTTGGTTTTCTCTTGCTCTTTTACTAAATCATCTTCTCTCCTTTAACTACCATTTCCATTCTCTTTTATTCACTTATCATTCATTACCCTAGTGGTTCCATCCACTACTTTAACTCTATTACTTGTGGGAGGTTCAAGGTTCAATCCTTGGCCTCACCTCTTCTTATTCTATTTTGGTTTCTATTTTTTTCCTTCTCTCTTATTTTTTAAAGAAAATACTCCTAGACATAGCTTAGCATTTCGTGGGTGTTACATTCTCCCCTTAGGGGGGAACTCTAGAGCATCATTCACCTCCATCCCTTGATGATCCGTCCATCTTCGGAGCAAGGAGGAATCCCCAAGACATCGGAATCATCGGCAAGCATCTTCTTCCCCTTCTTCTCACATCTAGGGTTGTAAGTATACTTTACTTTATGTTTTGGGGCTGGTCTTCCTTTTCAATGGAGTAGATCTCAGATCTAGGGTGTAGGAAGTATTTGTAATATGACGGAGATGTAAAACTATGTGGATTTGCCATGTTTTTATTCAATGACTTGTTAATACCTTATTCATGTTTGATGAAGTGCGTGTGTGGAGCTTGTATATATATCTTTAGTATATTTTATCAATTTTTTTTGTAGAATTATTAATCCTGTAGGGGGGATACCTTAGATCGTATGATCGAGGGACGTCGTGATAGGGATGCCCCGCTAACGGACGTCTAGGTTATCACCTTGAAGGGAGAAACAAATCTCCACAAGAAAGTAGGGGATCAGACATAATCACTATTTCTATCTTTATATTATTGTGTGTTAGTATATTTCTATGTTGTATGACCGAGGGGCGTCGTGACAATGCTGCCCCGCTAACGGACTTCATAGAAATCACTTTTGTTTAGTAGCATAGGACATGGAGTAGGAGATTATGTCGGCATATCCATTGCAGGGGAGAGTCGATAATGAATCTAACTTCCTACAAGTGCATGAACATAGAGGATAGGAACTAAGCAATCTATGTAACATCGCCAAGCATCACAAGGAAACCGAAATCATAGAATTGCACCTTAACCCATCTCTCACATCCTCTTAGGTCAACCCCTTTCAAGATCCATTCTCTCTCTTCCCTCTTTTCTTTCTCTTACTTTCTTTCCCAACTAATCTTACACTTGTTTTGATAATTCACCGTGCGAAGTTAACTAGTGCTTAATCAACAGTCCCTGTGGATACGATATCTTTTTATTACTGACGACGAAATCGTGCACTTGCGATTCGTAACATATTGTACGGAGATAAGTATGAGTTTTGGTCTAACCTTAAGGATCTTACTTTCACTTCACTTAAGCTTGAATAGTGGATGCATTTTGGAATAGTTATGATTCATTCAAATTTCTTAGTACTTTTGTTCCCATGGTGATTTCTTATTTACATTTTAGCTATTAGACTACCTCAGATCATGGAAGCTCATTTGGAAAAATCTAAATCCCAAATATTTGCATTTATCTTACATGTATTTGTGATTAATGTCACACTTCTAATAAAAAAATCATTTGAATGAGGGATTAAAAAATAGTCGTCATGAGTGAAAACTAACAATTGACCCCCTTTGAGACCAAGTTAGGTTACTGGGAAAATAAATGTTATATTTCTCTTGATTCCGAGTAGTCCTTTGAGACCTTGTGTAATTTAAGGAAAACGAACCAAGTGTGTGGAAGGTAAGTGTCTATCACTGAAAATATTAGGAACTCAATTGTATGATGACTTGACTAGGACAGAAAATTAAAACTTGAAATGCTTAAGTCACTTATTACACTGAGCACAAAGAACTTATGCTTAGGTCATACTTAGGTTACTCCACAATCATGCTTATCAATGAAACTATTTGATATAGTTAGGCGAGTGCACCAGGGATTATGAAACACTATAAGGCCTCATGAATTTAGATTGTAGCATTTTACTTGAGGACAAGCAAAGGTTCAAGTTTGGAGGTGTGATGTGCGTAGATCTTATAATCTTTTATGCATGTTTCTACGCACATTCACGTATTTTATTCATGATGGATTTATGCATTCTTAAACTCCTTATCATGTTTACAACATAATTACTCTTCTATTTTAGAGATCTACTTTTTGTGTGCATTTGTGTGGATAAGGATAACTTTTGGAGAAAAAAATGGTGATCGTCGACGTACTAGGGAGCAAAGCAAAAGGCTAACCGACACTGGCTATGCGACCCTACACGGTCATGCAACACATCCAGAGGAGAAGGAGAACATGACCATGTGACCCTACACGGCCATGTGAAGCATCCAGAGCCAGAGAAGAACATGGGCGTGTGGATCTCACACGGTCGTGTCACATAACCCGTAGCCAAGAAGGAGTTAGTCGTCTGATCCCGCATAAACTTCAGAGAAGGCGGGCGTTCAAAGAAATATCACCTTGGTGCAGTTCCACTCTATCCCAAACCTCTGTTCGATAATCTGAGGGTGTCTTCATAATCACATCAACTCCGAAAGCAAAGGATTAAATCCAAGGATCACTCGACGCCATTGGTTAAGTGTTTCTCTTCCTTCCTTCTCTTAATTTGGAATTGAATGTTGTATATCCTGATGTCTTTGGGTTCTCCTCTTTCATCTATGGAGTAGATTCATTATTCTAGGATTACGGAGTAGTTGTGGTTAAGGGTATGATGTAACAACTCATGTTTATGCCTTTTACCTATTATGTGATATTGACTTGCTCTTGTATCTATTCTATTTGACATGCATGAGAATTGCCCGCGTTTGATTGCCATGTAGATTGAATGTTTGTGTAGGGATTGTAAATCTTGTAGAGAGAGTATTTTAGATCATATACCCGAGGGGCCATAGTGACAAGGGTAACCCGTTCACGGATGCCTAGGATATTCCCTTAAAATGAGAAGCAACCCCTTCATAGGGAAGTAGGAAATCGTGTTGAATTCATATCTTTATCTTTCTTGTTATTAACTAGTCATGTGTTCCTGTGATCTATGACCGAGGTGCCCTCGTGACAAAGGTTAACCGCTACTAGATTTCACAGGGATCATCTATATTCAATACTTAAAGACACCACAACGAAACTTCCTATAAGGGCACGTTAATTGAAGATAAGAAAATGGTAGATCGTGACACATTAGTACACACCACAATGAAACCGAACTCCTAGAATACTCCCCAAACCGAGATAAACAACTTTACCTCTAGCTCTTTCATCTTCCTTCTAGGTTTCATCTTTCCTTCTCAATAGATAACTAGCGACCATTGATAGTTTATCTAATTCTACGTGAGCGATAGCTAGTGCTTATAACCACTCCCTGTGGGTTTGATATCTTTTGTATTATTGACGACGTAACTATGCACTTGTGATAGTAATAGCCACCAATGGACAACAAAGAAGATTTTTTTGGTATCAGACGCTTGCCGCGCTAGCTTCGCCGTCTACCCCGCCGCCTTCCCTTTTTAAAGAAATAGTGGAAAAGTTGTAATACGAATATGCAATTGTAAATGATTCTCTTCCTGAATACTTGAGGAACTACTAAGAACTGAAGCTAAAACTTGAAGCGAAAGAAGAGGTACTCGAAGCTGAGAAGTAGATGAGCAAGTAATTCAAGATAAATGCATGGTTTAACTTGATAAGCAGGTGCTCGAAGGTAAGCTACTAATAGAAGTTGAACGAAATCTTAAACAGGAAGCTGACAAGAGGGCACACGAAGCTGACAAGCATGTAATCAAAGCTGACAAGCGGGTACAAGATGTTGAATGTAGGCATAAACTCGAACTCGAAGTTGAACGGAAAAAACTGAAAGCTGAGAAGCGGTTACTTGAAACTAAACGGAAGCTGAAACTAAAAGTTAAGAATCAGGTAATTGTAGCTGAACGGAAAGTTGAGAACCAGAAACACGAAGCTGAATGGAAACATAAAATTAAAGCTAAGATCTAGGTTAAGATTATCTGCATTCCGGTTGGAGTGGTTGTACTGAGTTTTGCGCTAGGAATGCGTTGTAGTGATTCTTCCCACTAAGTTTTGTGCTACGGATGTGTTATAGGGGTTCCTCTTCTAGGGTTCTTCCCTTACCATCTAAAAATAAATGAACTCTGTGAACATTCAGACTTATCTTTATTTTTTGTTTTTGCAAGTACTTCAATTTATCTAAACATTTCAGCGACTCCGTGTAGATGAGTTAAAAGACAACGAGGCCACGAACACCTCCGATGAACCCTGAACCACCTATCCCATCCTCCGACGTCGTTCCAGAGACTAGACTAAGAACTAACCCTCATCTCACCGTTTAGCGGAAGCCCGCCGATCAAAGATGGTTGAAAAATGTGGAGAGAAGTTGGAGCTTCTCTCTCCAGAACCGGACCTGAGATTCTGACTAACTGAGAGCCCAGTCATTATAGGTGATATTACTTATTAAAGGGACATTTCTAGAAGGAGCTTTAATATTCATATTATTGTTATCTTCGTATGAAGTCCTATATAAATCGACCCTACCGCCTCTGTGAGTAGCAGCTGCCAGTCTAACGTAGCCACCGATGGACAACAACGAAGGTTTTTCGGTATTAGACGCTCCACCGCCAGCTTCGCCGTCTACCTCGCCGCCTTCCCTTTTTGAAGAAACAGTGAAAAATCTACAATATGAATCTGCAATGGTAAACAATTTTCTTCCCGAATACTTGAGGAACTACCAAGAACTGAATCTAAAACTTCAAGCTAAAGAAGCGAAACTCGAAGCTGAAAAGTAGATATGTAAAGATGAGCAAGTGATTCAAGCTGGATGCATCGTTAAACTTGATAAGAAGGTGCTCGAAGGTAAGCGGATAATAGAAGATGAACGAAATCTTAAACAGGAAGCTGACAAGCGGGCACGCAAAGATGATAAGAGGGCAATCGAAGCTGACAAGCGGGTACAAGAAGCTGAACGTAGGCATAAACTCGAACTCAAAGTTGAACAGAAAAAACTAAAAGCTGAGAAGCTGATACTTGAATCTGAACGGAAGCTAAAACTAAAAGCTAAACATCAGGTAATTGTAGCTGAATGAAAAGTTGAGAACCAGAAACATGAAGCTAAATAGAAACATAAATTGAAGCTAAGACGCATATTAAGATTATCTGCATTGAAATTTGAGTGGTTGTACTGAGTTTTGTGCTAGGAATGTGCTGTAGTGATTCTTCCCACTAAGTTTTGTGCGACGGATGCGCTATAGGGGTTCTTCGTCTAGGATTCTTCCCATACCATCTAAAAATAAATGAACTCTATGAACATTCAGATTGATCTTTATTTTTTGTTTTTTCAAGTACTTCAACTTATCTGAACATTTCAGCGACTCTGTGTAGATGAGTTAAATGTCAGCGAGGCCACGAACACCTCCGATGAACCCTGAACCATTTGTCCCTTCCTCCGACGCCGCTTCAGAGACTGGCCTAAGACCTAACCCTCATCTCACCATTTCGTGGAAGCCCGCCGGTCCATAGATGGCTGGAAAATGTGGAGAGAGGTTGGAGCTTCTCTCTCAAGAACCGGACCTGAGATTTTGACTAACTGAGAGCCAAGTCATTATAGGAGATATTATTTATTGAAGGGGCATTTCTTGAAGGAGGTTTAATTTTCGTATTATTGTTATTTCCGTATGAAGTCCTATATAAATCAACCCTACCGCCTCTGTGAGTAGCAGTCACAACTCTAACGTAGCCACCGATAGACAACAACGAAGATTTTTCGGTATCAGACGCTCAACCGCCAGCTTCGTCGTCTACCCCACCGCCTTCCCTTTTTGAAGAAGCAATGGAAAAGATGCAATAGCAATCTGCAATGGTAAAACAATTTCCTACTCGAATACTTGAGGAACTACCAAGAACTGAAGCTAAAAATTCAAAATAAAGAAGCGGAACTCGAAGTTGAAAAGACGGTATGCAAAGATGAGCAGGTAATTCAAGCTGAACGCATGGTTAAACTTGATAAGTCGGTGCTCGAAGGTAAGCATATAATAGAAGCTGAATGAAATCTTAAACGAAAATTTGACAATCGGGAACGCGAAGCTGACAAGCAGGCAATCGAAGCTGACAAGCGGGTACAAGAAGATGAACATATGCATAAACTCGAACTCGAAGCTGAACGGAAAGAAACTAAAAGCTTAGAAGCGGCTACTAGAAACTGAACGGAAGCTGAAACTAAAAGCTAAGCATCAGGTAATTGTAGCTGAATGAAAAGTTGAGAACCAGAAACATGAAGCTGAATAGAAACATAAAATTGAAGCTAAGGAGTAGGTTAAGATTATCTACATTGTGGTTGGAGTGGTTGTACTGAGTTTTGCGCTAGGAATGCGCTGAAGTGATTCTTCCCACTAAGTTTTGTGCGACGGATGCACTATAGGGGTTCTTCGTCTAGGATTCTTCCCTTGCCATCTAAAAATAAAGGAACTCTATGAACATTCCGACTGATCTTTCTTTTTTGTTTTTGCAAGTACTTCAACTTATCTGAACATTTTGGCAAATCTGTGTAGCTAAGTTAAACATCGGCGAGGCCATGAACACCTCCGATGAACCCTGAACCACCTATCCCTTCCTCCGACACCCTCAAGAGATAGGCCTAAGACCTAACCCTCATCTCACCATTTAGCAGAAGCCCACCGGTGCAAAGATTGCTAAAAAATGTGGGGATAAGTTGGAGCTTCTCTCTCTAGAATCGGACAGTCATTATAGGTGATATGATTTATGGAAGGGGCATTTCATGAAGAGGTTTAATTTTCATATTATTGTTATTTTCGAGTGAAGTTCTATATAAATCGACCCTACCACCTCTATAAGTAGCAGCCGCCACTCTAACGTAGCCACCGATCAACAACAACGAAGGTTTTCCAGTATCAGATGCTCTACCTCCAGCTTCGTCATCCACCCCGCCTTCCATTTTAGAAGAAACGGTAGAAAAGATGCAATACGAATCTGCAATGGTAAATAATTTTCTTCCTGAATACTTGAGGAACTACTGAGAACTGAAGATAAAACTTCAAGCTAAAGAAGTGGAACTCGAAGCTGAAAAGAAGGTGCGCAAAGATGAGCAGGTAATTCAAGCTGAACGTATGGTTAAACTTGATAAGAAAGTGCTTGAAGGTAAGTGGATAATAGAAGCTGAACGAAATCTTAAATGGGAATATGACAAGCAGGCACGCATAGCTGACAAGCGGGTAATCGAAGCTGACAAGAGGGTACAAGAAGCGGAATGTAGGCATAAACTCAAACTTGAAGCTGAACGTAAAAAACTGAAAGCTGAGAAGCGGCTACATGAAACTGAACGGAAGATGAAACTAAAAGCTGAGCATTAGGTAATTGTAGCTAAACAGAAAGTTGAGAACCAGAAATATGAAGCTGAATAGAAATGTAAAATTGAAGCCAGGAAGCAGGTTAAGATTATCTGCATTGCGGTTGGAGTGGTTGTACTGAGTTTTGCACTAGGAATGCGCTATAGTGATTCTTCCCACAAAGTTTGGACCTACGGATGCGTTATAGGGCTTCTTCGTCTTGGGATCTTCCCTTACCATCTAAAAATAAATAAACTCTGTGAACATTCAGACTAATCTTTATTTTTTATTTTTGCAAGTACTTCAATTTATCTGAACATTTCGACGACTCTGTGAAGCTGCGTTAAACACCGGCACGACCATGAACACCTCCAATGAACCCTAAACCACCTATCCCTTCCTCTAACGCCACTCCAAAGACTGGCCTAACACCTTACCCTCATCTCACCGTTTAGCGGAAGCCCATCGGTGCAAAGATGGCCGAAAAATATGGAGAGAAGTTGGAGCTTGTCTCTCTAGAACCGAATCTGAGATTCTGATTGACTGAGAGCCCAGTCATTATAGGTGATATTATTTATTGAAGGGGCATTTCTTAAAGGAGCTTTAATTTTCATATTATTGTTATTTCCGCATGAAGTCCTATATAAATTGACCCTACCGCCTCTGTGAGTAGCAGCCGCCACTCTAACATACCACCGATGGATAACACGAAGCTTTTTCGATATCAAAGGCCCCGCCGCCAACTTCGCCGTCCGCCCCACCACCTTCCCTTTTTAAAGAAATAGTGGAAAAGATGCAATACGAATCTGCAATGGTAAACAATTTTCTTCCTGAATACTTGAGGAACTACCAAGAACTCAAGCTAAAACTTCAAGCTAAAGAAGCGGAACTCAAAGCTGAAAAGAAGGTACACAAAGATAAGCAGGTAATTCAAGTTGAACGCATGGTTAAACTTGATAAGCAGGTGCTCGAAAGTAAGTGGATAATAGAAGCTTAACAAAATCTTAAATGGGAAGCTGACAAGCGGGCACGCAAAGTTGACAAGCGGGCAATCGAACCTGACATGCGGCTACAAGAAGCGGAACATAGGCATAAACTTGTACTCAAAGTTGAACGGAAAAAATTGAAAGCAGGGAAGCGGCTACTTGAAATTGAAAGGAAGCTAAAACTAAAAGATGAGCATCAGGTAATTGTACCTGAATGGAAAGTTGAGAACCAGAAACATGAAGCTGAATGGAAACTTAAAATTGAAGCTAGGAAGCAGGTTAAGATTATCTGCATTGCGGTTGGAGTGGATGTATTAAGTTTTACGTTAGGAATACGCTGTAGTGATTCTTCCCACTAAGTTTTGTGCTACAGATGAGCTATAGGGGATCTTCTTATAGGGTTCTTCCAGTTAGGACCGAAAAGTAGCTAGAGGGGGTGAATAGCTCTTCGCGTGCTCGTTGCTCGGCGTTGCTTGTTTCTTCAAGGATGCGCAGCGGAAATACAAAGAAACAAATACAAACACGCTAACACTTGGATTTTACTTGGTATCCACCTCCAAGGGAGGTGACTAATCCAAGGATCCACACAACGCACGCACCCTCCACTAATGAAACTCTCCTTTATGGTAACTACCAAGGGCGGAGAAGCCCTACAAGACTCAATACAAGAAGAAGAAAGGGTAGTAAAGAAATACAAGCTTACAAGCTTACAATGAGTGCACAAACCCTAACCCTAGTTTCTTCTTCTTCCTTTGATCCGCCTCTTGACTTGGAAGAGCCTCCAAGAACCTTCAAGAACTGGCGATCTCGAGCTTGAGAAGAGTTGTGGAGGAGCTGGTGAAGATCTGACATGAATCTGTGAAGTTGTTCTGAAGGAATCGCACGCCAACAGCTATAAACGACGCCAACGGTCGAATCCCAATCGATTGGATTGCTCCCAATCGATCGGGGAGGCTTTGGATCGATCCACGGATCGATCCAGAGCGCCTCTGATCTCGGATGCGGATCGATCCACGGATCGATCCAGCCCTTATCGCTTGAGGGCCCCCAATCGATCCACTAATCGATTGGGACTCTGATCGATCCACGGATCGATCTAGAGGGGTCGCGAGGACTCACCGGATCGATCGGCGGATCGATCCAGATCTGGATCGATCCACGGATCAATCCAAACTCGCCGGATCAATCCACGGATCAATCCAAACCCGCTGGATCAATCGGCCGATCAATCCAGATCTTGGTTTTTGCCCAAAACCAAGTCTAAAGCCCCCTAAACCAACATCTAGTCAACCATGACTTGTTGGTACATAAGACCTAGCATCCGGTCACCCTTGACCAGCTAGGACTCTCTCACCAAGTGTCTGGTCAATCCCTTTGACCCACTTGGACTTTTCTCTTCTTGCCAAGTATCCGGTCAGTCCCTCTGACCTACTTGGACTTTTCTTTCTCGTGCCAAGTATCCGGTCAATCCCTTTGACCTACTTGGACTCTCACCAGATGTCTGGTCAACCTTGACCCATTTGGATTTCTCTTGCCTGGCTTCACTCACCAGGACTTTCTCAATTGCCTAGCTTCACTCACTAGGTCTTTCACCTGGCTTCACTCACCAGGATTTTCCTCCTGCCTAGCTTCACTCACTAGGACTTCCCAATTGCCTAGCTTCACTCACTAGGTCGTTCACCTAGCTTCACTCACCAGGATTTTCCTCCTGCCTAGCTTCACTCACTAGGACTTCCCAGTCAAGTATCCGGTCATCCTTGACCTACTTGACTCTTCTTCAATCAACCTTGCATTGTCAAACATCGAAACCCAAACCAAGACTCAAGCTTGGTCAACCAGGTCAACATTGACCTAAAGGATGTTGTACCAACAATCTCCCCCTTTTTGATGTTTGACAATACCAACACTATCACTTACAATACCACATATAAGCTAGGCTAATCCCATAGCCTAAACCTTCTTCATGCCACTAGGTAATGAATACATAAGTTAAGCCCTTCATTCTCCCCCTAAGAGGGCAAACTCCCTCTAGGTAATGAAAGCCTAACTTACTCCCTTTCATTCTCCCCCTATTGGCACACATCAAACCATGCCCCATTTTTGGGCACATATCAACAAATTCACTTGTTGAAAACTCTCCCCCTGAAGAGTTGCTCATCGTTGTTCACAACTTCACTCGTTGTGATCAACACGATAATGAAGGTCCCATACCCTTCATTAACCTTAACCCTACATTCTCCCCCAATGTAGGCAAATGTCCATCCTTGAGCATTATCCACTTGAAGCCACTTGAACAATGAGGATATCCACTCCCCATTAAAGTTCAAACGCTCAACCTTGAGCATGTTCTTAACGGAAGGTTGACCACCTTCCAAGGTTCATGAAAAATAGTTTTCATGTCTTTAAAGAGTCCCTCCCCCTAAAGACATGGTGGTAACTTCTGTCATTGCACCAACAATGTCTTGGAATCCCCAAAACTTTAGGAAATCCAATTTTAGAAGTTTTGAGGTTCAAATATTCAAAATTTGAAACAAACCTCAACCTAAACTTCAACTTAGCCTTCCTTAACCAATCCATCCTTGTTTTCCACACGAAAACACCCTTTTTATGTATACAAATGTATTTTCAGGGGTTTGGAATGGTTACCTAGACTAAAATAGGTTCAAAATGCTGAAAATAAGCTTTCCCAGCCAAAATCAGCATCTTCGATCGATTGGAGTTGGGTTCCAATCGATTGAACCCTGCTAAATCGATCCACCGATCGATTCAGTCTTCTTGGATCGATCGGCTGATCGATCCAGCGAGCTTCTGCTCGCTAGAATTGCCTTCTGAATCGATCCACTGATCGATTCAGACACTCCAATCGATCCATGGATCGATCGGAGCTCTGATAGTTGCTGAATTTCAAATTCAGCCAACTTCAGAAACCCCTAGAAAATTCTACAAAAATCCAAAAATCATGAAATTTGGTGTAGACATTATTTAGGGCATACTTTATCATGGAAAAATAGTTTTCTATGAAAATATATCATATCTTCAAAGATTGACATAAGCTTGAAAACTTGCTAAAACTTTAGCGTTTTCTTCAAGTTTGTGTCTAACTATTCAATGGTGATTACTATCAAAAGATAGCCTTCACCAAGGTTTTCCAAAAGTCTTTTAAAATAATTTTCAAAACCAATATCCCATCACATTCCTTGGGCTTAATGCACATGACTTGTACATTAGCTTTCCCAATGATGGGAAAACACATAACTATGTGTTTTGATGAACCTAAAACTCAAAAGAATGCACTAAATCAACATGTTGAGTTTTGTTCATCATCCTAACATCTCACTTGTATCTATTGTGGACAAAACACATACAAGTCATCTTATAGGTCTTTGTGAGATGTAAAATTTGGTTTTGCCCTATTCTAGGGATCATGCATATCTATCTAGGCATTTTAAAGATATTAGACATCCACCCAGGATGTCACTTGTTAATAAGTGTTGTTAAATGCCATTTGTCCTTAATTACAAGGAATTAAACTTAATGCATGATTATGCTATGACATACATCAAAATGAAATAACTTTCAAAAGAAAGATTCATATAATTATATGATATATGTATGACATGACATGGTATTTTTGTATTTTCATAATAAGGTATGAGTGCAAAAATAAACATGATGTCATGACATATAATGGGCAAACAATCATGGCAAGATTCAGCATAAATAAAATATACCTAAATTACCTTTCTAAGTATCCTTACCCACTTAGCTAATCCCACTTGTTTTAACTTAAAACGTTAAACCTAGATTGCCCTAAATGCTTCAAAGAAATGCCAAAACCTAAATTGACATTTCTGTTTCTCTTGATTTGTTTATGCCACTTAAAAATTAAGCATATCCTCAAATGTTGGCATAAAGTTGAGCTTTTGAATTTCTTTGACTTTGACAATTTTGCTTCAACTTCTTCACCCTCTAGCTCTTCTTGTTATGCTTGACCCTTCCGGCGATGATTCCGGTGAAGAGCGGCCTCGCTCTGATACCACTTGTAAGTTAGGCTCTTCGCGTGCTCGTTGCTCGGCGTTGCTTGTTTCTTCAAGGATGCGCAGCGGAAATACAAAGAAACAAATACAAACACGCTAACACTTCCCTTACCATCTAAAAATAAATGAACTCTGTGAACATTGAGACTAATCTTTATTTTTGTTTTTCCAAGTACTTCAATTTATCTGAACATTTCGGCAACTCTGTGTAGTTGAGTTAAACGCTGGCGAGGCCACGAACACCTTCGATGAACCCTGATCCACCTGTCCCTTCCTCCGACGCCACTCCTGAGACTGGCCTAAGACCTAACCCTCATCTCACCGTTAAGCCGAAGCCCGTCGGTGCAAAGATGGCCGGAAAATGAGGAGAGAAGTTGGAGCTTCTCTCTCTAGAACCAGACCTGAAATTCTGACTGAATGAGAGCCCAGCCATTATAGGAGATATGATTTATTGAATGGGCATTTCTTGAAGGAGGTTTAATTTTCATATTATTGTTATTTCTGTACGAAGTCCTATATAAATTGACCCTACCACCTCTATGAGTAGCAGCCGCCACTCTAACGTAGCCACCGATGGATAACAACAAAGGTTTTCTGCTATCAAATGCTCAGCCGCCAGCTTCACCGTCCGCCCCACTACCTTCCCTTTTTTAAGAAACGGTGGAAAAGCTTCAATATGAATATGCAATGGTAAACAATTTTCTTCCCGAATACTCGAGGAACTGCCAAGAATTGAAGCTAAAACTTTAAGGTAAAGAAGCGGAACTTGATGTTGAAAAGCAGGTACACAAAGATGAGCAGGTAATTCAACCTGAACGCATGGATAAACTTGATAAGCAGGTGCTCGAAGGTAAGCAGATAATAGAAGCTGAATGAAATCTTAAACGGGAAGCTGACAAGAGGGCACGCGAAGCTGATATGCAGGCAATCAAAGCTGACAAGCGGGTTCAAGAAGTTGAACGTAGGCATAAACTCGAACTCGAAGTTGAATGAAAAAAATTGAAAGTTGAGAAGCGGCTACTTGAAACTAAGCCTAAGTTGAAACTAGAAGGTAAGCATCAAGTAATTGTAGCTGAACGGAAAGTTGAGAACCAAAAACATGAAACTGAATGGAAATGAAAAATTGAAGCTAAGAAGCAGTTTAAGATTATCTGCACTGCGATTGGAGTGGCTGGACTGAGTTTTGCGCTAGGAATGTGCTGTAGTGATTCTTCCCACTAAGTTTTGTGCTACGGATGCGCTATAGGGTTCTTCGTCTAGGGTGCTTCCCTTACAATCTAAACATAAATGAACTCTATGAACATTTACACTAATATTTATTTTTTATTTTTGCAAGTACTTCAATTTATCTGAACATTTCGGTGACTCTGTGTAGCTGAGTTAAACGCCAACGAGGCCACAAACACCTCCGATGAACCTTGACCACTCGTCCCTTCCTCTGATGCCACTCCAAAGACTGGCCTAAGACCTAACCCTCATCTCACCGTTTAGCGGAAGCCCGCTGGTGCAAAGATGGCCGAAAAATGTGGAGAGAAGTTGGAGCTTCTCTCTCTATAACCGGACCTGAGATTCTAACTGATTGAGAGCCCAATCATTATAGGTGATATGATTTATTGAAGGGGCATTTCTTGAAGGAGGTTTAATTTTCTTATTATTATTATTTCCATATGAAGTCCTATATAAATCGACCCTACTGCCTCTATGAGTAGCAGCCGCCACTCTAACATTGCCACCAATGGACAACAACGAAGGTTTTACAGTATCAGATGCTTCGCCGCCAGCTTCACCTCCGCCTGGCCGCCTTCCCTTTTTGAAGAAACAGTGGAAAAGCTGCAACATGAATCTACAATGGTTAACAATTTTCTTCCAGAATACTTGAGGAACTACCAATAACTAAAGCTAAAACTTCAAGCTAAAGAAGCAGAACTCGAAGCTGAAAAGTAGGTATGCAAAGTTAAGCAGGTAATTCAAACTAAATGCATGGTTAAACTTGATAAGCATGTGCTCGAAGGTAAGCGGATAATAGAAGGTGTATGAAATCTTAAATGGAAAGTTGATATACATGCACGTGAAACTAACAAGCAGACAATCGATGTTGACAAGCGGGTACAAGAAGCTAAATGTAGGCATAAACTATAACTCGAAGCTGAATGGAAAAAACTGAAAGCTCAGAAACGGTTACTTGAAACTGAACGGAAACTGAAACTAAAAGCTGAGAATTAGGTAATTGTAGCTGAATGGAAAGTTGAGAACCAGAAACACGTAGCTGAATGGAAAAGTAAAATTGAAGCTAAGAAGTAGGTTAAGATAATCTGCATTATGGTTGGAGTGGTTGTACTGAGTTTTGCGCTAGGAATGCGCTGTAGTGATTCTTCCGACTAAGTTTTGTGCTATGGACGTGTTATAGGGGTTCTTCGCCTAGGGTTCTTCCCTTACCATCCTAAAATAAATGAACTCTGTGAACATTCAGACTGATCTTTATTATTTGTTTTTGCAAGTACTTCAATTTATTTGAACATTTCGGCGACTCTGTGTAGCTGAGTTAAATGCCTGCGAGGCCACGAACACCTCCGATCAACCCTGAACCACCTGTCCCTTCCTCCGACGCTACTCCAAAGACTGGCCTAAGACCTAACCCTCATCTCACCATTTAGCTGAAACCCACCAGTGCAAAGATGGTCGAAAAATATGGAGAGAAGTTGGAGCTTCTCTCTATAGAACCGGACCTGAGATTCTGACTGACTGAGAGCCTAGTCATTATAGGTGATATGATTTATTGAAGGGGTATTTCTTGAAGGAGGATTAATTTTTGTATTATTGTTATTTCCATATGAAGTTCTATTTAAATTGACCCTACCACCTCTGTGAGAAGCATCTTCCACTCTAACGTAGCCACCGATGGACAACAACGAAGGTTTTCTGATATTAGACGCTCCACCGCCAGCTTCGTCGTCCGCCCCGCCACCTTCCCTTTTTGCAGAAATAGTGGAAAAGTTGTAGTACGAATCTACAATGATAAATGATTGTCTTCCCGATTACTTGAGGAACTACCAAGAACTTAAGCTAAAACTTCAAGCTAAAGAAGTAGAACTCAAAGCTGAAAAGTAGGTACGCAAAGATGAGCAAGTAATTCAAACTAAATGCATGGTTAAACTTGATAAGCATGTGCTCGAAAGTAAGCGGATAATAGAAGCTAAACGAAATCTTAAATGGAAAGTTGATAAGCGTGCACGCGAAGCTAACAAGCAGGCAGTCGATGCTGACAAGCGGGTATAAGAAACTAAATGTAGGCATAAACTGGAACTCAAAGCTGAATGGAAAAAACTGAAAGCTCAGAAGCGACTACTTGAAACTGAACGAAAGCTGAAACTAAAAGTTGAGCATTAGGTAATTGTAGCTGAATGGAAAGTTGAGAACCAAAAACACGGGGTTGAATGGAAAAGTAAAATTGAAGCTAAGAAGTAGGTTAAAATTATCTGCATTGTGGTTGGAGTGGTTGTACTGAGTTTTGCGCTAGGAATGCGCTGTAGTGATTCTTCCGACTAAGTTTTGACCTACGAATGCACTAAAGGGGTTCTTCATCTAGGATTCTACCCTTAACATCCTAAAATAAATGAACTCTGTGAATATTCAGACTGCTCTTTATTATTTATTTTTGCAAGTACTTCAATTTATCTAAACATTCCGGCGAATCTATGTAGCAGAGTTAAATTCCTGCGAGGTCATGAACACCTCTGACAAACCATGAACCACCTGTCCCTTCCTCCGACGATGCTCTAGAGACTGTCCTAAGACCTAACCCTCATCTCACCATTTAGCTAAAAGTCGTCGATGCAAAGATGGTCGAAAAATGTGGTGAGAAGTTGGAGTTTTTCTCTCTAGAACCGGACCTGAGATTCTGACTGACTGAGAGCCCAGTCATTATAGGTCATATGATTTATTGAAGGGGCATTTCTTGAAGGACGTTTAATTTGTGTTTTATTATTATTTCCGTATGAAGTGTTATTTAAATTGACCCTACCGCCTCTATGAGTAGCAGCTACCACTCTAACGTAGTCACCGATGGACAACAACCAAGGTTTTCCGGTATTAGACGCTCCACCGCTAGCTTCGCCATTCGCCCCGCCACCTTCCCTTTTTGCAGAAACAGTGGAAAAGCTACAATACGAATCTAAAATGGTAAACGATTTTCTTCCCGATTACTTGAGGAACTACCAAGAACTCAAGCTAAAACTTCAAGCTAAAGAAGCAGAACTCGAAGCTGAAAAGTAGATACGCCAAGATGAGCAGGTAATTTTAGCTGAACACATGGTTAAACTTGATAAGCAGGTGCTCGAAGGTAAGCGGATAATAGAAGTTGAATGAAATCTTAAATGGGAAGCTGACAAGTTGGCACGCGAAGTTGACAAACGGGCAATCGAAGATGACAAGTGGGTACAAGAAGTTGAACGTCGGCATAAACTCGAACTCGAAGCTGAACGAAAAAAACTGAAAGCTGAGAAGCAGCTACTTGAAACTGAATGGAAGATGAAACTAAAAGCTGATCATTAGGTAATTGTAGCTGAACGGAAAGCTGAGAACCAAAAACATGAAGTTGAATGGAAACTTAAAATTGAAGCTAAGAAGCAGGTTAAGATTATCTTCATTGCGGTTGGAGTGGCTGTACTGAGTTTTGCGCTAGGAATGTGTTGTAGTGATTCTTCCCACTAAGTTTTGTGCTACGGATGCACTATAGGGGTTCTTTGTCTAGAGCTCTTCCCTTACCATCTAAAAATAAATGAACTCTATGAACACTCATACTAATCTTTATTTTCTATTTTTGCAACTACTTTAATTTATCTGAACATTTTGGCGACTCTGTGTAACTGAGTTAAACATTGGCGAGGCCACGAACACCTCCGATGAACCATAAACCACCAGTCCCTTCCTCTAACGTATCCACTGATGTGCGTAGATCATATAATATTTTATGCATGTTTCGATGCACATTCACATTTTTTATTCATGATGGATTTATGCATTCTTACACTCCTTATCATGTTTATAACATAATTACTCTTCTATTTTGGAGATCTGCTCTTTGTGTGCATTTGTGTGGATAGAGATAAGTTTTGGAGTAAAAACTATGATCGTCGACCTACTATGATCGTGACCCTACATGGTCGTGCAACACATCCAGAGGAGAAGGAGAACACGACCGTGTGACCCTACACAATCGTATGAAGCATCTAGAGCCAGAGAAGAACATGGGCGTGTGGATCTCACACGGCCGTGTCACTTAACCCGCAGCCAAGAAGGAGTTGGTCGTACGATCCCGCACGGTCTTGGCACGGGCCGTGTCGCGCTCGTGCCCTACCCTATAATAGGGGTTCTAAACTTCTTCTCAAGAAGAAGGAGGCGGTCGTTCGAAGAAAGATCACCTTGGTGTCGTTCCACGCCATCCCAGGCCTCCGTTCAACAATCCGAGGATGTCTTCATAATCACATCAACTCTAGAAGCAAAGGGTTGGATGCAAGGATCACTCGACACCATTGGTTAAGCGTTTCTCTTCCTTCCTTCTCTTAATTTGGAATTGAATATTGTATATCATGATGTCTTTGGGTTCTCCTCTTTCGTCTATGGAGTAAATTCATTGTTCTAGGATTAGGGAGTAGTTGTGGTTAAGGGTATGATGTAACAACTCATGTTTATGTCTTTTACCTATTATGTGATATTGACTTGCTCTTGTATCTATTCTATTTGACATGCATAAGAATTGCCCGTGTTTGATTTCCATGTAAATTGAATGTTTGTGTAGGGATTGTAAATATCATAGAGAGAGTACTTTAGATCATATACCCGAGGGGCCCTAGTGCCAGGGGTAACCCGTTCACGGACGCCTAGGATATTCCCTTAAAAGGAGAAGCAACCCCTTCATAAGGAAGTAGGAAATCGTGCAGAACTCATATCTTTATCTTTATTGTTATTAACTAGTCATGTGTTCCTGTGATCTATGACCGAGGTGCCTGATAACCATGATTTCATTGCATTATTTTGATTCATATATGCATGGTTTGATGTTGATTTCATAGGTTTAAATCATGGTTACATCATATTTTGTGCATTGTATCTATTTTGGACCTAATTGTAAATTATTATATTTTTGTGTTATTTGATGCTAATATTTGATTCTTATTTTGTAGGCATCAAAGGATCTTGGATTTGGATCTATTTGGCCCGAAATTGGGCTCGAATCGGAGTTCAAACGAGAAGATAAAGCTTTGAAGCATTATGGGTCGTTTATCAAGAATAGGAGAGATCTGAACCATCCGTTGAAGATTTGGCCGATCCAACCTAATGGGGAGCAGATCTGAGACATTGATGAAGATCCAGAAGTTTTGATCCAGATCTGAGTTCATCTAGCCATTGATCCAGCCCGAATTAATCTGGACCGTTCATTGAAGACAGGGCAGATCTGGGCCATCCAGTGATGATTTGGTCGATCCAACCTAAGGGAGAGTAGATCCAGACCCTAGATCAAGATCAGTACCTTCGGATCAGATTTTAGGCGAACTTTCACCGTTGATTTAGCTCCAAATTGATCCCAGCCGTCGGTTCAGATCTGGAACAGATTCAAAACACAGAAGCTACAGTGTTTTCCAGTGTCGATCTCCTCCGCTGTTCTTGGCGTCACACGTTCTTCTTCCGGTGGATTTCGATCCCGATTCCTTCTCCAATCAACCTCTCGAGCTTCAACTTTATTGTAGAGCTTCACGGCAGCACATCCCGATCATCTGGAGCCATCGGCGGGTGTTCTCTCCGGCGGAATTCTCATCTCGGCAACTCTCTGTTCACCTCAGATTTGGAGGTGTTCCTCCAAATCTGAGCTCCGATTCCCATCAGAAACGTTCGGCGGTGGTCCTCCGACGTTGCTGAGCTTCATCCGACCACAATCCGCAATCCGTAGCTCCCATTCCAGATTCAGAGGTCAAGGATGGCAGATTTCCAGATTTTCGGCATTTTCTTGGGTTTAGGGTTGTTTCAGCTCGTCGGGGATGGTCCGTCGGTGTTGTTGAACCTTCCTTGAGTTGATACGCAGCTGAGACGATCCATTGAGGTCCAAAGTTGGGTGGTCTCGACTTTGGCACTCTTATGTGACGGTAAGAGTGTGAAGTTTGGTGAGATTGGTTGTGAGTTAGATTGGTTAGGATTTATTTCACTTTTATTATTGTTTTGTAACTTAGAACAGATTACTTTTATGTTTTGTTATATTTTTATGCAAGTAGTTAGCATTTCTTTCCTTGTTGAAGTTTAATTTAATTTTAATTTGTTGCTTGGTTAAGTGTTTAGAGTTTAAATTCAAGCTAGGGTTTTAATTGGTGTTGTAGATCAGATTTATTTGCATCTTGTATTTCATTCCTTAGTTTAAGTGTGTCAATAATTTAATCTCAATGTAGGAGTGACAATGCGTTAAGGTTTGATTATTGGCACATAGGTAGATTTTATTTGTGCATTAGATTAATTTCTTTATTCGCTGTGCTTTTCATTTGTTAGATTTAAATTCAAGCTTAAATCCCCCCATTCCATTTTTATATCGAAAACCCCAAAAATAGGAATAAAAATACAATCCTAAATTACATCATACTGTTGGTTCCTCGAGAGCGATCCTGGGCTCGTTACTACAACATTATTGCGAAATTAAGGAGTTCAGTGGAAAATACATTTGTACAATTTGATTAGCGGATGTGACAGATATTCGCCTCATCAAATTTTGGCGTCGTTGCCGGGGAGTAAAAAATATGCAATGTTTGGTAATTTTAGGATTGTTTTGAATGATTTCATGATTATATATCCATGTGTTTGATTTTATTTGTTCCTGAGTCTTCTGATTTTATTTTCTAGTGTTTCAGTGTAAGAACAGGACATTTATGTGACCATGGATCCATATCAGTATTTTGGAGATTGGAGGGAAAGTTATCAGCCTCAGACTCAGTTTTACCAGCTTGAATATCAGTCCTACCTACCTATGGAGCAACGGAATAGGTATGAGGATGCACAAGAACAAATTGAAGAATCAATGTGGAAATTCAATGAAGTTATGCATCAAATGAGAGAGCATCAAGAGCAACAATTTGCAAGGATACATAATATTCAGAGTCAGTTAGATCAGATAGCATCATCTATTAATCAGTTACAAGCACAAAGAGCCAGTGAAGAGGTGGATTGTGGAGATCTTGTCAGGCCTGACACTACTTCTATTTCTTCACAACAATTTTCTAGTTTTATTTATGATGATGTAGTTGTTCAAATTTCTGATTCTACTAATAGTGTTGCTTTAGATGATGTGAATAATGCAGGTCTTATTGCAGAAGATAATTTATGTGTAGGGGAATGCTTACTGGAAGCATTACCTCAAGAATCACCAAGAATTGAAGATGTAAGTGTAGGGACTTGTGCTATGGAGCCAAGCACCCAGGAATCACTACATAAAGATGTACATTTACTAGAACTAGAGTCTGAGCATTTTCTTGATGAAAAAGAGGTAACAATCACCACTCCAGGTACTTCCCAAGATGACAATGTGAGTATTATGTGTAATTTTTCAGAGAATTTTATAGAGGTACCATTTATTGATTTTATTAGATGTGAATCATTTCTTGAAATATCTTTTACTCACACTAATTTTCTCCTATTTTCTTTTTATCCCACATGTGTGTGGGAGGTGTTTCCTTTTATTGATGTGGTAGGAGAAATTAAGCTTCCGGAGTGGGTGCTTAAACTGAACTGACTTAGACCTCCGGAGAGAATTTTGAAGGGAAAAAGGATTAATAAGAAGAATTTAAGTGGAACCATGATTACTCCACTTCTGGGGTGGCTACTACTTCTAAACCTTCTTCAACCATCGGGAATTAAAGGGGAGTTAGTTCCAATTTAGCTTTCTTTGTGTCTAATAAATTCGTTATACATTTCTTTGGTTTCATACTTTGCATTTGCACTTTGTTTTTACATTTGGCATTTTACTTTCATACTTTGCATTTTGTTTAGTATATAGCATGTCATTTGAATAAAAGTTTCCATGGGAATTTTCTAGTGATACTTTTAAGATGGTAAAAGTCTCTTAAATTTGATCATTAATTTTAGGTCATTTGACATGATTGGAAGCTTTTCTTACATGATATTGGTTAAAATGGTAGTGGATTCCATGTTAATCGATTTAGCTTGATTGCATGAAAAATACCTAGAGAGGACCATTTCAAGCCTACACTTTATTTTCTTGTAGTGTGACATGCACTTACAACAATTGAAACTCTAGAACTTGCTTTGCTTCTTTTTAAAACCACAATAGCATATGTATGCATGAAAAGGAAGGATGTTTGTCATTCTTGTTTCATCATAAATTCTAATTTCTTTCTCCACAATTTTCTTGAAACATTCTCATTCAACATTTTAACCCTTAATCACTTTGCCTTGTCTTCATTCCATTATGAGTATTGGTTGAATTCTTGATGATTTGGATCGACTAGATGACAAAGGATTAAGTGCGGGGGAGATGTATAGAGCTTTTGTATGCTTGGATTCATTTGTGAATGGGATTCAAGTTCAAACCAATGATGGAGATTTGGAAGATGCAATGGTGTTAAATGCTAAAGGTTTTAAAGATGGAGTTGGTACTGTGCTAGAAAAGAAAATGCTGAAATTTGCAAACTCTGGAGTTGCTGTGGTGTATTGCATTCTGCAGAAATAAACACTATAACTATGGAGCAACAAATGGATTTTGGGCTGCAATAAGCTGTTACTGCAGTAGGCTTCTGAACAACAAGAATTCTTGAGGAGAAATCTGATACTTGAATGGAGATATTGCTGAGAAGGAAACAAAGCAACATGACAGGAAATCTGCAGAATTAAAGAAAGAAATTCTGTTTGAAAGAAGTTGTTTTCTGGTTACTGAAAATACAGTGCATAATTCAAGTAGTTGGATTGCTGAAACCAAATAAAGCAGGAATTGACATTGCTAATATGCAGTAAATCCATGGAGTGGATGCTGGGATAAAGAGGATACTGGATAAACAGTTTGCAATTCAGAAATAACAACTTTAATACAAAGTTTTGATAAAAAAAAAACAACTTTGTATACTGGATCAAGTGAGAATGAAACAGAGTTCTGTTTGTGCAAATTTTGAATGGTGTTCTTGACAGCAACAACATGAAAATAGTCTCCTAGCTTGATGCTCTACTTTTTTAAGAAGGTCTGAATTGGAAATTAAGTCGCATTTGTAGGAGACAATGATGTGCGTAGATTATATACTCTTTTATGCATGTTTTTACGCACATTTACATATTTTGAGCATGCTTGATCTATGCATTTTTATACTTCCAGCTTTCCTTTTAGCATATTTACTCTTTTGGTTCGGAGATCTGCTTTTTGTGCATTTTCTGTACACAGGAGTCGATTTGGTGAAGAATCTACATCTTTGGGCATGCATTGGAGGAAACAAAGGGAGAAAGCACCGGGCCGTGTGCCTCACACGGCCATGCACTGGTATGGAGCTCGGGCCGTGTGGAGTTTGGCACCAACAGAAGAGGAAGATGACATGGCCTTGTGAACCTCGCACGGTCGTGTCAAGATTTGAAGCCAACCAGAGCAGAAGCCTTACATGGCCGTGTGGATCTACACGGTCGTGTGAAATTTCCAGAGACCAAGCAGGCTGTGGCCGTGTGCACCACACGGCCGTGTAGCATTTCCATAGACTAAGCAGGCTGTGGTCGTGTGCACCACACGGCCGTGTAGCATTTCCAGAGAGCAGAAGGGTTCTGGCCGTGTGGAGTCACACGGCCGTGCAGCTTTGGCAGAGAGGGAACTGGACATGGCCGTGTGAATCTCACACGGCCGTGTCACGGGGCCGTGTGGCGCCCGATTCCCTCCTCTATTTAAACCCTTCTTCATGAATTGAAAGGGGATCTCTCCCCCTTTGGGAGAAAGCAAGATTTGGTGGTTTCCTCCCAATCTTGGGAGGATTTCTGGGTGATTCAAGGGGAGATATCGACGATTTCGACTCCGGAGCGAGGATTGGATCCGAAGATGAGGATTCTTCGTAGATAAGTTTTCTCTTTCCCCCTCTTCTTGATTTCTTGGATTGGGGACTTAAGAAATGCTTGTAATTTCTATTTCTTCGGGTTTTCTTCCTCGATTCATGGAGTAGATCTTGTATTCTAGGATTAAGGGAGTATTTGTATGGTGGATTGATGTAATCTCTTATGGATTTGCCATTTTCTTGTTTCAATGACATTGTCTTGCTTGTATCAATTAGATCTTGAATGATTAATGGTGATTTGTGCTTAATTCTCATTCTTGATTGATTGTTTGAATTTCTTGTGGACTTTGTAAAGATAAACTCTCACTCGATCATCCGAGGGATCCACGTGACAGGTGCAAGCCCGTGTAAGGACGTTTGAGAGATAATCTTGAAGAGGAAATGAGAATATTCAAGAGAGTAGGATGGATCTTGTGATTAGTTTCTTGTATCTTGATAGATTAATGAGTTGTGGGCTTCTATGTTGATATCCGAGGAAGGCATAGTAATAGGTGCGCTTCTGTGTAAGGACAATGTAGGTTCATGTCTAATTAATCCTACTTAGATACATTCCTTAGCCGGTTGTCTATTGCAAGAGAGAACCGGCAACTTTCTACATGTTTGGCAATTGAGGGATAAGAATTGGTGAACCATTTACATTCAAGAAATCTTACAAAGAAACCGAAACTCCTAGAATTTCCCTTTATCATAACCCAAAACACTAAACTCTTGTTTGTTGATCTTTAAGATTAGATTTGTTTACCTTGACTTTGCTTTTGAAACGATTGGATAGTTGTTTAGCTAATTCGCATTGAGACATTTCTAGTGCTTATTCCAGTCCCTGTGGATACGATAATCTTTTATATTACTTGCGACATTTCCGTACACTTGCGGAGCGTAACAAGTTTTTGGCGCCGTTGCCGGGGACTGCGCTATAACATTAGGAATTATCAATTGAGTTAGACTAAACTAAACATTTGTTTTCCTTTCATATTGCATAGTTGTAACTGATCAGTAGATTTCTGTTTTTACTTTCTTGTATAACTTTCACTTCTTGTTAATTCTTTTTGTACAAATTCAATTCTGCATTTTTGATCCTTCTATTTTTCTTTTTGTGTCGAATTGCCATCTGCTATCTTGTTCTTGTGTATGCGAAGATCTAACTTTGCAGGGGAATTCTTTCCTTTTGACCCTGAGATTGATAGAACTTTCCATAAAAGAAGAATTCTGCAAAGGCAAATTGAAGAACAGGAACATTTGAACATGGCGAATAGACCACTCAAGGATTATGCAGCACCCTATGCGAGAGGTTTTCGATCTAGTATTTCAAGACCTTCAGTGGAAGATAATAACTATGAGATCAAACCCGCAATCATATCTATGGTGCAGCAGAACCAATTCGGTGGAGGACCTCATGAGGACCCTAATCAACACTTAGAGGTCTTTTATGAAATATGTGATACCATGAAAATGAATGGAGTTCCTTCAGATGCAGTTAGATTATTATTATTTGGGTTTTCTCTAAGAGATAGGGCAAAGCAATGGCTGAATTCTTTGGCCCCTAATAGCATCACCACTTGGGAGCAGTGTGAGCAACAGTTTCTTGATAAGTTCTATCCACCAAGCAAAACAGCTCATATGAGGAATTTAATTGCAAGCTTCAAGCAAACTGATTCAGAATCTCTTTTTGAAGCATGGGATAGATATAATAGTATGCTCAGACAATGCCCACAACATGGGTTGGAAAGATGGTTAGTGTTGCATACTTTTTATAATGGTATCAATTATCATACCAAAGTGTCCCTTGATTCAGCTGCTGGAGGGGCACTTATGAACAAAAGCTTAGATGAAGCTGAAGAAATCATTGAAAGTGTAGCACAAAATCATCATCAATGGGCAAATGAAAGAAGTGGAGGCTATTCCTCTGTAAACCCAACAATTAAAGCATCAGGGAAGTTTGATGTAGATGCAGTCACTCTTTTGTCTGCAAAATTGGATGCTCTTACAAAGAAATTTGAGAATATGGGGACTAGTGCTAATATGGTCAATGCTATTAGTACATCTTGTGAAGTATGTGGGAGTTCAGAGCATTCAAATGACTCATGTCCATTGGGAGCTATCACTGCACAAATCAATCAACTTGAACAATGTGATACAATCATGAGTTACAATCAAAGGTAGAACAACCCATACTCAAATACTTATAACCCTGGATGGAAGAGTCATCCAAATTTTTCTTATAGAAACAATCAAGATCAAGGACCAGCTATGGGGGCAAGACCAAATTTTCAAGCTGGGCAACAAAATTTTCAACATCTATCTTCTCAAGGCTTACCAAAGTCAAATGTTGAAAAGATGCTTGAAGAAATTATCTCAAGTCAGAATGAAATGAAGCAAGATATAGCAAAGCTCATCCAGAGAATGGATAATTCTGAAAAGCATCAAAAGATCCAGGATAGTCAAATTGCCCAACTAGCTTCCTCATCATCCAGAGCACCAGGACAACTTCCAGGAAAACCTGATGTGAATCCTATGGAGCATTGCAATAGGATTGAGCTTAGGAGCGGGCGGACCTTGGGAGACTCCCAAGTGACTGCTTCAAAAGGGATACAAAAAGAAGAAGAGCTCTCTCCTCCTATATCAAATCAGATTCAAGCTAATGAGGAGAGTACCATTGAGATTGAAGAAACTCTTCCACTGAACCATCAGAGCAAAGCTGTCCCTTTTCCTCAAAGACTTACAATGCTCAAGAAAGATGAAGAATTTGGCAATTTTCTAGAAAAAGTTAAGGAAATTTGTGTAGAGGTACCTCTTATCGATGCTATTCTGCAAATGCCTAGATTTGCCAAATTCCTAAAGGATCTCATGTCAAACAAGAGAAGAAGAGGAGAGGTCGAGACCATTGCGCTTAGTGAGGAATGTAGTGCTATTTTTTAGAAGAACACTTCTCCAAAACTGAAGGACCCAGGGAGTTTTTATATCCCTTGCAACATAGGAAAAGAATTTTTTGAAAAAACTTTCTGTGACTTGGGGGCGAGTGTTAGCCTCATTCCTTACTCAATTTGTAATAAATTAGGTCTCAAAAACATTAAACTTACTACTATGGCACTTCAACTTGCCGATCATTCCTGCAGGTACCCTTTGGGTATTATAGAAGATGTGCTAGTAGAGGTGGATGGGAATGTTATTCCCACAGATTTTGTCGTGTTGGACATGGAAGAGGACCCTAGGATTCCTATCATATTAGGAAGACCTTTCCTTGCTACAGCTGGAGCTATAATTGATGTCAAAAATCATAAGCTTTCTTTGGTAATTGGTAAGGAAAAGTTGAAATATGATTTATCTAATATCTCTAACCATGTCTCGTCTCTTTTAAATGCTTGTAGCAGGTCAAGCATTTATAAACTTGAGGAATGGAATTTCCATCCTCATGGAAGGCCACCAAATGAAGAAGACAACGAGGTGGAGGATGTTGGGAGAAGATCTCCCAACAAAAATGAAAAGTATATCTGTCCTCCAAGGGCGAGAAAAAGAAGCGAATGATAAAGTTTGGTCGAGCTAAAGACCTTAAACAAGCGCTTCTTGGGAGGCAACCCAAGGGTTCTTTTAGTTAGTTTTGATCTGCATCAAATCTCTTTTAGTTTGATGCATTCTTTTGATTTTTGTTTTCAGGTTAGGTGCAAAACGGAGCTTGGCCGTGTGCTATACACGGCCAGGCAAAAGTTGCAGAGAAGGGAAGTGCTTAGGCCGTGTCATCCAGACACGGCCGTGTAGCATCTTCCGAGGAGAAAAGGATCTAGGCCGTGTCTAAAACACGGCCGTGTAAAGAATCCCGAGAGGAAGGATGGAGAGGTCGTGTCCCAGACACGGCCGTGCGAGGAATCCAGAGGAGGAAGAGTGGGAGGCCGTGTCGATCTACACGGCCCGTGCAAAGAATCCCGAGAGGAAAGATGGGGAGGCCGTGTAGATCTACACGGCCCGTGTAGGAGAACTATGAAAGTCTTCTTCCTACCTCACACGGCCAGATCTTGGCCGTGTTCCGCACACCCCCGACTCTCCAAAACATATCTTTCTCTCCCAATTTCTTAAAAGCCCCTCTCTAATCTCTCAAGATCTCTTAGATCCGATTCTCCTCCTCTCTAAGACTTGGACTTTTTGTTCTCTTAACCTAAGATCTTTTGTTCTTTGAAGTTTTGTTCTTTGAGTTCCACAACTCTAGATAATTCTTCCCCTTTCTAAACTCATCAAGATGTCCAATATTTTGAAGAGACTTCGCAAAGGAGGGGGTGGATCTAGTGGAGACAAAGAGAAGGAGCCATCAAGGGACAAAGGAAAACAACCAGTGAAGGGCAAAGGCAAAAGGACTTCACGCAACGAAGGTAATGACAATGAATTCAATATTGTGTTTAGAAATGATAATCAAGTAACTAGATTTGCAATTCTTGTCAATAGAAAGATAGTGTGTACTAGATATATGGACCCAACTGTTCTTGATATGCTTGGAATTAGGGAAGATGTAGATTTGATGATTGGGTTTTTGGATTGGAGTGATATTATGTACACACATTTGCCTACATATCCTCGTCTTGTTTTGGAATTTTTAAGTTCATTGGATGTCCATTTTACTAATGAAGATGATTATTCTGGAAAAATCTCTTTTAATTTAATGAATCAAGAATTTCTACGGGCATTTAGTGACTTTAATTCTTGTTTCGGAATAACCACCGGTAGCCCTCGTAGGTTTGATCCAAGGTTTAATTGGAATCATTTTTGGAATGCAATAACTGGGTTAGATCAACCTTATGAGCCTTCAAGAGCTAAGGCCTCCCATATGCAAAACCCCATCTTTAGGTATCTACATAGAGTCATGAGTAAAACTATTTTTGGTAGGGGGGAGAGTGATGGGGTGGTTAAAAAGATAGAGCTTTATGCTTTATGGGCTATGCTTTATAAGGTTGAATTTGACTCTGGTTTTCATTTTGTTCAAACCTTATTGAGATCGGCTAGGGCATCATCGGGATCGATTGTTTTTGGTGGTTTGATTACCCGAATAGCTTATAATTTAAATCTTGATGTTGATGGGTTGGAAATAATTCATGGTAATGACATGATTGACATTGATACATGTCTTGCTATGAAAATGATCGTTCGGGATGAGAATGGTTTCGCGTTTCCTAGGAGGAGTGGTTCTCCTTTACCCCTTCCTTTTCCTGAACGAACTACTATTCGTAACCCGGCTAATTGGGTGATTTCTGAGTTAGATTCTGAGGATAACCCTTCTATACCTGGAGACACTGAGCCACATCATGAGCCCTCGTCATTTGGACACACGCAGCCTTCTAGCTTTATGGAGCCTGCTAGGCATTCTTTTGCATATGGCACGGGATCTTCTAGGTTTGATTTTTCGGATTTTTGTACGTCTCTAGAATCACTTCATGAGAAGCAAGATTCCCAATGAAAAATGTTGGAGGGGCGCTTCTCTTTATCTGATGATCAGTTTAGGGAGGTACAAAATCATTTTCAGTTTACGAGGAATTTTCAAGGTCAAGTGGCTGAGTTTGTGCAGGATTATGATACTGATCAGGCTAGGATGAGAGATTTTATGCAGAGTATGACGCTTACTAGCCAACAAGTAGATGCTTTATATGAGTATCATAGATCCTTGGGTGAGATTCCAGGTTTTCCTAATTTTCCTATTGGCCAACCACGTCGTAGACCTCCTTTCCCTCGTCCACCTCCACCTCCTCCACCATACTGATTTCATCGGGACGATGAAAAGTTTAAGTCTGGGGGAGTGTCATGTATTGTTTAGTTTGGTTTTCAGTTTTTAGTTGTTGTTAGTTTTTCATGTTGGTTCTTATTTTCATTGCTTGTTGCTTTATTTTGCTTGTTTTTGAAATAATCATGGCAAAAAAATTTTTGAGAACATCAAATCTTCACTTATATGCTTTCTTGGATTCAAGTGAAATGTTAGCACGATTATTGTCTTGATTCATGATGTTCGAATGATGCTAGTAGTAAACTTTGTGTAGTTCTTTTTTCTATCTTGGGAAGCATTAATAAGCTAAGAATCTTATGGTGATGAGTTTTAGTTTTGGTTCAACCTTAAGGATTTTATCTTCACTACACTTGTGCTTGACGCTTGAATAGTTGATGTCATTGAAATAGTCATGATTCATCTTGTTTGCTTAGTACTTGGTTTCCATGGTGATTTCTCAACTTTCATTTTGGTTACTGGATGAGGCTCAAATCATTAAAGCTCATTTGGAAAAATCAAAATATCCCAACATGTGTGCTAAAAGTACATTTGTGAATAAGTTTTGCACAATGCAAACACTTATAAAAAAAGAGAAAAAAAAAAGAATAATAAGGGATATAAAAAACAGTTGTCATGAGTGGAATCTAGCAAGTCACCCCTTTGAGACCGAGTTAGGTTACTGGGGAAATGACTGCTTAGCTTCTCTTGAGATTGAGCACACCTTTGAGACCTTGGGTTAGTTGAGAAATATGAACCAAGTGAATGGTGAGTAAGTGCCTATCACTGGTTACTTGTCGTTCACTGGGAACACTAGGAATTCAAATTTGATGACGACTTGACTAGGACATGGATTGAAACTTGAAGGGTGTTGAGTTACTTTTACACTGCGCACAAGATTCTTATGCTTGAACCATACTTTACTTGTTTCCATGATCATGCTTGTTAATGAAACTTTTTGATAGAGTTAGGAAAGTGCACTGGGTTTTATGAATGTGTTGTAGAACATATGAATTTAGACTGCAGCATTTTGCTTGAGGACAAGCAAAGGTTTAAGTCTGGGGGTGTGATGTGCGTAGATTATATACTCTTTTATGCATGTTTTTACGCACATTTACATATTTTGAGCATGCTTGATCTATGCATTTTTATACTTCCAGCTTTCCTTTTAGCATATTTACTCTTTTGGTTCGGAGATCTGCTTTTTGTGCATTTTCTGTACACAAGAGTCGATTTGGTGAAGAATCTACATCTTTGGGCATGCATTGGAGGAAGCAAAGGGAGAAAGCACCGGGCCGTGTACCGGCCATGCACTGGTATGGAGCTCGGGCGTGTGGAGTTTGGCACCAAAGAAGAGGAAGATGACATGGCTGTGAACCTCGCACGCCGTGTCAAGATTTGAAGCCAACCAGCGGAAGCCTTACATGGTCGTGTGGATCTACACTTCCGTGTGAGAAAGAGAGTGCCAGCCGTGTGCACCACACGGCCGTGTAGCATTTCCAGAGACTAAGCGTGCACCACACGGCCGCGTAGCATTTCCAGAGAGCAGAGGGTTCTGGCCGTGTGGAGTCATACGACCGGAAATGGACATGGCCGTGTGAATCTCACACTGCCGTGTCACGGGCCGTGTGGCCGATTCCTCCTCTATTTAAACCCTTCTTCATGAATTGAAAGGGATCTCTCCCTTTGGGAGAAAGCAAGATTTGGTGGTTTCCTCCCAATATTGGGAGGATTTCATTCAAGGGAGATCTCGACGATTTCGACTCGGAGCGAGGATTGGATCCAAGACGAGGCTTCTTCGTAGATAAGTTTTCTCTTTCCCCCTCTTCTTGATTTCTTGGATTGGGGACTTAAGAAATACTTGTAATTTCTATTTCTTCGGGTTTTCTTCCTCGATTCATGGAGTAGATCTTGTATTCTAGGATTAAGGGAGTATTTGTATGGTGGATTGATGTAATCTCTTATGGATTTGCCATTTTCTTGTTTCAATGACATTGTCTTGCTTGTATCAATTAGATCTTGAATGATTAATGGTGATTTGTGCTTAATTCTCATTCTTGATTGATTGTTTGAATTTCTTGTGGACTTTGTAAAGATAAACTCTCACTCGATCATCCGAGGGATCCACGTGACAGGTGCAAGCCCGTGTAAGGATGTTTGAGAGATAATCTTGAAGAGGAAATGAGAATATTCAAGAGAGTAGGATGGATCTTGTGATTAGTTTCTTGTATCTTGATAGATTAATGAGTTGTGGGCTTCTATGTTGATATCCGAGGAAGGCATAGTAATAGGTGCGCTTCTGTGTAAGGACAATGTAGGTTCATGTCTAATTAATCCTATTTAGATACATTTCTCAGTCCTTAGCCGGTTGTCTATTGCAAGAGAGAACCGGCAACTTTCTACATGTTTGGCAATTGAGGGATAAGAATTGGTGAACCATTTACATTCAAGAAATCTTACAAAGAAACCGAAACTCCTAGAATCTCCCTTTATCATAACCCAAAACACTAAACTCTTGTTTGTTGATCTTTAAGATTAGATTTGTTTACCTTTACTTTGCTTTTGAAACGATTGGATAGTTGTTTAGCTAATTCGCATTGAGACATTTCTAGTGCTTATTCCAGTCCCTATGGATACGATAATCTTTTATATTACTTGCGACATTTCCGTACACTTGCGGAGCGTAACAGACAAGCAGTTGATAATTGATGTAGGAGTTCTGAAATTTACAGAGTGAGTGTGATTCCTGAAATGAGTTTCTGGAATTGAAGAGTTTTGAATAGTTTCAGAAGTATAGAGATAACATGTAGAATATCATAATTGAACCTAGTTTGTCTAGTTACTGAATTTACAACAAGTGGAAGTTCAAATTTTGAGTTAAATTTTTTGTTCAATAATTCAGATTTGAAGAGTATTTGAGTGGTATTAATCATGAGCAAAAGGTTTTTAAGAACAGATAAAAAAAAATTCTGAAGAAAAGTAGTGAGCAGAAAAATGCAGAAACTGCTAAGTGCAGAGTAGATGTTTGGAGCTGTTTTGCAGATTTCAGAAATGGAGTTCAAAGCCATTTGTTCATGGAAAATTTGAAATCCAACCGTTCCTTTCTGCTCCAGAGTTTACAAGATTTTAAAACTGGGAATTTGATACCAAACAGTAACACAAGGCTGAGAACTAGAAACTGAAACCAATTCTGCAGTTTGGGTATTGGACTATAATTGCAGCAGGTGGAAAAGCTGCTATGTGGAGCTGAGTTCAGTAGCATATATGTGAGTATCAAATGAAGCTTTAGAATGCCATGTTTCGGTTGATAGCTGCAAGGGATCGAGAAGTTGCTGAATTATGGAATTAACCAGCTGCAGAACCTGCAGAAATTTCGAAGTCTGAATCTGCCATAGACAAAAACTGAAAAAGGAAACCATTGGGAGGAAGAAAACAGAAAAGAAGAAAAGAAAAGCAGAGAATTTGATTTTTGCATTTTGTTGTTGGAATTCTGAACTTTTCGATTGGAAGGAATTGAAGGTGGAAACCTGAAATGCAGTATAAAACCAAGTTGAATATGTGAAGTTCTATAGGCAATTAATACATTTTCAATTTTGCTGGTTTTCGAAAGGCTGATAGCTACAAAGTATTAGGAAGGATTTGGATGTTGGCTATGGAGTTATAGATAGGAAATTGATGTAGAAATGGCTGCTGTTGATAAAGTTGGTTGTTGCATTGGATTGTATTTCTTGTGCAAACTGTTAAAGTTGTTCTTATCAGCATTATTGTCACTGATATTACAGCATGTGTTTTGTGGGAATTCAGATAAGGAAGGACAGTGGTTTAAAATGTGTACCAAACAAGTGGCAAAATCAGAAATGTTAAAACTGCTGAAAGTACCAAAAGCTGAGTAACAAATCAGATTGCTGAAATCAGATTTTCAATAATGATCTTGAGTTTCTAATGGAAAGAAAAAGATGGTGCTGCTAACAACTTGAATTGCTGATTTCTTTAGTTCCAAATTCATGCGCCAACTGAAAATTCTCAGTAGGTACAACTTTGAACAGAATAGAATTCCTAAAATTGAAACTTAATACAGTAATAGAGAAGATCAGAATTGTTTATGTGCCAAGATGTATCAAAAATAAGAAGTAGCATTTAAACTATTGAGAAGTTTAAGTGAAGCTTTGGGATTTGCAGTAACAAATGGTGTCTTTATGTTTCTATGACTTATATGAGTTTACTAGACAGAGTTTTCAAAAGTTGTGGCTGAAGAGTAGGAACAATTCTTTAAAGCTGTAGAAATGTAGAAATCTGTGGAAGAAAAGGAAATGTATGGAAAAGGAAGTGTTGCATAGATCACATAGATGAAATTATTTTCCATTCAACCACGGAACAAGTGTTAAATACACATGAAGGAACAGTGGTAAAAGCTCAGTCTTTTGAAGTTTAAATGTAGAAATGGAACAGCAAGAAGGAACAGAACAGAAAGGGACCTTGAATTGAACCTGATTTCGGAAATTTTCAGCTTGTCTTGTGGATTTATGTGATAAACATTAGGATATTAATGAACTATGTCTTATGTGAAGTGAAAGCTCAGTCTTTGAAACATTATTGTTGCTGTTTTTGAGGAAGTTTTGAAATGGAAGTTGAAGCCTTGACATCTATGATAATAGAACTTTTCTTCAAATGAAGTATACAAGATAAACAAGGAGTGAAAGAATGTACCAACTTAAGTGTTAGTGTGCCAAATTGTGTTGTTGAAGCTAATTTTTGCAAATAGAACTATGATTCTGATTCCTGCTGATCTTCAAATTTGCGAGTGAGGTCATTCATTCAAAGGAAGAGTAGAGACATCAGCAATAGATAGATCTTATTTTTGGAATTGATGTTGCAGTGTCTCCAAGCCTAAGAAGTGTAAGAAAGTAATTGAGATTGAGAGTAAATTGGGTAGATATTGAAAGGTATTACAGTTTCTTCAAAATCCGGCCAAGTATAAATTCCAAGGTTCTGTTGGAAGGAAAGATTAGAGGGTGATACTCAAGTAGGACATTCAATTTTCGTGTGCCAAGTTTTCTGGCTATGACTGATCTGAGATGACTGATATTAAAGCCATTTTGATTCATTATCAATTGACTATTTTTCAGAACTTCACGTGGTGTTTAAATTTCATTGTATAGGATTCTGGACACTAAAGAACAGAATTTTACAGAACTGAACAGAATCTGTAAAAATCTGTTTGATTGAAAATCTGTAAGTAGTTGTTGATTGAAAAAGTTGCAGAATCTAATTTTTATGCTACAATTCTATGAATTCTGCTCAATTCAGTTGATCATGTTCAACAGATTAATTTGGAAACAGATTATTAGAGAGAAACAGAATAGAAAAATGATGCTGCCATTGGCTGAAACAGAATTTTGTGAAGCTTTTGTTCTTTTATTATCATTTGGTGTTTCTTTCTTTCCAATTCTGAAAATGAATTATGCTGGATAATGGAATCACTGATCAGATTTGAAGTTGTGATAATGACAATGAATTTCTGAAAATCTGTTTGCAAATTTAAATTTCAGATTTTAGAATATGCACTACCAATCCTATTTTGTGCCACCTTCTCTTATGTACTTCTTGGACAGTGACTAATCCAAGTTAAATGCCCAATTTGTTATGTTATTTGTTCATGTTGTATTCGGATATGCAGAGAAAGTAAAGAATTCTGCAGCAGTAACAGAGTAAACAGTGGTTTTTGAAGTGTGTTAAGAATTGGAAAGCATGTGGTTCTTTATTGTCCGAGACGGCCAAATTTTAAGTGTGGGGGAGGGGATTCTTGTTGATTAATTATTGTGAGATGGTTTTAGCTTTGAAGTGATAGAATTGAAGTGGAAATTCAGTAAACACAGTGAAGGAAAGGAAAAAAATGTGGCACATCAAAAGAGTATCAAAGGTGAAGGAAGAGTATCAAGATTTTTGGTTTGCTATTAAATTGGAGGGGAGGTTAGCTTGACATTTTGAATTGATAAAAACAAATGGTATTCATCTCTTTTCACATCAAAATGGTCAACTCATCAAGTACATTCCTCCAATACTCTCATCTTCTCATTTTCTTCATTGAATACTTTTCTTTTGCCAATTTCATCCATTTTCATTATTCTTTTTTCTTCCATTTCAATTCTTCATGATAAATTCCTTTTGATTCATGTATGCTATGTTTATAGTGGTGGAGAATTAGAAAATAAGCAAGCTTATGGTAGTGAAATGTTGTGAGTTGCATTGAGTGAGTTCCACTTATACACATGCTTGAGTGTGAGAGATAGATTAGGTAAATCCTTTGTGAGATTGCATCTTGTTTTATTTTTCATTTGGATTGAAACTACTATACCTACCGATTATTGTTTGGATTGTATTCATGATTGTTGGTGATCTTAAGATGATCTTAGTTAAATTCTTTTTACTATCTTTTAGATATTGCTAGGGAATTTTCTATGGAGATGATTTTGAGCTTTCTTTACTTTCACGGGACGTTCAAGACTAAGTGTGGGGGATTTGATAACCATGATTTCATTGCATTATTTTGATTCATATATGCATGGTTTGATGTTGATTTCATAGGTTTAAATCATGGTTACATCATATTTTGTGCATTGTATCTATTTTGGACCTAATTGTAAATTATTGTATTTTTGTGTTATTTGATGCTAATATTTGATTCTTATTTTGTAGACATCAAAGGATCTTGGATTTGGATCTATTTGGCCCGAAATTGGGCTCGAATCGGAGTTCAAACGAGAAGATAAAGCTTTGAAGCATTATGGGTCATTTATCAAGAATAGGAGAGATCTGAACCATCCGTTGAAGATTTGGCCGATCCAACCTAATGGGGAGCAGATCTGAGACATTGATGAAGATCCAGAAGTTTTGATCCAGATCTGAGTTCATCTAGCCATTGATCCAGCCCGAATTAATCTGGACCGTTCATTGAAGACAGGGCAGATCTGGGCCATCCAGTGATGATTTGGTCGATCCAACCTAAGGGAGAGTAGATCCAGACCCTAGATCAAGATCAGTACCTTCGGATCAGATTTTAGGCGAAATTTCACCGTTGATTTAGCTCCAAATTGATCCCAGCCGTCGGTTCAGATCTGGAACAGATTCAAAACACAGAAGCTACAGTGTTTTCCAGTGTCGATCTCCTCCGCTGTTCTTGGCGTCACACGTTCTTCTTCCGGTGGATTTCGATCCCGATTCCTTCTCCAATCAACCTCTCGAGCTTCAACTTTATTGTAGAGCTTCACGGCAGCACATCCCGATCATCTGGAGCCATCGGCGGGTGTTCTCTCCGGCAGAATTCTCATCTCGGCAACTCTCTGTTCACCTCAAATTTGGAGGTGTTCCTCCAAATCTGAGCTCCGATTCCCATCAGAAACGTTCGGCGGTGGTCCTCCGGCGTTGCTGAGCTTCATCCGACCACAATCCGCAATCTGTAGCTCCCATTCCAGATTCAGAGGTCAAGGATGGCAGATTTCCAGATTTTCGGCATTTTCTTGGGTTTAGGGTTGTTTCAGCTCGTCGGGGATGGTCCGTCGGTGTTGTTGAACCTTCCTTGAGTTGATACGCAGCTGAGACGATCCATTGAGGTCCAAAGTTGGGTGGTCTCGACTTTGGCACTCTTATGTGACGGCAAGAGTGTGAAGTTTGGTCAGATTGGTTGTGAGTTGGATTGGTTAGGATTTATTTCACTTTTATTATTGTTTTGTAACTTAGAACAGATTACTTTTATGTTTTGTTATATTTTTATGCAAGTAGTTAGCATTTCTTTCCTTGTTGAAGCTTAGTTTAATTTTAATTTGTTGCTTGGTTAAGTGTTTAGAGTTTAAATTCAAGCTAGGGTTTTAATTGGTGTTGTAGATCAGATTTATTTGCATCTTGTATTTCATTCCTTAGTTTAAGTGTGTCAATAATTTAATCTCAATGTAGGAGTGACAATGCGTTAAGGTTTGATTATTGGCACATAGGTAGATTTTATTTGTGCATTAGATTAATTTCTTTATTCGCTGTGCTTTTCATTTGTTAGATTTAAATTCAAGCTTAAATCCCCCCATTCCATTTTTATATCGAAAACCCCAAAAATAGGAATAAAAATACAATCCTAAATTACATCATACTGTTGGTTCCTCGAGAGCGATCCTGGGCTCGTTACTACAACATTATTGCGAAATTAAGGGGTTCAGTGGAAAATACATTTGTACAATTTGATTAGCGGATGTGACAGATATTCACCTCATCAGTGCCCTCGTGACAAGGGTTAACCGTTACAAGATTTTACAGGGATCATCTCTATTCAATACTTAGAGATAATGACTCTAACTTCCTATAAGGGCGCGTTAATTGAAGATAGAAAAATGGTAGATCGTGACACATTTGTACACACCACAACAAAATTGAACTCCTAGAATACTCCCCAAACTGAGATAAACAACTTTACCTCTAGCTCTTTCATCTTCTTTCTAGGTTTCATCTTTCCTTCTCAATAGATAACTACCAACCATTGATAGTTTAGCTAATTCTACGTGAGCGATAGCTAGTGCTTATAACCAGTCCCTGTGGATTTGATATCTTTTGTATTACTGACGACGTAATCGTGCACTTACGGTACGTAACACATTTTTGGCACTGTTGCTAAGGATGTGCTTATAACATTAGCAATAATTATATTGAGTTAGACTAAATCTTATTTTCTTTGTTTTTTTCTGCATTTTACTTTTTTTTCCATTTCGGCAATTTTATTTCTGCATTATACTATCTATTTTGAAAAAAAGCAACCTTCATTTTCTTATTGCACATAGAATATTCAATACCTTGTTCTTGCATGCGAAAAGCTAATCTTTTAGGAGAATTTCTGTCGTTCGACCAGAGATTGATAGAACTTTCCTGAGGAGAAGAAACTTTGAAAGACTCCAAGCAAAATAACAAGCATCTGACATGGCTAACAAACCTTTGAAAGACTACGCAGCACCCTATGCACGCAGGCTTTAGTCTAGTATCAGTAGACCACCAATTGAAGCTAACAACTTTAAGATAAAGCTTGCAGTAATCCACATGGTTCAGCAAAGTCAATTTAGAGGAGGACTGTTGGAGTGTATACTAAAAGCCTAGCTTTTGTAAACATTTATTTTTGAAATAAAAGAATTACATTGGTCAACATCTGCATTTATTTATTAAATGTAATTGTTCAATTAATTTATATAGTAGATAACATGGAGTGTGGTGTCACACTCAGAAGATCATGTTATCGGTTCTCTATAAATTATAAATAGTTGCTCACGACTAAGATGGAAAGGAACAAACCATCAGAATAGTCGTAGTGTAATTAAGTATTAGTTTATCTTGACTAATAAATTACACTGATATACTTTAAGTGTATTGAGTAGGACCATTTAGGTAAGTTCTTTTTGTACTAACTTAGTAAAAGAACTAAACCTTAGTTATTATGGAAGTGTGTGCTCTTAATGCTAATATAATAACAAGCACATATATTTAATGTTTATTTCTTTGACTTATCAAAGAGTGAGGTTTAGCTCGATAAATCAATATGTCCGATAAGTTGGGAAATGATATTACTTATAGTGTGTATTGTTGATTATAGAAGGAAACTGTGTCCTAGTTATCTAGGTTGAGAATGCCCCCAAGAGGAGCTCATAAGGATTGTCATGTTAAACCCTGCAGGTGGACTTAGTCCGACATGACAATGAAGTTGAGTGGTACTACTCTTGGAGCTAGATATTAATTAAGTGAGTTGTCAGTAACTTACTTAATTAGTGGACATTCGTAATCTTAAACATAGGGAGACTAACACACTCATAATAAGAAGGAGCCCATAATGTAATTTGGGATTGGTGCGGTAGTGCGATAATAACTCTCTAGTGGAATGAGTTATTATCGATGAACTTGAGTTGTGTGTTCGGGGTGAACACGGGATACTCAAGCTCATCGGAAGGCCAAAACAATTTCTCCTCTAGGACCCTGTCGTAGCCTCATTATAACCTCAAGTCCATCCAAATGTAAGGCTCTTCTTGACGTCCAAGAAGTGGGTCGGTCCAATGCTTGGTGACCAAGCAAGGGTCGGCCACATCCTCTTCTATAGGGGTCGGCCCTTTGCTTGGTGACCAAGCATGAAGGGGTCGGCCATAATATTCAAACAAGGTGGGTTGTTTTTGAATTTTTAAAATCTTGTCTTTGTAGAAAACTATAAGTTTTAAAAGAGAGATTTTAGTTTTAAAAACTTTCCTTATTTGAATTTGGTCACATGTTTTAATAGAGAATTTTAAAAGTTTTAAAACTTTCCTTTTTTAACCATCCTCATGGTTTAAGAAAAAAAGGAAGATAAGTTTTAAAATTAAAATTTTCTATCATCATGTTAAAAAAAAAATTATAAGAGAAGTTTTAAATTGTAAAACATGGTTTTAATTTTTAGAACTTTTCTTTTTTAACTCCTACTTTAGGAAAGAGAGCTTGTAAATTTTATAAGAGGATTTCTTCTTGTAAAATTTTTAAAAATTATATTTCCTTTTTCCCTTGATGAGGTGGCCGGCCACCTTGCTTGGTGCCCAAGCAAGTGGCCGGCCATATTAAAAATAATAAAATCATCACAAAATCAAAATTGGTGATTGATTCAATCAAGAGGAAAGAAAAGGAAAAATAAAGAGGGAAAAGGAAAAACTAGAGGATGATTTTAATTTTTTGTAATAAGTTTTTCCTTATTTGCTTTGGGCAAGTAATATAAAAGAAGGGGTGAGGGCGCTTCATGAGACACAACTCTTATTCTTTTGCTTGGTGATCTCTTGGTGGTCGGCCCCTCTCTCCCTTCTCTTTTCCCTTTTGCTCTCTTCTCCTTGGTGGTGGTGGTCGGATTTAAGAAGAAGAGGAAGAAACTTTTGGGTGGTGTTCATCTTAGAGGATCGTCGCCCACACGACGTCCAAGGCGAGGCGAGGAATACGGCAGAAGATCTCGAGGTCATTAGCTTAAAAAGAGAAGGTATAACTAGTAATTTTCTTCCGCATCATACTAGTTATTTTCTTTGTAAGAATTCTAAATACAAGAGGCAATTAGTGTTGGTTGCTACTCGGAAAACCTAGAGGTTCCACTGTACAAAAATTTTGTATAAAGGTCTGAACCTTTTCCTAGCTACCATGTGTTCTTTTAAATTAAATTTTGGATCGCCTGCGGAACTTAACACGTTTGATCCAAAACTTAATTTATTCGTTCTTTTAGGTTTTGACTTGGGTCTCATGCGGAACTTAACACGTTCGACCCAAATCACCTTAAGTTATTAATTCCATTAAATATTAATTTCCATAATTGGTTCCCAGTACTGACGTGGCGAGGCACATGGCCTTCTTGGATATGGGAGCAACCACCACCGACTAGACAAAACCTTTTATAGAAAGCTAATATTTAATTTCCTAAAATAACTTTAGGTTAACCGAAAAGAACAATCAAATCACAAGGAAAAATAAAATAAAAGAACACAACATCGAAAAACATATTCGAAATACTAGAATCGTAAGCCTCTTGTATTTGGTATTATTTCCATAAATAACTAGCATGATGCGGAAAAGGAAAAACTACTAGTTATACCTTCTAGAAAGACCTCTTGATCTTCTACCGTATTCCTCTTCTAACCTCGGACATTGTGTGGGCAACGATCTTCTGAGATGAGAAACCACCAACCACCTTCTTCTCCTCCTAGCTAGGTTCGGCCACAAAGAAGCTTTACCAAGGATGAAGAACAAAACACCAACCAAGCTCCAAGAGATGCAAGCTTTCTCTCCTTCTTCTTCTTCTTCTCCAAGTAGTATCCGGCCACCGCAAGAGCTCCAAGGGGAGAGAGAGGTTCGGCCACCACAAGAGGAAGAGAGGGAGAGGATGATGATGATGGTCGGCCACACCAAGGAACAAAAGAGGGAGAGAAATAATAGAGGTTGTATCTCATGAAGGCACCCTCACCCCTTCTTTTATATTCCTTGGCCTAAGTAAATTAGGAAATTTAATTACAATAAAATTTCCTTAATTTCCTTGACATGATTTAATTGAGAAAAATAAAATAAAATTTTCCCAATTAAATTCTAATGGTCGGCCACATCATGAAATCAAATTAGACAAGTTTCAATCAACAATTAAAACTTTCTAATTTGTTTCCGGAAATTTTAAAATTAAAATTTCTCTTCAAAATCTCTTCATGGTTGATAAAAATAAATTTTCATAATTTTAATTTTACAACATGTGAATAATTTTTAAAGAGAAAATAAAATATCTCACCAATCTACAAATAAGGAAAGAGATCTAATCTCTTTCTTTAATCTTTTGTAGATCTTTTACAAGAGAGATAATTTAATTTTAATTCTCTTTAATAAATTATATCTTCCACATATTAAAAATTAAAATTAAAATTCTTTTTTAATTTAATTTAATTTGGCCGGCCCCTCTAGCTTGGGTTCAAGCTAGGGCCGGCCACCCCAATTTATACCTAGGCCGGCCCTAGCTTGGTTCCCAAGCTAGCTTGGCCGGCCCCTATTAGGTGAGTATAGAAAGTGGGTATAGATGGGTATTACTCTCTATAAATAAGAGGCTACGATAGGGACCGAGAGGAGGAATTGGTTTTGGTCTCCCGATAAAATTAAGCATCCCGTGTTCGCCCCGAACACACAACTTAATTTTATCAATAATAATTCATTCCACTAGAGAACTATTATTGAACTACCGCACCAATCCCAAATTACATTTTTGGGCTCCTTCTTATTATGAGTGTGTTAGTCTCCCTGTATTTAAGATATCGAATATCCACTAATTAAGTGAGTTACTGACAACTCATTTAATTAATATCTTAGTCCAAGAGTAGTACCACTCAACCTTATCATCATGTCGGACTAAGTCCACCTGCAGGGTTTAACATGACAATCCTTATGAGCTCCTCTTGAGGACATTATCAACCTAGTATCTCTAGGACACAGTTTCCTTCTATAATCAACAACACACACTATAAGTGATACCATTTCCCAACTTATCGGGCTTATTGATTCATCGAACTAAATCTCACCCATAGATAAATTAAAGAAATAAATATCAAATATATGTGCTTGTTATTATATTAGGATTAAGAGCACACACTTCCATAATAACCGAGGTCTTTGTTTCTTTATAAAGTCAGTATAAAAGAAACGACCTCAAATGGTCCTACTCAATACACTCTAAGTGTACTAGTGTAATTATACAGTCAAGATAAACTGATACCTAATTACACTACGACCTTCTAATGGTTTGTTCCTTTCCATTTTGGTCGTGAGCTACTGTTTATAATTTATAAGGTACTGATAACATCATCTTCTGCATGTGGCACCACATACTATGTTATCTACAGTATAAATTAATTGAACAACTACAATTAAATGTAGACAATTTGATCAAATGTGATTCTTTATTCATAATGAATGTTTACAAAGCTTAGGCTTTCCGTATACACTCCAACAATCTCCCACTTATACTAATGACTAAGCTGTCATATCTTCTACCATACATCTGATTCCCATTCCCTCCATATGCCGATCGAAAGCTTTTGCCGGGAGGGCCTTAGTGAAAGGATCTGCCAGGTTATCTGCTGATGCAATCTTGGCGATGACAACTTCTCCTCGCTTCACGATATCTCGTATCAGGTGGTACTTGCGCTCTATATGTTTACTTGCCTTATGAGCTCATGGTTCCTTCGAGTTTGCGACTGCACCACTATTATCACAATAAATTGTGATGATTTTGGGCAAACCAGGAATCACATCTAAGTCCATTAGAAAGTTCCTGAGCCATACTACTTCTTTAGCTGCCTCAGAGGCTGCTACATACTCAGCTTCCATGGTTGAGTCCGAAACGCATTTCTGCTTAACACTCCTCCATGAAATGGCTCCACCTCCTAAAGTAAACACATAGCCTGATGTAGACTTACTACTGTCCTTATCTGATTGGAAATCTGAATCCGTGTAACCCACAGGGAGTAAATCGTCTGCTTGGTAAACTTGCATATAATCTCTAGTCCTTCTCAGGTACTTTAATATATGCTTTACCGCAGTCCAATGTCCTTGTCCAGGGTTACTCTGATATCTACTGACCATGCCCACGGCAAAGCATATATCAGGTCTCGTGCATAGCATTGCATACATAAGGATTCCTACAGCCGAAGCATAAGGAACTGCTTTCATGTCTTCTATCTCCTTTGATGTCTTTGGAGACATCTCTTTAGATAGAGCTATTCCATGCCTAAAAGGTAAGAAACATTTCTTGGAATCCTGCATGCTAAAACGAGCAAGGATTGTATCTATATATGAAGCTTGGGACAGACACAACATTCTTTTCTTGCGATCCCTTATAACTTTGATCCCAAGAATGTGTGCACATTCTCCTAAGTCCTTCATATCAAATTGTTTGGACAACCATACCCTTACGTCTGATAATACCTTGACATTGTTGCCAATTAACAAAATATCATCTACGTATAGTACAAGAAATACCACCACGTTTCCGTTACACTTCTTATATACACAAGACTCATCCGGACTTTGAATAAATCCATATGACTGGATTACTTCATTAAACCGGATGTTTCAAGATCTTGAAGCTTGCTTCAGTCCATAAATGGACCGATTGAGCTTGCACACTAGATGCTCTTTGCCTTTTTCAATGAACCCTTCTGGTTGCTTCATATGGATGTTTTCTTCAAGACTTCCATTAAGGAAAGCTGTCTTGACATCCATTTGCCAAATCTCATAATCCATATGAGCAGCAATGGATAAGAGTATCCGGATAGACTTAAGCATGGCTACCGGTGAAAAAGTTTCCTCATAATCGATTCCCTCTTTCTGAGTATACCCTTTCGCAACAAGCCTAGCTTTAAAAGTTTCTACCTTCCCGTCTGTCCCTCTTTTCCTTTAGTAGATCCACTTACATCCAACAGCTTTTACACCATCAGGTGGTTCTACAAGCTCCCAGACCTTATTAGAGTGCATAGACTCTATTTCTGAATTCATCGCCTTTTGCCAAGATACTGCATCTTTATCTCGGAGTGCTTCGTCATATGTCCGGGGATCAGGTTCATGTTTACCCGGGATCAAGTCCGAAGACTCTCCCAAAAACATGAATCTCTCAAGCTGCCTTACAACCCTCCTACTACGACGAGGCACTGTCTGTGGTTGTGTATCATGTGTGACACGTGTTGCAGTCTCTTGTGGTACTTCATCTTGTATTGTTGGTACTAAAGTAGACGTGTCCTCTCTTAATTCTTCTAAAACAACTTTACTACTGGGCTTGTGATCCATTATATAGTCTTCTTCTAAAAACTGGGCATTGGTGCTAACAATGACCTTCTGGTCTTTAGGACTATAAAATAAACCACCTTTCGTTCCTTTGGGATATCCTACAAACATGCGAACTTCTGTACGGGATTCTAACTTATCAGCATCTGGTTTCAGCACATGTGCTGGACTACCCCAAATCCGAATATGTCTTAGACTGGGTTTTCGCCCATTCCACAATTCTATGGGAGTAGAAGAAACTAATTTAGAAGGTACTAAGTTCAGAACATACACTGCTGTTTCCAGAGCATATCCCCAAACGAATTTGGTAATTCTGAATAACTCATCATCGATCTAACCATCTCCATAAGAGTCCTATTCCTTCGTTCTGCTATACCATTCTGTTGGGGTGTTCCAGGTGCAGACAATTGGGATTGAATCTCAGCCTCTGATAAGTAATTCCTAAACTCTCCTAAGAGGTATTCACCACCACGATCAGATCGTAGTGTCTTGATACTTTTACCTAATCGTTTCTCCACATCAGCCTTGTATTCTTTGAACTTATCAAAGCACTCGGACTTGCGGCGCATTAGGTAAATATATTCGTATCTTGAATAATCGTCTATAAAAGAGACAAAATATTCAAAACCACCTCTTGCCTAGACAGACATAGGACCACACAAATTAGAATGAACCAATTCCAACACTTCTTTGGCTCTATACCCCTTGGCCTTGAATGGCCTCTTGGTCATTTTACCTTCCAAGCAAGATTCACAAGTTGGAAAATTTTCCAACTCTACCGAACTCAAAAGTCCATCAGCTATAAGCCTCTGAATCCTACTTAAGTTAATATGACCAAGCCTTAGATGCCAAAGATATGCTTGGTTCATTTCCGAAGGTTCTTTTCTCTTATTAGAGTTAGAAGATGAGTTATAAATTTCCATGTTTTGCTTTGTGGAAGAAATTGGGTTTAAAGTATACAAATTGCCAACCAATGCACCAGAACAGATAATCACTTTATTTCTTTTAATAACTACATCGTTACTGAAAGAAACTGAATATCCATCTAAAAACAGTTTAGAAACTGAAATTAAATTATTTCTAAAACTGGGTACATAAAGACAATTTCTTAAAACCAAATTTCTATTTCTACTAAAAGATAAGTAGACGTCTCCCACTGCAACAGCTGCCACCTTAGTAGCATTGCTCATGTAGACGGTAATCTCTCCTTCAGATGTCGTCGGGTTTCCTGGAACCCCTGCAAGGAATTGCAGACATGATCAGTGGCTCCCGTATCTACACACAAGGTGCTGGTAGATAACACCGCTAAACATGTTTCAACAACTAGAGCATGAGATATACCTTTGTTTTGGTTCCTACGAGGACAGTCCGCCTTCCAATGTCCTGCCTGCTTGCAGATGAAGCACTTGCCCTTCGGCTTCTTCACTCCAGCTTTAAATCCCGTACTCTGAGATTTATTCACTTTCTTTGCTGAACCATCTTGTTTCTTCTTCTTCTTTCCTCTCGGTTTAGAAGTAGAACCATTTTCAGCATAGTGAATTTGAGCATTGTGAGGAAATAATCCTTCTGCTGCTTGAAGTTCTGTCAGTAGTTCCGCTAATGAATAAATCCTCTTATTCATATTATAGTTCAGGCAAAACTGCTCAAAACTTCTAGGTAGCGTTTGGAGGATCATATCGATCTGGGTTTCCCCATCAATTTCTCCTCCTAGGATCTGTATTTCGTTCAGATAAGCTATCATCTTTAGGATATGATCCCTCACAGGAGTACCCTCTTGCATGGTGGTTGTCATTATCTTTCTCATGGCTTCTTACCTAGAAGCCCTATCCTAATGACCAAAGAGTTCTTTGAGATTGTTCATAATATCATAAGCTGTCGGTAAATCTTGATACTGATGTTGCAATACATTTGACATTGAAGCCAAAATGTAACACCGCGCCATCTCATCAGCTTTTACTCATTTCCTATAATATTCAATCTCCTCTTGTGTTGATTCACCAGTAGGTGCTTCAGGGCAAGCCTCAGTCAGTACAAATTTATAGCCTTCAGCAGTAAGAACAATGTCCAGATTTCTTTTCCAATCTATGTAATTTGGTCCAGTAAGTCTATTCTGTTGAAGTATGATGGACAGTGGGTTGAAAGTCATCCTAAGAATCACAAATAACTTTTGGTCAGAACTCTAAATTTAGAATAATATTGATTCCTCAAACAATACTATTTTAAATTAACCAACACCTCAAAGCACCGTGAATTTTGTATGCCACGTTAGTGTGGACGTATACAAATTCAATATTTGTAAAAGGAGGGTTTTAACCCATTAATTTTATTATCTTGTCAACCTAAATTTTTGACAAATAAAATTAATAGTTGGTGTCTTTTGGTCACACAAATAATAGCAGTGACTCCGATGGGGAGGATACTATTAGATGTGTCTAAGTGTATACCATTACTTGACACTAAGTCCATTAATAAGATTATGCCCCTTCCGTTGGGGAAGATCACACGCTCTTAATTAACTTCCTATAGTCATCCAAAAATGGAAGTCTGTTCTAGTGATCCACAAACAAGCTCATCCGTTATGGAGGAAGGCACTCAGAGCCAACGCGCAAGCTTGTTTGCATCACTTACAAACCAGTAATGGAGACCATGGGTTTTACTTAAAAATCCCTCTCTCACTTAGTTATTTATAAATGAGGAATTTTAACTATGCTAGCCTACTAAACATGTAAACTAACATACACACACAGCACAATATAAAAGCAATAAATAGAAAATCTAATTTTCAACTATTATGGCTTTTATCTCTAGTTGTCCTCCGTGTGTTGTCATCCCAAGCTGCTGCCATATTTGGCCACCGCCACCGGGTTTAGCTGTCGCATCCATCTTGCTCCTAGTTCCACTGCGCCTCTGGTCCTTAGAAGGTTCCACGCTTTGCAAGATTCGATCCGCGACATAAATAGAATTTTACATTTTTGATCCTATATTCCATAAAAGGAATGTACATGTATCTAGAACAAAAATAAAATCCTAATAAAACTAAATACAGCTCCTGCTGTATTTTTAATACAAGTATGCACACACATATAAATGCCCTTGACATGTCCAAGGGTCCAATCACACACATAATAACTAAAAGCCATAATAGTTGGATCCTGCATCCACAAAGTTAGCACATCCTACTATTATCCTGCCTAAATTATGTATGTCATGTGCATAATTAAACTAATACCAAATACACAGAGGCAAAACCCTAGCTCTGATACCAATTGTTGGTTGCTACTCGGAAAACCTAGAGGTTCCACTGTACAAAAATTTTGTATAAAGGTCTGAACCTTTTCCTAGCTACCATGTGTTCTTTTAAATTAAATTTTGGATCGCCTGCGGAACTTAACATGTTTGATCCAAAACTTAATCTATTCGTTCTTTTAGGTTTTGACTTGGGTCTCATGCGGAACTTAACACGTTCGACCCAAATCACCTTAAGTTATTAATTCCATTAAATATTAATTTCCATAATTGGTTCCCAGTACTGACGTGGCGAGGCACATGGTCTTCTTGGATATGGGAGCAACCACCACCGACTAGACAAAACCTTTTATAGAAAGCTAATATTTAATTTCCTAAAATAACTTTAGGTTAACCGAAAAGAACAATCAAATCACAAGGGAAAATAAAACAAAAGAACACAACATCGAAAAACATATTCAAAATACTAGAATCGTAAGCCTCTTGTATTTGGTATTATTTCCATAAATAACTAGCATGATGCGGAAAAGGAAAAACTACTAGTTATACCTTCTAGAAAAACCTCTTGATCTTCTACCGTATTCCTCTTCTAACCTCATACATTGTGTGGGCAACGATCTTCCGAGATGAGAAACCACCAACCACCTTCTTCTCCTCCTAGCTAGGTTCCGCCACAAAGAAGCTTTACCAAGGATGAAGAACAAAACACCAACCAAGCTCCAAGAGATGCAAGCTTTCTCTCCTTCTTCTTCTTCTTCTCCAAGTAGTATCCGGCCACCGCAAGAGCTCCAAGGGGAGAGAGAGGTTCGGCCACCACAAGAGGAAGAGAGGGAGAGGATGATGATGATGGCCGGCCACACCAAGGAACAAAAGAGGGAGAGAAATAATAGAGGTTGTATCTTATGAAGGCACCCTGACCCCTTCTTTTATATTCCTTGGCCTAAGCAAATTAGAAAATTTAATTACAATAAAATTTCCTTAATTTCCTTGACATGATTTAATTGAGAAAAATAAAATAAAATTTCCCCAATTAAATTCTAATGACCTGCCACATCATGAAATCAAATTAGACAAGTTTCAATCAACAATTAAAACTTCATAATTTGTTTCCAGAAATTTTAAAATTAAAATTTCTCTTCAAAATCTCTTCATGGTTGATAAAAATAAATTTTCATAATTTTAATTTTACAACATGTGAATAATTTTTAAAGAGAAAATAAAATATCTCACTAATCTACAAATAAGGAAAGAGATCTAATCTCTTTCTTTAATCTTTTGTAGATCTTTTACAAGAAAGATAATTTAATTTTAATTCTCTTTAATAAATTATATCTTCCACATATTTAAAATTAAAATTAAAATCTTTTTTAATTTAATTTAATTTGGCCGGCCCCTCTAGCTTGGGTTCAAGCTAGGGCCGGCCACCCCAATTTATACCTAGGCCGGCCCTAGCTTGGTTCCCAAGCTAGCCTAGTCGGCCCCTATTAGGTGAGTATAGAAAGTGAGTATAGGTGGGTATAGTACTCTATAAATAAGAGGCTATGATAGAGACCGAGAGGAGGAATTGGTTTTGGTCTCCCGATAAAATTAAGCATTCCGTGTTCGCCCCGAACACACAACTTAATTTTATCAATAATAATTCATTCCACTAGAGAACTATTATTGAACTACCGCACCAATCCCAAATTACATTTTTGGGCTCCTTCTTATTATGAGTGTGTTAGTCTCCCTGTGTTTAAGATATCGAATGTCCACTAATTAAGTGAGTTACTGACAACTCATTTAATTAATATCTTAGTCCAAGAGTAGTACCACTCAACCTTATCATCATGTCGGACTAAGTCCACCTGCAGGGTTTAACATGACAATCCTTATGAGCTCCTCTTGAGGACATTATCAACCTAGTATCTCTAGGACACATTTTCCTTCTATAATCAACAACACACACTATAAGTGATACCATTTCCCAACTTATCGGGCTTATTGATTCATCGAACTAAATCTCACCCATAGATAAATTAAAGAAATAAATATCAAATATATGTGCTTGTTATTATATTAGGATTAAGAGCACATACTTCCATAATAACTGAGGTCTTTGTTTCTTTATAAAGTCAGTATAAAAGAAACGACCTCAAATGGTCCTACTCAATACACTCTAAGTGTACTAGTGTAATTATACAGTCAAGATAAACTGATACCTAATTACACTACGACCTTCTAATGGTTTGTTCCTTTCCATTTTGGTCGTGAGCTACTGTTTATAATTTATAAGGTACTGATAACATCATCTTCTGCATATGGCACCACATACTATGTTATCTACAGTATAAATTAATTGAACAACTACAACTAAATGTAGACAATTTGACCAAATGTGATTCTTTATTCATAATGAATGTTTACAAAGCTTAGGCTTTCAGTATACACTCCAACAATTAGATCTAGTTTATCAAATTTATTTTTCGAGTTTGCGTTTTCTTCTTTTTCAAATTTGTGATTCGATTGTTCCTTTTGGTTAACCTAGAGTTATTTAAGGAAATTAAATATTAGCTTTCCTTAAAAGGCTTTGACTTGGCGGTGGTGGTTGCTCCCATATCCAAGAATGCCATGTACCTCACCATGCAGTCCTGGAAGCCAATTTTAGAAATTAATATTTAATGGAATTAATAACATAGGTGGATTTAAATCAATAGTGTTAAGTTCCGCTTGCGATTCAAATCTAAACCATTAAGAACAGATAAGTTAAATTTGGAATCAATGATGTTATGTTCCGTCTGTGATTTCTAATTTAACTTCTAAAAAACACAATAAGTTATTTAAGAAAAGGTTCGACACTTGTACAAAAAAATTTTATACAGTGGAACCGATACGTTTTCCTAGGATTAACCAACAAGGACCACATGATGACCCGAACCCACACTTGGAACACTTTTATGAGATTTGTAGCACAATGAAGGTGAATGGAGTGCCACTAGAGACGGTGAGACTACTTCTCTTTAGATTTTCTCTGAGGGGCAGAGCCAAGCAGTAGCTTAATTCTTTGCCAACGAATAGTATTGCATCCTGGGAACAGTGTGAGCAGTGATTTCTAGATAAATTTTACCCACCAAGCAAAACAGCTCACATTAGGAACTTAATGGCAAGTTTCAGACAGATAGACTCAGAGTCGTTATTTGAAGCATGGGGCAGATTCAAGAGTATGCTCCGACAGTGTCCCTATCATAGGCTTAAGAAGTGGTTGGTGCTACATACATTCTATAATGGCATCAACTACCACACGAAGGTGTCCCTCGATTCTGCAATAGGAGGGGCGTTAATGAATAAAAGCTTAGATGAAGCTGAAGACATAATAGAAAATGTAGCCCACAACCATCATCAGTGGGCATTTGAAAGTTATGGAGGCCCTTTATTTGGAAATCCAATCAAAGCATCAGGAAAATTTGATGTAGAAGCAGTCACGCTCATGTCTGTAATGTTGGATGCTCTAACCAAAAAGTTTGAGACCATGGGACACAGCACGACCAAAGCAATTATATGTGTGTGCGTGTAACGACCCACCTTCTGGGTACTGGCTGTAAGGCCGGTCGCTACAATAATGCTAAACTATACTGTGCGGAAAGCTGGGCTAATTAAAATTTTGCTATTCTAATTACTGGGAACGCTGAAACTGAACGCTCTACATGTACCTAATAATTGTACACATGCTAGGGAAGACAATCTATGCCTCCCGGATGACTTGCTAGCTGTAATCAAGCATTCCAATCGATCCATGGATCGATTGGGCTGTTGGATCGATCCAGGGATCGATCCAGCTTGATACTGACACGGAAGGAGACTCTGGATCGGTCGGCTGACCGATCCATAGCTTCTGTATGCAGCTGGATCGGTCTACCGACCGATCCAGGAGCACGTTGATCGGTCGGTAGACCGATCAGTGAGCCTCCGTGCTTCTGCCCTCTTCTGTACGCAGCTGGATCGGTCTACCGACCGATCCAGGAGCACCCTGATCGGTCGGTAGACCGATCAGTGCACTTCATAAGTTTCTGTTTGCCTCTAGATCGGTCGGCTGACCGATCCATAAACTCTCTGTTCGAGTCTGGATTGGTCGGCTGATCGATCCAGTGGCGCAACCCCATTCCTGATCGGTCGGCTGACCGATCAGGGTTTCTGATTTCATATCAGAAACTTCTGATTTCAGCACTGATGCGTGCCAAAGATCTCACATAACAACTAACTAATGCATAATAAACATTCAAATAACCTATAGATAACATTCCAACATGACATGGAGCATGGTTCATCGACTCATAACCTTTAACTACTAGAAATGCATAGAAAGGAAGGTATAAGAAAATGTCTTAAGGAAGAACTAGTTTCTAATTTGCTAAACTCTCCAAGGTCTTTTATTCCAGTTCCTGCCACACACACCATCCTTGCATTGCCCTCCAGCTTCCTCTGTTAGTCCATTTTTCCTTTACCTTTATCTGCAGTATAAGGAAAAATAGAATCTGTAAGCTTAAAGCTTAGTAAGAAACCATCTACCTCACAAAAACATGCATTCGATGCAATATGCTTTTAAAACATGTCGTTTTAAATATGTACTGATTGAGCTAAAACATGGCATACTATCCTACAATACATAGCAATCAAAACTAGCCATGACATACTATCATCTAAAGCATGTGAACATGAACTGAACATAGAGCTATCATACCCAAATTATAGAAAAACTGGGCTGAACATATAATGAGCTAAACTGAAACTAACTGATACTGAATTCAAACTCAACTAACATAACTAATTTTGAGTTTTGAAAACTAATTCATAATAAGTTAAAATACATAATCATGTTGTTTGGGCCCGGCAACTGTACTTGCTATGCGCGCATCCCTAACTAGACCCGGGTTTGCAAGTCCCGAATTTAGTAGGGTTAACTAGGTTATCTAAACCTAGGGACGACTGTGGGAGTCCAACCCAATGGATATCTGATCCAGTACAGTGCCACTGAAAATAAAATACTGAAATAGCTAATACTTGCTTATTCTATTGTTTCTAGGTTATCTAAACCTAGAGCTAGGTTATCTAAACCTAGAGGCGACTGTGGGAGCCCACCCATTGGATATCTGATCCATATAAGCTGTAATAAACTGAGAATACTGAATAGATACTTCTAATGTATCTAACTGAGCTGTTAAAGATACATATGGTGCATTTTTACTAAACTAGCTATTTTATCGAACACTTAGTGTGCCCTAACTCTCCTCTCTATTAGGGAGACCGCCTCTAGGCACCCGACAACATCAACCTCCCATCTGAAGAGGGAAGACATGCCCGGCCCATCTAGAGGTGCTCAACTAAATCCCTAATCTGCGAAGAAAGTTAAATACACCCTAGGTATCGATAAAAAAATCTGCATACATCCTAACTAAAGCATAAAAACTCAATCGGAAGCTATTATACTGCAGGTGAGGGGTTTCTTACCTCCTGTTCGTAATTTCTTACGATTCTATTCGCTAGAATTCCGGTGGAGATGACCTTCTCGACGATCCGCTCCCGTCTTTGCGTTCCTCTCGCGGAGAAGAACCTCTTTCGTGTTGGAGTCGTTGCCGGAAGGTGATCTGAGAGCCCTTGGGGCTTGGGCGCCGAGAGAGGAGGAGGAAGAGGAGTGGGCGGCGATGAAGGTTTTTGGGAGAGGGATAGGTCACGGTGAAATTTGATATTACTGAACCAAGTTCTCAAAATAAACCAACCCCCAACTTAACCCTCCTATTTATACTAAGTAACTAATTCGGCCAACCCAATTATAATTATAATTGGTTCCCTTTCCTTTCAGCACGGCCCTGCTGGGTTCAACTGGTTCCCAACATTATCCCTAAGCCATAGGTCTCGGGTTCGATTCCCGCCTAAGCTATTTTGCGGTTCTAATTACTTTTGCTGCTTCCACTACTCGGAAAATTCCGGAAAAATATCTAAAAATTCCAGAAAAATCATAGAATATTTCTAAAAATAATTTGAGAATTTTTGGACGTTACAGTGCGAGACCTGCGGAAGTTCAGACCATACTCAAGAAACTTGCCCCCTATGGCCATTATCTGCACTAATAAATTAACTTGAGCAATGTGATGCAATAGTCAGTTATAACCAAAGGCAGAACAATCTGTACTCAAACACATACAACCCTGGGTGGAGAAAGCATCCGAATTTTTCTTACCAGGGTAATCAAGACCAAGGAAAATCTACAAGGGAAAAGCCAAGCTACCAACCTGGGCATCAAACCTATCAACAACAGCAACCTTCACAAGGCTATTAGTTATCCAGGATAGAAAAGATGCTTGAGGAAGTTCTCACTGAACAAATGGAAATGAAAAATGATCTCAAGTAATTGAATCAAAGAATGGAGAACTCTGAGAAGCACCAAAAGATGCAAGATAGCCAAATTACTCAGATAGCTCAGTCATTTTCAAGAGCACAACGAGCATTACCAGGAAAGTCTAATATAAACCCAGTGGAACATTGCAACCTTATTGAGCTAAGGAGCAGATGGACTTTAGGAGATCCCCAAATGACTGCTCAGAAAGGAATCGACTCAAAGGAAGAGCCCTCTCCTTTCACACCGAATTTGGTTCAAACCAAAAAAAAAAAGAAGAGATCGCCAAGAAGGGTGAAGGGACTCTTCCATTTTTGCCGCAAAGTCAAAGAATTCCTTTCCCCTAAAGGCTAATAACGGCCCAAAAGGCCGAGGAGTTTCACAGGTTCCTAAAAAAGGTTAAGGAGATTTGCATTGAGGTACCTCTTATTGACGCCCTTCACCAAATGCCAAAGCTCACTAAATTTTTTAAGGGAATTCTGTCTAATAGAAGATAGAAGGGTGATTTTGAGACCGTAGCATTAACAGGAAAATGTAGTGCATTGCTCACGGTAGTCATTCTTCCCAAATTCCAGGATCCAGGAAGCTTTTCTATACCTTGCAAATTAGGATCAGAATTTATAGATAAGGTTTTTTGTGATCTAGGGGCGAGTGTCAGCCTTATTCCATATTCTATTTGTAACAACAAGGCCTCATGAACATTAAACTGACTACTATGGCACTGCAGTTAGCTGACCATTCATGCAGATACCCTATGGGGATAGTAGAAGATGTGCAGTGGAGATGGGTGGATGCATCATACCCGCAGACTTTGTTGTTTTAGACATGGAGGAGGATCCTCAGATCCCAATCATCCATGAAAGATCATTCCTTATGACTGCTAGAGTCATCATTGATGTGAAGAACAACAAGTTATCCATGGAGATTGGTAAGGAAAGACTAGAATTCAATTTATCTGATTCTCCTAACTGTGTCCCTTATTTTCAAGAAAATTTCAGCAAGTCAGATGTTCACAAAATTGAGGAATGTCATTTCCATTGGAGGACACCTGAAACAATGCAGGATTCAGAAAGATTGGAGAGATCAACCCTGACTAATTACAACAAGTATATATGCATGCACGAGCAAGAATGAAGGAGCAAACTGAAGTATTAACCCTAGGATGGGAACCGTTGTGTTTCTATGGGTTTAGTCCACATTAACCGAGATGGGGTCGAGCTAAAGACCTAAAACAAATGCATGTTGGGAGGCAACCCAAGGGTTTCTGTTTAATTAATTTTGGGTTTGTTATCTTGTTTTCATAGTTAAGTTTATTTGTTTCTAATTCTTTGTTCTCAAGTTGTGCATGGCCTCATAAGCTAGCCATGATTATTTCATGGGCGCTAAGGCATCGGAGGAGTCAAAGAGGAGAAAATCCAGCTACTACGCAAGTCAAGAGGGAGGTCGTGTGACCCTACACGACCGTGTAATGCTAGCAGAAATAGAAATGCCACATGTCGTGTGAACTCACACGATCGTGTGGTTTTGGTAGAGCAGTGAATGGAGTCGACCGTGTCAATTGACATGGCCGTGCGAGACCACCCGAGAGGAAGAAGACATGGGTCGTGTCGATTGACACAGTCGTCTGACCGAGATCGAGAAGGAAAAGGGAGAGGGTGTGCCAAACAGCATGGTCGTGCCACACCCATGTGTGCCATCAAACACCTCCACCTACCCAAATTTCCATCTCCTTTTATTCCAAATCCTTGTTCTCCCTTATCCCACTTCATCAACCTCAAATACCTAGATCTAAGTGTTGGGATGTATACTAAAAGCCTAGCTTTTTGTATGAACATAAGAATCACATTGGTCAAATGTCTATATTTATGTTAAATGCAGTTGTCTATTTAATTTATATTATAGATAACATGGTGTGTGGTGCCACACAGAAGATCATGTTATCAGTTCCTTATAAATTATAAATAGTAGCTCATAACCAAGATGGATTGGGACAAACAATTGGAATGGTTGTAGTGTAATTTGGTCTTAGTTTATCTTGACTATAAAGTTACACTAGTACACTATGTGTGTATTGAGCAGGACCATTTGAGGTTGTTTCTTTTTATACTGACTGCATAAAAGAACAGAGCATCTATTATTATGGATGTGCGTACTCTTAATCTTGATATATTAACAAGAACATGTACTTAGTATTTATTTCTTTAATTTATTAAAGGGTGAGATTTATTCATTAAATCAATAGGCCCGATAAGTTGAGAAATACTATTATTTATATGGTGTGTTTTTTATTATAGAAGGAAACTGTGTCCTAGTAATCTAGGTTGATGATGTCCCCTTGAGGAGCTCATAAGGATTGTCATGTAAACCCTACAGGTGGACTTAGTTCGACATGACAATGAAGTTGAGTGGTACTACTCTTGGAGCTAGATATTAATTAAGTGAGTTGTCAGTAACTCATTTAATTAATGGGCATTCGATATCTTAAACACAGGGAGATTAATGCACTCATGATAAGAAGGAGCGCATAATGTAATTTGGGATTGGTGCGGTAGTTCAATGATAACTCTTTAGTGGTATGAGTTATTATTGATGAACTTGAGTCGGGTGTTCGGGGCGAACACTGGAAGCTCAAGCTCATCGGAAGACCAAAACCAATTTCTCCTCTCGGTCCCTGTTGTAGCCTCTATAAATCCTTGTATCCATAAAGTCCACTTCTTACCCAAGTAATGGATCGGCCACATCCTTACTTGGTGCAAGGGGGTCGGCCAAGCATGGGCTTGGAAGCCAAGAGGTGGACGGCCAAGCTTGGTGCCCAAGCTAGGGGTCGACCACTAGAAAAGGAAAAGGAAGTTTTGTTTTAAAATAAAATTTTGTTAAAATTTTTTCTTATTTGTAGTTATCTACAATGGTTAAAAGAGATATTTTATTTTTTTTAAATCTTTCCTTTTTTGTAGTTATCTACAATGGTTAAAAGAAAGATTTTAATTTTGTTAAAATCTTTCCTTATTTGTAGTTATCTATAATCCTTAAAAGATGGATTTTAATTTTGATAAAACTTTCCTTTTTTGTAACCATGATTTAAAAGAGAAATTTTAAATTTAATCTTTCCTTTTTTGTAGTAGTCTACAATGTTTAAAAGAGAGAGATTAGTTTTAAAACTTTCCTTTATTGCCATGTACAATAGGAAATTTAGAAAAAAGATATTTTAATTATTGTTAAAAAAAAAATTTAAAGGGAGGCCACAAATAAGGAAGTTTTAATTATGTTTAAAACTTTTCTTTTTTTGTCGTGACCAAGGATTATAAAAGAGAGGTAGAGGGTGCCTCAAAAACTAGAATACACATAACCTTAAGCCTTCTCTCATTTCCTTGGTGTGGTTGGCCCCTTCCCTTCTCCCTTTCTCTTAGGTTGGCACCCCACTTATCTCCTCTTTTGCTTCCTTAAGGCCGGTGGTATCAAGGATTGAAAAGTCCTTGTGGTCGGTTTCTTGGAAAGGAAGAAGAAGAAGAGAAGAAGCACTTGGTGGCTGGTTGCTTGGAGAAGAAGAATAGGAAGAAAGTTTCCTATTTTGGCATCCCTTGGTGGCTCGAGAGTCTTGGAGGAGAAGAAGTGGTTCGGGTGGATTCCATCTTGGTAGATCGTTGCCCACACAACGTCCAAGAGGAGGAGAGGAATACAACAGAAGATCAAGAGGTCTTTAGCTACAAAGAAAGGTATAACTAATTAATGGTTTCCGCTTCGAATTAATTAGTTAGTTTTCTTTGCATGGATTCTGAAACATCAACACAAGAGGCTAGCGATTTTATGTTTCTATTTCGTGCTATCCAATTGTGTTTCTATTGTGGTCTATGTACTTAAACATAGGGTTACTGTAAGAAGTTAAATATCTAATTTTTTTGAAAGGCTTTGTTTAGGAAGTGGTGGATGATTCCATAACCAAGAAGGCCTAGTGTCTCGCCATGTTTAACCTGGAAGCTAATCTTTGAAATAGATATTTAATCAACTTCTGTAATATGGTTTAACTTAGGAAGATCACATCGGTTAAACTTGGAGTAAAAATGTTAAATATCGTTTCCAATCCAAGTTTAACTTCTGAAGAGCAACTTGGATTAATAATGTTAAGCATCATTTGCAATCCAAGTTTAACTTCAGTAGAGCACATGGGTAGCTAGGTTAAGTTCTGTGCTTGTATAAATTTTTATACAGGGGAAACAGAACGAAATCCAAGTGTAGCAACCAACATTAAGATTCATCTCTTTCATGATCTAGATCTAGGATTTAATCAAAAAGCCAAAATTCAAGAAAAGAAGAAACCATCTCCCTAATTTTCTTCTTCTTCCTCCTCCTATTTCTTCAAAACCCACCTCCACCCACAAAAACTTCCTCCAACTCACCTTGAAAATCATGTCTCACCTCTTGAAAAGCCTCCGATAAGGGAGTGGCAGATCTAGTGGAGGAGATGCACCGGGAGGAGACACGGGCAAAGGAAAGGCTACTTCATCAAAGGGCAAAGGCAAAAGGGTGGCACGCGATGAAGGTAACGACAACGAGTTTCATATTATTTTTAGAAATCAAGAACAAAAAGCTAGATATGATTTACTTGTCATTAGAGAAATTGTGTGCACTAGATATATGGATCCAACTACTATGGAGATGTTAGGTATTAGGGACAATATAGATTGGATGATTAGTTCTTTTGATTGGAATGACATTATGTACACATGCCTTCCGACCTATCCCCGCCTAGTCCTCAAATTTTTAAGCTTAATTGATGTTAAATTTTCTTTTGAGGATGATTACATTGGAAACATAAATTTTAGATTGATGAACAGGGAATTCCAATGAACATTTACTGATTTTAACATTTATTTTGGTTTACCTACTAGTGGTGCTCGCAAATTTGATCCATCTATTAACTGAAATGGGTTTTGGACTCCAAACACCGAATCAAAGAACCCTTATGAGCCCTCTAGAGCTAAGGCATCCCGAATGCAAAATCCTGTCTTTAAATACCTTCACCGTGTCATGAGTAAAATAATTTTTGGTAGAGGTGATAGTGATGAGGTAGTTAGAAAGGTGGAACTTTATTCTCTTTGGGCTATGCTTAATAAAGTTGATTTTGATTCTGAGTTTCACTCTTTACAAAACCTTTTGAGAGCAGGAAAGGCATCTTCGGGAATGATAGTCTTTGGCGGTTTAATCACCCAAATAGCTATAAATCTGGGTTGTGACCTTGATGGGCTGGAGGTCGTTCATGGTAATGACAAGATCGATATCGATTCTTGTCTAGCCATGAAGATGATATGTAGGGACAAGAAGGGTTTTCCATTCCTAGAAATGATGGTTTTCCATTACCTCTTCCCTGCCCTGAGCGCATTTCAGTTCGCAACCCCGCTAATTGGGTTATCATTGATTTAGTATCCGAGTTCGTTTCCCCCCTTTTAGGAGATACTGAAGACCACCAAGAGCCCTCGTCGTCTGGACCCCCACAACAATTTAGACATCCGAAATTTGCTAGACACTCTTTTGTCTATGGTATGGGTCCTTCCAGATTCAACTTTTCTGATTTCTGTGCCTCTTTGGACTCGCTTCATGAAAAGCACACTGCCCAACAAAAATTGTTGGAGGGTCACTTCAAGTTGTCTAATGACCAGTTCAGAGAAGTACAAGACCATTTACTAGAGATTTTCACAGCCAAGTGACCGGATTTGTGCAAGATTATGAGGTTGACCAGGAGAGAATGAGGAATTTTATGGATGATATGGATATTACTAGATAACAAATGGATTTTATTTTCTAATACCATCAACATATTAGCCATCTCCTTGGTATGCCTCGTTTCCCCTCCGGCACACGACAAGAACCCCCTTTTCCCCCTCCCCCACCACCATATTAGTTTCATCGGGGCGATGAAAAGTTCAAGTCTGGGGGGGTGTTGTGTCAGCACAACCTGAGTCGTGTCTTTTCATTTTTCTTTTCTTTTTAGTTTCTGTAGTTTTGGTTTGTTTTACTTACTTGCACTTTTAGTTTATTTTCTTTCCGATTGCATTTCTATTTTGATATCTAGTTTTTCAGTTTGTTTGTTTTTGAGACATTATTGAGAGCATCATACTTACCACTTTATCTGTTGACTTGTCCGATAGTAAAATGACTAGCACGTGTATTTCTTAATTCATGTTGTTGTAGAGATAGTAGTACAACTCCGCCCATGATGACCGGTCATGGCCGGTCCCAAGCCCGGATAAAGGAGGAGAGTTGCGTTAGGTTGCCAGCAAGCGTCAAACTATGGCAAATATTCAATGAATGAATCCATTAAACTATTGTGCTAATGCTAGGTTGTTCCCCGGAAGGAACGCGTTGCAGGGTCTGACTGTAACGTCTCGGCAAGGACCGCTACATCTCCAGAACTCGGGTGTAGTGATAAATATGCAAGAGTTCACATTACAGGGTCTGACTGTAATGTCTAAGTAAGGACCACTACATCTCCATGAGAACTTGGGTGTAGTGTTAAATAGATAAAAGTTCTCACACCATAGGTTAGATAAGAACAACTATGATAAGAAAACTAATAATCTAAGATTTAGAACATGGAATATAGGAACTCTCACTGGTAAATCAATGGAGGTAGTAGATATGATGATTAGGAGAAAAATTAATATTTTGTGTGTACAAGAGACAAAATGAATAGGTGAGAAGGCAAAGATGATAGAGAACTCGGGTTTTAAGTTATGGTACACTGGAAAGAGTAAAGCAAGAAATGGAGTGGGTATCATTGTAGATAATTTGTTAAAGGATGAAGTTGTAGAAGTAGTTAGAAAAGGGGATAGAATTATAGCCCTTAAGATAATAGTGGCGAAAGAAACTATGAACATAATTAGCGTATATGCACCACAAGTAGGATTAGATGAAGCTACCAAATCAAGGTTTTGGGAGGACTTAGATGAAATATTACAAAATATTCCACCAAGTGAAATGATTTTAATAGGAGGTGATCTAAATAGGCATGTCGGAGTGAAAAATGAGGAATATGAGAGAGTACATGGGAGTTATGGGTTTAGAACGAGGAATGAGGAAGGGAAAACTATATTAGATTTTGCTATAGCATATGACCTTATATTAGCTAATACGTTTTTTAAGAAAAGAGAAGAACACTTAGTCACATTCAAAAGTGGGAATAATAAATCACAAATTGACTTTCTTATGGTTAGGAAGAAGGATAGAAAGATTTGTAAAGATTGCAAAGTCCTCCCTGGAGAAAGCTTAACTACCCAACATAGGGTAGTAGTGTTGGATATACGCCTCAAACATAGTATCAATAGAAAGAAAATATATACAATTCCTAGAATTAAGTGGTGGAAGTTAAAGGATGGTAAACAAAATATATTTAAGGAGAAGATAAAAGTACAAGTATTAGGTGAGATATACGATGACTCTAATACAACATGGGATAAGATGGTATCAAAGTTGAAAATAGTGGCTAAGAGTGTACTCGGTGAGTCAAAGGGACATGCACCATTAAGTAAAGAATCTTGGTGGTGGAATGAGAAAGTACAAGAGAAAGTGAAGGAAAAACGAATAGCTTATAAGGAATTATATATTTGTAAGAACGAGGAAAACTTAAAAAAATATACAATAGCCAAGAAAGAAGCTAAGAAAGTAGTGAGTGAAGCAAAAAATGAAACTTTTGAACGGTTATATCAAAAATTGGATACAAAAGAAGGGGAAAGAGATATTTATAGAATAGCTAAAGTGAGAGAAAGGAAAATAAGAGATCTTAGCCAAATAAAATGTATTAAAGATGAATGTAATAGGGTATTAGTAAATGATGGAGAAATAAAAGAGTGGTGGAAGAGGTATTTTCATCAACTTTTTAATGAAGGTTTAGGTGACCAACTTAACTTAGATAATTTAATTAGGTCAAATGAGCATAGAAATTTTAATTTTTATCATAGAATTCAAACTTCAAAAGTAAAACAAACTTTAAATGAGATGCACAATGAAAAAGTCGTTGGACCAAATGATATTCCGATAGAAGTATGGAAGTGCTTAGGGAAACAAGGTATTGAATGGCTTACAAAATTATTTAACATGATATTGAAAATGAAAAGAATGTCTGATCAATGGAGGATAAGTACTCTAGTTCCCTTATATAAGAACAAGGGAGACATACAAAATTATGCAAACTATAGGGGTATTAAACTAATGAGTCATACTATGAAACTTTTGGAAAAAGTAATAGAAAAAAGATTAAGGAAGGAGACCACAGTGATAGAAAATCAATTTGGGTTCATACCTGGAAGGTCGACAATAGAAGCTATACATCTCCTTAGATAATTAATTAAAAAATATCGGGAGCAAAAACAAGATCTACACATGGTATTCATTGACTTAGAAAAAGCTTATGATAGAGTCCCAAGAGAAATTATATGGAGAATTTTAGAAAAGAGAGGTGTTAGCGTAACATATATTGAACTAATTAAGGATATGTATGAGGATGTAACGACCAGAGTAAAGACTTCAGGCGGAGTAACTGAAGCATTTCCAATAAAGATAGGATTACATCAAGGATCAGCCCTAAGTCCCTATCTTTTTACTCTAATTATGGATGAACTCACTGCTCACATTCAAGACACAGTACCGTGGTACATGTTGTTTGCAGATGATATTATTTTGATAGATGAGACATGTGAAGGAATAAATGCTAAGCTAGAATCTTGGAGGGAAACACTAGAAGGGAAAGGTTTTAAGCTTAGTAGATTAAAGACAGAATATATGAAATTTAAATTTAGCAATATTAGAAGTAATGAAATAATTGTTAAGATAGGAGAGGACAAGTTGCCCGGAACCGAGAGATTTAAATATTTAGGATCATTTTTACAAAATGATAGAGGGATTGAGAGAGACGTCTTACATAGAATACAAGCAGGATGGGTGAATGGAGTGGAGCGTCGGGTGTTTTATGTGACCGTAAAGTACCTCTTAAACTTAAAGGTAAGTTCTATAAAACCGCTGTTAGACCTGCTATGTTATATGGAGTTGAATGTTGGGCTATGACTCGAGCACATGAGCATAAGATGAGAGTTGTAGAGATAAGGATGTTAAGGTGGATGTGTGGACATACGAAGATGGACAAAATAAGGAATGAGAGCATTAGAGAGAAAGTCGGAGTTGCATCTATTGAGGACAAACTCTGAAAGACACGTTTAAGATGGTACGGACATGTACTTAGATGACCAATAAATGCTGCAGTTAGGCGATGTGAAACTATGATAAACATGCATATCAAACGAGGAAGAGGAAGACCAAAAAAGACTTGGTTAGAAACAATAAAACAAGATAAAAATTTATTTAAATATAGATGATGATATAATAGGAGATAGAGCTCAATAGCGTAAAAGGATTCATACAGCTGACCCCACCTAGTGGGAAAAGGCTTGGTTGTTGTTGTTGTTGTTGTTGTTGTTGTTGTTGTAGAGATAGTAGTACTAGTATGTTTAGTGTACCTCTTTTCTCTATCTATAGTAGCATGAAATGAGCTAAGTATTGTACGGAGATAAGTATGAGTTTTGGTCTAACCTTAAGGATCTTATTTTCACTTCACTTGAGCTTCAATAGTGGATGCATTTTGGAATAGTTATGATTCATCAAAATTGCTTAGTACTTTTATTCCCATGGTGATTTCTTATTTACATTTTGGCTACTAGACTACCTCGGAACATGGAAACTCATTTGGAAAAATCTAAATCTCAAACATTTGCATTTATCTTACATGCATTTGTGATTAGTGTCACACTTCTAATAAAAAAATCATTTGATAAGGGATTAAAAAATAGTTATCGTGAGTAAAAATTAATAATTTACCCCTTTGAGACCGAGTTAGGTTATTGGGGGAATAAATATTATGTTTCTCTTGATTCTGAGTAGTCTTTTGAGACCTTGTGTAATTTAAGAAAAACAAACCAAGTTGTAGGTGCAACTGAGGCCGGCAAGAGAGGGTGAATTGCTGAAAACAAAAATAAACTATACTCTCCTCGTGCTTTCAACTCAATTAGTGTAATAGTAAATAAAGCAATAAAGTAATAAAGTAGTAAATAGAAAGGAAACAGGATTTTAACCTGGTTACAACCAAGGAGGTTGTTAATCCAGGGCAATGAGAAGCGCACTAAAAAGAATCTCCTTTACTGAAGGCGGAGAAGCCTTTTACACTTTGGAAGCTTAGAACTATTGCTAGGAATGGTTACATAATTGATTGCTTGAGTTGTATTGAATTCCTAGCTCCAGGGGCCTTTAAATAGCCTCTGGAAATCTGATCTTGAGGGTCCAACGCGCCTCCAATAGGGGTCCAAGGCGCCTCCAAGAGGTGAGCGGATAAAACTTTATCCGCAGCTCGAAACGGTCAATTTGACCTGTTGAAGGCGCCTTCAAGCTGGAGGCGCCTCCAAGCTGGCAGCTCAAATTCCAACTTGCTTTCTTCAGCTTCCGACGCTCCGTTCTTTTGGATGATTGCGGCCAACTGGAATAGGGCTCACCCGAACCCAATTCTCGGCCTTCTTCTCGAGCAGCCTTCCGTCCTGGCTTAACATCCCTCGAACGCCGCACACATTCTTCACGCCCACCGGAGTACTCTTCCGCAGCTCTCTCGTCCTTCGGACGCACCGAGCCCGTCGGCTCCCTTCCCGTGTCGTCCTTCTCGCTAGCTGTGTCTTCCGCTCGACTTCCTGCGCTCCTAAGCTCCTGCACACTCAAACACAGGGATCAAACAAAGCAGGACCTAACCAACTTGGTTGATCACATCAAAACACCCACGGGGAACAACACAAGTGTGTGGCAGGTAAGTGTCTATCACCGAAAACATTAGGAACTCAATTGTATGACGACTTGAGTAGGATAGAAAATTGAAACTTGAAATGCTTAAGTCACTTATTGCACTGAGCACAAAGAACTTATGCTTAGGTCATACTTAGGTTACTCCATAATCATGCTTATCAATGAAATTATTTGATATAGTTAGGCGAGTGCACCAAGGATTATGAAACACTATAAGGACTCATGAATTTAGATTGCAGCATTTTGCTTGAGGAAAAGCAAAGGTTCAAGTCTAAGGATGTGATGTGCGCAGATCTTATCATCTTTTATGCATGTTTCAACGCACATGCACATATTTTATTCATGATGGATTTATGCATTCTTACACTCCTTATCAAGTTTACAGCATAATTACTCTTCTATTTCGGAGATCTGCTCTTTGTGTACATTTGTGTGGGCAGGGATAACTTTTGGAGCAAAAACGGTGATCGTCGACGTACCAGGGAGCAAAGCAGAAGGCTAACCGACACTAGCCGTGTGACCCTACACGGCCATGAAACACATCCAGAGGGGAAGGATAACATGGTCGTGTGACCCTACACGGCCGTATGAAGCATCCAGAGCCAGAGAAGAACACAGCCGTGTGGATCTCACACAGCCATGTCATTTAACCCACAACCAAGAAGGACTTAGCTGTGCAATCCCTCATAAACTCCAGAGAAGGTGGTCGTTCAAAGAAAGATCAACTTGACGTCGTCCCACGCTATCCTGAACCTCCGTTCGATGATCCAAGGGTGTCTTCATAATCACATCAACTCCGAAAGCAAAGGGTTGGATCCAAGGATCACTCGACGCCATTGGATAAGTGTTTCTCTTCCTTCCTTCTCTTAATTTGGAATTGAATGTTGTATATCATGATGTCTTTGGGTTCTCCTCTATCATCTATGGAGTAAATTCATTGTTTTAGGATTAGGGAATAGTTGTGGTTAAGGGTACGATGTAACAACTCATGTTTATGCCTTTTACCTATTATGTGATATTGACTTACTCTTGTATCTATTCTATTTGACATGCATGAGAATTGCTCGCGTTTGATTGTCATGTAGATTGAATGTTTGTGTAGGGATTGTAAATATCGTAGAGAGAGTACTTTAGATTGTATAGCCGAGGGGCCCTAGTGACAAGGGTAACATGTTCACGGATGCCTAGGATATTCCCTTAAAAGGAGAAGTGTTATGCTTCCCCAAGTGCACGGATACGTCGTCAGTAATAAAAGATTATCAATCCCACGAGGACTGGTTATAAGTACTAGCTATTGTACATATAGAATTAGCTAAACTACCGATGGTTGTAGGTGAACTATTTCTTAAGAAGAAAAGAACTTGGGAAGTAGATGTGAGAACTAGTGAGAGAGAGAGAGAGTTTTACTCGGCTTGGGAAGAGCTCTAGGAGTTCGGTTTCGTTGTGGTGGTAGTTGATGTATCATGTTCTATCCTTTCCTCATTGTCAATCAACACATACTCGTCAGGAGTTCAAGTTACTACCCTTAAGCACTAAACAGAGAAGGTTCTTGTGAAATCATGTTACGGTTAACCCCTGTCACTAGGGCGCCTTGGTAGATCACAAGAATGTGAATCTGATCGGTATCATTAAGGATAGAGATAGGGGTTTGGTTTGATTTCCTACTTCCTTGTGTGGAATTGCCTCTCCTTTCAAGAGAGTATCCTAGATGTTCGTGAACGGGTTACCCCTGTCACTAGGGCCCCTCGGGTATACGATCTAAGATCCTATCTTTTGAAATTAGTAATTCTTACACAATCAATTAATACGACATGGTAATCTGAAACAAGTTTCATGCATATCAAATAGAAACAAGACAAGTGAAATCATTCAATGAGAAAAAGGCATAAACATTAGTCTTACATCAATCCTATCCACAACTACTCCCTGATCCTAGAACAAAGAATCTACTCTATAGATGCGGGAGAAAACCCCGAAGACATAGTATAATTAGACATATAATCCCAAACAAGAAGAGAGAGGGAAAAGAGATGCTTATTCAATGTCGTCTAGTGATCTTCAGATCCAATCCTTTGTTTCTGGAGTTGATGCGGTGATGGAGATGATCTCGGATCGTCGAACGGAGGTCCGGGACGGCGTGGAACGACACCAAGGTATCTCTCTCTCTGACGGCTCACCTTTTCCCTAGAGAAGGGTTAAAGACCCCTTTTTATAGGCTAGGGCACGGGCGCCACACGGCCCGTGCCACGCCTGTGAGAGATCTGCATGGTCTGCTCCTCCCTCTCTTCGGGTGGAGTGGCACGGTTGTGCGAGATCCGCATGGCCAACTTCCTCTTCCCTTCAGGTTGAGTGGCACGGTCGTGCGAGATTCGCACGGCCGTGTCTTCCTTTAGCTTGGGTCTGCATTGCATGGTCGTGTGAGGTTCACGTGGTCGTGTGCTTCTTGACTACTGGTCATGAGGCACGGTCGTGTGTTGCTCTCTCTCGGGAATGGTCACACGGCTGTGCAAGGTTGCACGGTCGGTGTCAAGCACCGATGCATCGACAATCGCTATTTTCGCTCCAAAAGTTATCCCTGTCGACACAAAATCAAACAAAGAGCAGATCTCCGATAAAAGAGTAATTAATGCAGAATAAAAATAGGAGAGATGATCATGTAAATAATATATGCAAATTAAGTAAGTGAATGTGTGTTAAAATATGCATAAATGATCATAATATCTACGCACATCAAGAAACAACCCTTTCATAAGGAAGTAGGAAACCGTGCAGAACTCATATCTTTATCTTTATTGTTATTAACTAGTCATGTGTTCCTGTGATCTATAACTGAGGTGACCTCGTGACAAGGGTTAACCATTACCAAATTTCACAAGGATCATCTCTATTCAATACTTAGAGATAATGACTCTAACTTCCTATAGGGCACGTTAATTGAAGATAGCAAAATGGTATATTGTGACACATTAGTACACACTAAACGAAACCAAACTCCTAGAATACTCCCCAAACCGAGATAAACAACTTTACCTCTAGCTCTTTCATCTTCTTTCTAGGTTTCATCTTTCCTTCTCAATAGATAACTACCGACCACTGATACTTTAGCTAATTCTACGTGAGCGATAGCAAGTTCTCTTAACCATTCCTTGTGGGTTCGATATCTTTTGTATTACTGATGACATAACCGAGCACTTGCGGTACGTAATAGCCACTGATGGACAAGAACAAAGATTTTCTGATATCAAATGCTCCGCCGCCAGCTTCACCGTCCGCCCCGCCACCTTCCCTTTTTAAAGAAATAGTGAAAAAGCTGCAATACGAATCTGCAATGGTAAACGACTTTCTTCCCGAATACTTCAGGAACTACCAAGAACTTAAGCTAAAACTTCAAGCTAAAGAAGCGGAACTCTAAGCTAAAAAGCAGATACGCAAAGATGAGCAAGTAATTCAAGCTGAACGCATGGTTTAATTTGATAAGCAGGTGCTCGAAGGTAAGAGGAAAATAGAAGTTGAATGAAATCTTAAACGGGAAGCTAATAAGCGGGCACACGAAGCTGACAAGCGGGCAATCGAAGCTAACAAGCAGGTATAAGAAGCTGAACGTAGGCATAAACTCGAACTCGAAGTTGAACTGAAAAAACTAAAAGTTGAAAAGCGGCTACTTGAAACTGAATGGAAGCTGAAAATAAAAGTTGAGCATCAAGTAATTGTAGCTGAACAGAAAGTTGAGAACCAGAAAGACGAAGCTGAATGGAAACGTAAAATTGAAGTTAAGAAGTAGGTTAAGATTATCTACATTGCGATTAGAGTGGTTGTACTTAGTTTTGTGCTATGAATGCGCTGTAGTGATTCTTCCCACTAAGTTTTGTGCTACGGATGTACTATAGCGGTTCTTCTTCTAGGGTTCTTCCCTTACCATCAAAAATAAATGAACTCTGTGACCATTTAGACTGATCTTTATTTTTTGCTTTTGCAAGTACTTCAATTTATCTGAACATTTCAGCGACTCTGTGTAGATGAGTTAAAAGTCAGCGACACCACGAACACCTTTGATGAACCCTAAACCACCTGTCCATCCTCCGACGCCGCTCCAGAGACTGGCCTAAGATCTAACCCTCATCTCACCGTTTAGCAGAAGTCCGCAGGTTCAAAGATGGCTAGAAAATGAGGAGAGAAGTTGGAGCTTATCTCTCTAGAACCAGACTTGAGATTCTGACTAACTGAGAAATCAGTCATTATAGGTGATATTATTTATTGAAGGGGCATTTCTTGAAGGAGCTTTAATATTCATATTATTGTTATTTTTGTATGAAGCCCTATATAAATCGACCATACCGCCTCTGTGAGTAGCATCCACTAGTCTAATGTAGCCACCGATGGACAACAACGAAGGTTTTTCGATATTAGACGCTCCGCCGCCAGCTTCGCCGTCTACCCCGCCACCCACCCTTTTTGACGAAACGGTGGAAAAGCTACAAGACAAATCTACAATGGTAAACAATTTTCTTCCCAAATACTTGAGGAACTACCAACAATTAAAGCTAAAACTTTAAGTTAAAGAAGCAGAACTCGAAGCGGAAAAGTAGATATGCAAAGATGAGCAGGTAATTCAAGCTAAACGCATGGTTAAACTTCATAAGGAGGTACTCGAAGGTAAGGGGATAATAGAAGTTGAATGAAATCTTAAACGGGAAGATGACAAGAAAGCACGCGAAGCTGACAAGCTGGCAATCGACGCTGACAAGTGGGTACAAGAAGTTGAACGTAGGCATAAACTCGAACTCGAAGCTGAACGAAAAAAAACTGAAAGCTGAGAAGCGGCTACTTGATACTGAACGAAAGTTGAAACTAAAAGCCGAGCATCAAGTAATTTTAGTTGAATGGAAATTTGAGAACCAGAAACACAAAACTGAATGAAAACATAAAATTGAAGCTAAGAAGCAGGTTTACATTATCTGCATTATAGTTGGAGTGGTTGTACTGGGTTTTGCGCTAGGGATGCGCTGTAGTGATTCTTCCTACTAAGTTTTGACCTACGGATGCGCTATAGGGGTTCTTCACCTTGGGGTATTCTCTTACCATCTTCAAATAAATGAACTCTGTGAACATTTAGACTGATCTTTATTTTTTATTTTTGTAAGTAGTTCAATTTATCTGAACATTTTGGTGACCCTATGTAGTTGCGTTAAATGCAGGCACGGCCACGAACACCTCCGATGAACCCTGAACCATCTGTCCCTTCCTCCGATGCCACTCCAGAGACTGGCCTAAGACCTAACCACCTAACCCTCATCTCACCGTTTAGCGGAAGCTCGCCGGTGCAAATATGGCTGGAAAATATGGAGAGAAGTTGGAGCTTCTTTCTCTTGAACCGGACATGAGATTCTGACTGACTAAGAGCCCAGTCATTAGAGGTGATATTATTTATTGAAGGGACATTTCTTGAAGAAGATTTAATTTTCATATTATTGTTATTTCCGTATGAAGTCCTATATAAATCGACCCTACCGCCTTTGTGAGTCGCAGCCGCCACTCTAACGTAGCCACCGATGGACAACAACAAAGGTTTTTCGATATCAGACGCTCGGCCGCCAGATTCGTCATCCGCCCCGTCGCATTTCCTTTTTAAAGAAACAGTGAAAATGCTGCAATACGAATCTGCAATGGTAAATGATTTTCTTCCCGAATACTTGAGGAACTACCAAGATCTGAAGCTAAAACTTCAAGCTAAAGAAGTCAAACTCAAAGCTGAAAAGCAAATACGCAAAGATGAGGAAGTAATTCAAGCTGAACGCATCGTTAAACATGATAAGAAGGTGCTCAAAGGTAAGCGGATAATAGAAGCTGAAAGAAATCTTAAACGGGAAGCTGACAAGCAGGCACGCAAAGCTAACAAGCGGGCAATCGAAGCTAACAAGCAAGTATAAGAAGCTGAACGTAGGCATAAACTCGAACATGAAGCTGAACTGAAAAAACTAAAAGTTGAAAAGAGGATACTTGAAACTGAATGGAAGCTAAAACTAAAAGTTGAGCATCAGGTAATTGTAGCTGAATGGAAAGTTGAGAACCAGAAAGACGAAGCTAAATGGAAACATAAAATTGAGGCTAGGAAGCAGGTTAAGATTATCTGCATTGTGGTTGGAGTGGTTGTACTGAGTTTTGCGCTATGAATGCGCTGTAGTGATTCTTCCCACTAAGTTTTGTGTTATGGATGAGCTATAGGTGTTCTTCTTCTAGGATTCTTCCCTTACCATCTAAAAATAAATGAACTATGTGAACATTCAGGTTGATCTTTATTTTTTGTTTTTGCAAGTACTTCAATTTATTGGAACATTTCAACGACTCTGTGTAGATGAGTTAAAAGTCGACGAGGCCACGAACACCTCCGATGAACCCTGAACCACCTGTCCCATCCTCCGATGCCACTCCAGAGACTGGCCTAAGACCTAACCCTCATCTCATCATTTACCGGAAGCCCACCAGTGCAAAGATGGCTGGAAAATGTGGAGAGAAGTTGGAGCTTCTCTCTCTAGAACCGGACATGAGATTCGTTGACTGAGAGCCCAGTCATTATAGGTGATATGATTTATTGAAGGGGCATTTCTTGAAGGAGGTTTAATTTCGTATTATTGTTATTTCCGTGTGAAGTCATATATAAATCGACCATACCACCTCTTTGAGTAGCAGCCGCCACTCTAACATAGCCACCGATGGATAACAACGAAGGTTTTTTGGTATTAGACACTCGGCTGCCAGCTTCGTCGTCCACCCCCCGCCTTCCCTTTTTGAAGAAACTGTGGAAAAGCTGCAATACGAATCTGCAATTGTAAATGATTTTCTTCCCGAATACTTGAGGAACTACCATGAACTAAAGCTAAAACTTCAAGGTAAAGAAGCGGAACTCGAAGATGAAAAGCAGGTACGCAAAGATGAGTAGGTAATTCAAGCTGAACCCATGGTCAAACTTGATAAGCATGTCCTCGAAGGTAAACGGAAATTAGAAGCTGAACGAAATCTTAAACGGGAAGCTGACAAGCAGGCACGCGAAGCTGACAATCGGGTAATCGAAGATGAGAAGCGACTACTTGAAACTGAACGGAAGATGAAACTAAAAGCTGAGCACTAGGTAATTGTAGCTAAATGAAAAGTTGAGAACCAGAAATACGAAGTCAAATGGAAACGTAAAATTGAAGCTACGATGCAAGTTAAGATTATTTGCACTGCGGTTGGAGTGGATGTACTGAGTTTTGCGCTTGGAATGCGCTGTAGTGATTCTTCCCACTAAGTTTTGTGCTACGGATGTGCTATAGGGGTTCTTCTTCTAGAGTTCTTCCCTTACCATCTAAAAATAAATGAACTCTGTGAACATTCATACTGATCTTTATTATTTGTTTTTGCAAGTACTTCAATTTACCTGAACATTTCGGTGACTCTATGTAGCTGAGTTAAACGCCAGCGAGGCCACGAACACCTTTGATGAACCCTGAACCACCTGTCCCTTCCTCCGACGCTGCTCCAGAGATTGGCCTAAGACCAAACCCTCATCTCACCGTTTATCGGAAGCCACTGGTGCAAAGATGGTCGGAAAATGTGGAGAGAAGTTGGAGCTTCTCTCTCTAGAACCGGAACTAAGATTCAAACTAACTGAGAGCCCAGTTATTATAGGAGATATGATTTATTAAAGGTGAATTTCTTGAAGGAGGTTTTTTAACGCCCCGACCCGTGTGGGCCCCGCCTGGACCAAACTAGGAACGCCGCCAGAATTGATCATCGGGTTGACGACTAGCTCCACAGACCACCGTAAGTCCTTTCAATGTGCTTTGTCCTCACTCGCACGTACCCTGGAAAACTTCCCAAGAGGTCACCCATCCTCAAATTTCTCCAAGCCAAGCACGCTTAACTTTGGAGTTCTTAAGTTTGGGCTTCTAAAAAGGAAGGTACACCTTGGTGATATGGATAGTACCATCTAACTTTTTAAGCCATACTTAACCAGAATCTTAGAACCGGGGTATTACAGGTTTAACTTTCAAATTATTGTTATTTCAGTATGAATTCCTATATAAATCGACCCTACCACCTCTATGAGTAGACGTCGCCACTCTAACGTAGCCACCGATGGAAAACAACGAAGGTTTTCCTGTATCAGATGCTCCGCCGCCAGCTTCGTCGTCCGCACTACCGCCTTCCCTTTTTGAAGAAATAGTGGAGAAGCTGCAATATGAATCTGCAATGGAAAACGATTTTCTTCCAAAATACTTGAGGAACTACCAAGAAAACAAGCTAAAATTTCAAGCTAAAGAAGCAGAACTCGAAGCTGAAAAGAAGGTACGCAAAGATGAACAGGTAATTCAAGCTGAACGCATGGTTAAACTTGATAAGAAGGTGCTCGAAGGTAAGCCGATAATAGAAGCTGAAAAAAATCTTAAACGGGAAGCTGACAAGCGGGCACGTGAAGCTGACAAGCGAGAAATCGAAGCTGACAAGCGGGTACACGAAGCGGAACATAGGCATAAACTCGAACTCGAAGCTGAACGGAAAACACTGAAAGCTGAGAAGCGGCTACTTAAAATTAAACGGAAGCTGAATCTAAAAGTTGAGCATCAGGTAATTGTAGCTAAACGAAAAGTTGAGAACCAGAAACATGAATGTGAATGGAAACGTAAAATTGAAGCTAGGAAGCAGGTTAAGATTATTTGCATTGCGGTTGGAGTGGTTCTACTGAGTTTTACGCTAGGAATGCGCTGTAGTGATTCTTTCCACTAGGTTTTGTGCTAGGATGTGCTATAGGGGTTCTTCTTCTAGGGTACTACCCTTACCAGCTAAAAATAAAAGAACTCTGTGAACATTCAGACTGATCATTATTTTTTTATTTTTGCAAGTACTTCAATTTATTTGAACATTTCGACGACTCTGTGTAGATGAGTTAAACGCCGGCAAGGTCACGAACACCTCTGATGAACCCTGAACCACCTGTCCCTTCCTCCGACACCACTCCAAAAACTGGCCTAAGACCTAACCCTCATCTCACCATTTAGCGAAAGCCCGCCGGTGCAAATATGGACAGAAAATATGGAGACAAGTTTGAGCTTCTCTCTCTAGAACCGGACCTGAGATTCTGACAAAGAGCCCAATCATTATAGGTGATATTATTTATTTAAGGGCCATTTCTTGAAAGAGGTTTAATTTTTATATTATTGTTATTTCCGTATGAAGTCTTATATAAATCGACCCTACCACCTCTGTGAGTAGCAGCTGCAACTCTAACGTAGCCATCGATGGACAACGACAAAGGTTTTCCGGTATCAGACGCTCGGTCGCTAGCTTCGTCGTCCACCCCTCGCCTTCCCTTTTTGAAGAAACGGTGGAAAAGCTGCAATATGAATCTGCAATGGTAAATGATTTTCTTCCCGAATACTTGAGGAACTACCAAGAACTGAAGATAAAACTTCAAGCTAAAGAAGCAAAAGTCGAAGTTGAAAAGAAGGTACACAAAGATGAGCAGGTAATTCAAGTTGAACGCATGGTTAAACTTGATAAGCAGGTGTTCAAAGGTAAGTGGTTAATAGAAGTTGAACGAAATCTTAAACGGGAAGCTGACAAGTTGGCACGCAAAGATGACAAGCAGGCAATTGTTACAATTCCATAAGTGCACGGATTCGTCGTCAGTAATATATAAGATTGTCGAACCACAGGGACTGTTGATTAAGCACTAGAGATGTCACAAAGTGATTTATCTAGATGGTTGAAAGTTGGCTTTGGCGGTTGCAAACTAACGAGAGTGATTGAAGAGAGAAAGAGAAGGATGAGAGAATCGATCTTCGAGGGAATTGAGATTTGGGAAATGGATTCTAGGATTTCGGTTTCGTTGTGGTGGAACCGGATGCATAATGTTCTATCTTTTACTCATCGTCAATCAATATACCTTCGCTGGAAGTTAAAGATACTATCCTTAAGTACTAATCAGAGAAGATCCCTGTGAAATCCTGTTACGATTAACCCCTATCACTAGGGTGCCTTGGTAGATCACAAGAATACAAGTCTAATCTGTAACATTAGGGATAGAGATAGGGGTTTGGTTTGGTCTCTTACTTCCTTGTGGAGAAGTTGTCACTCCTTTCAAGGAAATATCCTAGATGTCCGTGAACAGGTTACCCCTGTCACTAGGACCCCTCGGGTGTACAATCTAAGATCCTCTCTTTACGAAATTAGTAATTCCTACACAATCAATTAACATGACAAGGCAACAAGTCTTATGCATATCAAATAGAAACGAGGCAAGAGAAATCATCCAACGAGTAAAGGTACAAACATGAGTCTTACATCAAACCCTATCCAAAAACTACTCCCTACATCCATAGAAACAAATTCTTTCAATTTTTTTTTTTTTTGGGGGTTGATTTTTCCAAATAAGCTTACATGATCTGAGTTTATCCAGTAACCAAAATATAGTTGAGAGGTCACCATAGAAGCACAAGTACTAGTCCAGTTCTATGAATCATGACTATTTTAGAGTTATCAACCTTCAAAAATAGGCATAGTGTATAGAGATCCTAAAACAAGGTCAATACTTAAACTCTTATAATAAAAACATTGCTCACTTCATGCTATTATAGATAAAAAAAGACAGATCATTAAACATAATAGCACCATAACCTCATAAATCACATAAAATCTAGAATAGGCATGCTAGTATTTTGCATTAAAGAACAAACAATCATGATATGATGAAAGATGCAACTAACAAAAATTTTATTATGCAAAAAGAAGAAAACAAAAACAAAAACTAAACTAAACCAAATGCATCTAATGCATCCCTCCAGACTTAAACTTTTCGTTGCCCCAATGAAAACTAAAAATAATGTGGAGGAGATAAAAAGTAAGAGAACTTACCAAATGATACGTGTCAAATATCCATGTCATGAACTTCTCCATCATTTAGTTGCCCTCCTCCTTATCTTTGAATCCTATAAAAGAAGATTGACAACAAAAATTAAGTAGAGGATACATGTTTATTATGAGAAAAGAAATGTAACTAGAAAGAACTAAAGACATGAATGAAAATGAAGAAAATGAACTTGGGTTGTCTCTCAAGAAGCGCTTGTTTAAGGTCATTAGCTCGACCACCTCATTAGATTCATCGAAATCTCGCTCTAGGAGGGGTAAGATATTTCAACACCCTCCTACCAAGGGCTCTTATTGTGGAGAGAGCTTTCATCAAAGGAGCTACAGAGTAAAGTATAACTCTCTCCATCTTCGTCCTCTTTGAAGTTCTTTCAGGTGGTCGAAGACGGTTCAGTCTGAGCTTCCAATTATAGGCTTCTTGAAAACCTACACACCCAAAAAAAAGACAAACCTCCCACAAGCATGTAATATAAGAAGGAGCTAGAACCGTATTAGTATGAACTGAATATGTATCAAAAATTGAATCACATCTAACAAAATCAATTATAGGTACCTCTATAAAATCTTCCAAAAGATCACTAGAAATACTAACCTTGCATTGCTGAGAGATACCTGAAAGTTCTAAACATGTGGATGTGGCTTCCTTGCATTGACTCTAGCTCTGGCTCAGGTGGTGGTGCAAGTAAGAGTGGTGATTCTTGGGGCTTTGCTTCTATTGCACAAGTCCCTACACATTTGTCCACAACATGTTCAATCCTTGCAACTTTCATAATCTCGAAAGGTTGTGTGGATAAAGGAGGTGATTCTTGAGATGTTGCTTCCACAACATAGCTCCCTACACTTCCTTTCATAACATCATCATCAACATAAGCATCAAAAAATAAATCAACATCTATATCCTCAGTGGGAGAATCATCTATAGGAGGATCACTAACTTCATTTGCAGTTTTAAGTTGATCTACCACATCACATTCATCATCTGAAAATTTAATTTCATCATAACACCCTGTAAACCCAGAAGGTAGATCTGAAGACTTGTTATCCACTGCATTATCATCATAATCCTCATTTGAAGAGTCCTCATCTTCATATACATCCAAAAATCTACATTCAACCATATTAGTGGCACAGAATTTGACAAAGTCTTCATCTTCATTGACCCTCACTTGCCTTTGTGGAATAGGAACCTTTAGTGAAGATCTTGGGAAAGGTACTTCCTTTTTTCCATATTCTCTTTGAGCTTGCGTAGGAGGTCCAACTTGCTTTTTCTAGTGTTGGTGTCATCAACCGTTGAGGAAAAAGTACTTGTGGCCTTTGGGAACTTCTTGGAGTAATGGAACTGAGTTCTTGAGGTCTTTTATTGTTCTTCTCCTCAATTCTAAACAAATCTTTCTTCAGAAGTTCTTCATGATTCTTGCCACTTCTCAACTTAATATCATTATCATTTACACTAGATCCTGTCTTTGTAGGCGAGAGGTCTTCCTTGAACCATTTTGAAACTATGCTATTAATCTTTTCCCCCAAATGTTTGAACTCCTCATTCTGTGACTTATGAATTTCAACATTCTTGGGTGCTTGAACTGCATTTTGTTTGACAGACTCTCTTGTATATATGGCTTGTATTTCTTGAATTTCTGAGGGAGATTTCATCCAACTTTTGCTTGACCACTCATGGAGGTTCAATGCTACTTGATCAATCAATGTATATGTTTCGTCTACACTCTTGTCTATAAAAGAACCTCCAGCTGATGAATCTAACAAACACTTATCTGAGAAAGAAATTCCCCTATAGAATAGGTGCAAGGTAAGTCATTTCTCCAAACCATGATGAGGGCACTGTCTATGTAGACTCTTGAATCTGTCCCATGCTTCAAATAGTGATTCTCCATATGCCTGAGCAAAATTTGTGATGCAATTCCTTATATAAATTATTCTACTTGGAGGGAAAAAATGATTCAGAAATTACTTCTCCAATTGTTCCCAACTTGTGATGCTTTGAGGATGAAGAGAATATAACCAAGTTCTTGGTTTATCCTTGATACTGAAAGGAAATGTCATCAATCGAACTGCATCCGATGACACTCCTGTTAGGACCAAAAGTAGCTAGAGGGGGGGTGAATAGCTCGTCGCGTTCGCTCGTTGCTCGGCGTTGCTTGTTTCTTCAAGAATATGCAGCGGAAAATACAGAAACAAATACAATAACGCTAACACGGTTGGTTTACTTGGTATCCACCTCACAAGAGGTGACTAGTCCAAGGATCCACACCACGCACGCACCCTCCACTATGAAAACACTCCTTTTCGGTAACTACCGAGGGCGGAGAAGCCCTACAAGACTCTCAGTACAAGAAGAAATGAAAGGGAAACAAAATACAAGCGCAAAGCTTACAATGAGTACAGAAAACCCTAACCCTAGCTTCTCTTCTTGCCTTTGATCCGCCTCTTGACTTGGAAAGCTTCCAAGATCCTTCAAGAACTGGCGATCTGATCTTTGAGAGCGCTGTGGAGGAGCTGGCGAGTAATCTGGAGTGAATCGGAGAAGCGATGCCGCAGCCATCACACGCCTGCAGCTATAAACGACGCCAACGGTCGGATCCCGATCGATTCGAATGTTCCCAATCGATCGGGGAGGCTTTGGATCGATCCACGGATCGATCCAGAGCGCCTCTGTGCTCTGGAAACGCGCCTGGATCGATCCACGGATCGATCCAGCGCTTATCGCGCGAAGCAGCCGCGTCCCAATCGATCCACTGATCGATTGGGACCTCTGGATCGATCCACGGATCGATCCAGAGGCTCTCTGTTCGCTGGGACAGGTCTGGATCGATCCACTGATCGATCCAGAGCCTGGATCGATCCACTGATCGATCCAGCACTTGATTTTTGTCCAAAACCAAGTCCCAAACCTCCCAAACCAACATCCGGTCAACCTTGACCTGTTGGTATGTCATGCCTAGCATCTAGTCACTCCCTTGAACTGCTAGGACTCCCTTACCAAGTGTCCGGTCGATCCCTTTGACCCACTTGGACTTTTCTCTGTGCCAAGTATCCGGTCAATCCCTTTGACCTACTTGGACTTTTCTTTCATGCCAAGTATCCAGTCAATCCTTTGACCTACTTCGACTTCCCAGCACCAGATGTCCTATCATCCTTGATCCATCTGGATTTTCCCTTGCCTGGCTTCACTCACCAGGACTTTCACCTAGCTTCACTCACTAGGGTTTTCCATCTGCCTAGCTTCACTCACTAGGACTTTCACCTGGCTTCACTCACCAGGATTTCCATCTGCCTAGCTTCACTCACTAGGACTTTCACCTGGCTTCACTCACCAGGATTTCCATCTGCCTAGCTTCACTCACTAGGACTTCCTTCTGCCTGGCTTCACTCACCAGGACTTTTCTTCTGCCTGGCTTCACTCACCAGGACTTTCATACTGCCTAGCTTCACTCACTAGGTCTTTCATTTTGCCTAACATCCCAGTTAGGACTTCCCAGTCAAGTATCCAGTCAACCTTGACCTACTTGACTCTTCTTCAATCAATATCTTATTGTCAAACATCTAAACTCAAACCAAGACTCAGCTTGGTTACCCAGGTCAACCTTGACCTGAGGGATATTGCACCAACAACTCCTTCACAGTTCACCATATCACAAAGCTCTAGAAATGTCTCAAGGTGCAGATAAGGACTTTCTGATGCTTCTCCTCCAAATTTGTGACATTGTATCATGAAAATTAACTCTGGGTCTAGTTGAAAACTCTCTGCTTCAATGTGAGGTTGCACAATGGGAGATAAAAATCATGCAGAAATGGGTGTAGAAAAATCTCTTAAGGCCCTGCTTGACATGTTAGTGCTCATGGATATTTTAAAAAAATTATGAGAAAAAACAAAAATGAAGAAATAAAGACAAGAAATAAAATGATATATGAAAAATAAGAAAGACAATGCAGAATTTAAATTACAAGAAAAAAAGCATAAAGAAAACAAGGAAGAAAAAGCAAAAGGAAAAATAAAAACGTTTAGAGTAACTCATATGCTAATCAACTAATGTTAATGCGAACAGTCCCCGGCAACGGCGCCAAAAACTTGTTACGATTCTGCAAGTGCACGGATTCACCGTCAATAATATATAAGATTGTCGAACCACAGGGACTGTTGATTAAGCACTAGAGATGTCTCAAAGTGAGTTATCTAGACGGTCGAAAGTTGGCTTTGGCGCTTGCAAACTAACGAGAGTGATTGAAGAGAGAAAGAGAAGGATGAGAGAATCGATCTTCGAGGAAATTGAGCTTTGGGAAATGGATTCTAGGATTTCGGTTTCATTGTGGTGGAACCGGATGCATCATGTTCTATTTTTTACTCATCGTCAATCAATATACCTTCGCCGGAAGTTAAAGCTACTATCCTTAAGTACTAATCAGAGAAGATCCCTGTGAAATCCTATTACGGTTAACCTCTGTCACTAGGGTGCCCCGGTAGATCACAAGAATACAAGTCTAATTGGTAACATTAGGGATAGAGATAGGGGTTTGGTTTGGTTTGGTTTGGTCTCTTATTTCCTTGTGGAGAAGTTGTCACTCCTTTCAAGGGAATATCCTAGATGTCCGTGAACAGGTTACCCCTTTCACTAGGGCCCCTCGGGTGTACAATCTAAGATCCTCTCTTTATAAAATTAGCAATTTCTACACAATCAATTAACATGACAAGGCAACAAGTCTCATGCATATCAAATAGAAACGAAGCAAGAGAAATCATCCAACGTGTAAAGGCACAAACATGAGTCTTACATTAAACACTATCCAAAACTACTCCCTACATCCATAGAAAAGGAGATCTACTCCATTGCGAGAGAGGAACAACCCCAAAACATAAAGTAAAGCACACTTACAACCCTTGATGTGAGAAGAAGGGGAAGAAGAGATGCTTGCCAAGGTTTCCGATGTCTTGGTGATGCCTCCTTGCTCTGGAGATGGACGGAACGTCAAGAGATGGCAGCAGATGAAGCTCTAGGGTTTCTCCCGAAGGGGAGAACCCTTTCCCAAGGAGAGGGGGCGAAATCTCCAAACCCAAAGATCATCCAAGAATAGGGTTCTTGACCCTTTTATACCTCCTCCAAGCTGTCCAGGAAAATCAGGATTACAGGGGTCCGGTAAACCGAGATTTTCACTAATTAAACCAGGTGTTCTCATGATTTACCCTTAACCAAAGTTGTATCTCTTGAAATTATCTTCAATCTGATACTTGGATCGAGCCTTGACTCCAACCGAGCTGAAAGTTATGGCGGTTCGAAGTTTGGTCTGCGGTCTGGGCGGAGGTCCAGTTGAACCCGCGGTTGGGAGGCACGGCCATGCCATTTAGCATAGGTAGAAAACGCTTTCTCTCTATTGAATCTGAAGAAAAGTTGTAGATCTTGAAGTCAGCTACATTTTGGTATAAAGAACATCCCAAAACTCCAATGGAGCGCAAAGTTATGGCCAAATTACGAACTGTCTGCAATCTGCCCAGAATTCAGCACAGCTCTATTTTGGCGTGGCACAGCCCATGTTCTTCGTCACAACTCACACGGCTGTGTGGAATCCACACGGCTTCCTCTCGGATTGAGTCACACGGCCGTGTGAGGTTGCATGGACGTGGCCTTCTACTTCTCTGTCAAGGTCACACGGTCGTGTGGATTCACACAGTCGTGACCTTCTCTACCTCTGGAATGTTAGCACGGTCGTGCCATTTGGCACGGCCGTGTGCTGCTTGGCCACGGGGTGATTGGCACGGCCGTGCTATTTGGCACGGCCGTGACCCTCTTTAAATCTGGATTATAAGCACGGTCGTGCCATTTGCCACGGCTGGAACATGCTATGGCCACACGGTCGTGTTGGCTATATGACCCAAGATTCTGTGTGCATTTTTGCTTTATTTTTGCTCCAAATAGCGTCCTATCAATCAAAACAAGCAAAGAGTAGATATCCGAACAAAATATAATGGAAGTATGACATTATAATGAAATAGGGTGCAATAAACATAGATTATACTAATGAAATACAAGTAGATGTGCGTCACAGCATGCATAAATGATCATATAATCTACACACATCAGTAATCGAAGTTGATAAGCGGGTACAAGAAGCAGAATGTAGGCATAAGCTCGAATTCGAAGCTGAACAGAAAAAATTGAAAGTTGAGAAGCGGCTACTTGAAACTGAGCGGAAGCTGAAACTAAAAGCTGAGCATCAGGTAATTATAGCTGAATGGAAAGTTGAGAACCAGAAACACAAAGCTGAATGGAAACGTAAAATTGAAGTTAGGAAGCATGTTAAGATTATCTGCCTTGCGGTTGGAGTGGATGTACTGAGTTTTGTGCTATGAATGCACTATAGTGATTCTTTGCCCTAAGTTTTGTGCTACGGATGCGCTATAGGGGGTTTGGTTCTAGGGTTCTTCCCTTACCATGTAAAAATAAATGAACACTGTAAACATTCAAATTGATCTTTATTGTTTGTTTTTGCAAGTACTTCAATTTATCTAAACATTTTGGAGGCTCTGTGTAGTTGAGTTAAACATCGACAAGGCTACGAACAACTCTGATGAACCCTGAACCACCCGTCCGTTCCTCTGACGCCACTCAAGAGACAGTCCTAAGACCTAACCCTCATCTAACTATTTCGCGAAAGCTCATCGATGCAAAGATTGCCTGAAAATGTGGACAAAAGTTGGAGCTTCTCTCTCTAGAACCAGACCTGAGATTCTGACTGACTGAGAGCACAATCATTATAGGTGATATGATTTATTGAAGGGGCACTTCTTGAAGGAGGTTTAATTTTTGTATTATTGTTATTTCCATCTGAAGTCCTATATAAATCAACCCTACCGCCTCTATGAGTATTAGCCGCCACTCTAATGTATCCACTGATGGACAACAACGAAGGTTTTCTAGTATCAGACGCTCCACCGCCAACTTCGTCATCCGCCCCGCTGCCTTCCCTTTTTGAAGAAACGGTGGAAAAGCTGCAATACGATTCTGCAATGGTAAATGATTATCTTCCCAAATACTTGAGGAACTACCATGAACTGAAGCTAAAACTTTAAGCTAAAGAAACGGAACTCGAAGTTGAAAAGTAGATACGCAAAGATGAATAGGTAACTCAAGTTGAATGCATGGTTAAACTTGATAAGCAGTTGCTCGAAGGTAAGCAGATAATTGAAGCTAAATGAAATCTTAAACGGGAAGAAGACAAGCGGGCATGCGAAGCTAATAAGCAGGCAATCGAAGCAACAAGCGGGTACAAGAAGCTAAACGTAGGCATAAACTCGAACTCAAAGCTGAACAGAAAAAACTAAAAGCTAAGAAGCGGCTACTTGAAACTGAATGGAAGCTACAATTAAAAGTTGAGCATCAGATAATTATAGCTGAATGGAAAGTCGAGAACCAGAAATACAAAGCTAAATGGAAAAGTAAAATTGATGCTAGGAAGCAGGTTAAGATTATCTGCATTGCGGTTGGAGTGGTTGTATAGAGTTTTGCGCTAGGATTGCACTGTAGTGATTCTTCCCACTAAGTTTTGTGCTACGGATGCACTATAGAGGTTCTTCATCTAAGGTTCTTCCCTTACCATCTAAAAATAAATAAACTCTGTGAACATTCAGACTGATCTTTATTTTTTGTTTTTGCAAGTACTTCAATTTATCTGAACATTTTGGTGACTCTGTATAGCTAAGTTAAACGCCAGCGAGGCCACAAACACCTCCGATGAACCCTGAACCACCTATCCATTCCTCCCATGCTGCTCCAGAGACTGACATAAGACCTAACCCTCATCTCACCGTTTAGATGAAGCCTGCCAATGCAAAGATGGCCGAAAAATGTGGAGAGAAGTTGGAGCTTCTCTCTCTAGAACCAAACCAGAGATTCTGACTAACTAAGAGCCCAGTCATTATAAGTGATATTATTTATTGAAGGGGAATTTCTTGAAGGAGATTTAATTTTCGTATTATTGTTATTTCTGTATGAAGTCCTATATAAATCGACCTTACCGCCTCTGTGAGTAACAGCTGCCACTCTAACGAAGCCACCGATGGACAACAATGAAGGTTTTCCGATCTGAAACGAAGGTTTTTCGGTATCAGACGCTCCTCCGCCAGCTTCGCCGTCTGCCCCGCTGCCTTTCCTTTTTATAGAAATAGTGGAAAAGCTACAATACGAATCTGCAATGGAAAATGATTCTCTTCCCAAATACTTGAGGAACTACCAAGAACTAAAGCTAAAACTTCAAGCTAAAGAAGCGGAACTCGAAGCTGAAAAGCAGATACGCAAAGATGAGCAGGTAATTCAAGTTGAACGCATGGTTAAACTTGATAAGCAGGTGGCAAAGGTAAGCAGATAATAGAAGCTGAACGAAATCTTAAACGGGAAGTTGACGAGTGGGCACGCAAAGCTGACAAGCGGGCAATCAAAGTTGTCAAGCGGGTACAAGAAGCTGAACGGAAAAAATTGAAAGCTAAGAAGCGACTACTTGAAACTGAATGGAAGCTAAAATTGAAAGTTGAGCATCAGGTAATTGTAGCTGAATGGAAGCTGATGAATTGAGCATCAGAAACATGAAACTGACTGGAAACGTAAAATTGAGGGTAGGAAGCAGGTTAAGATTATCTGCATTGTGGTTGGAGTGGTTATACTGAGTTTGGCGCTAGGAATGCGCTATAATGATTCTTCCCACTTAGTTTTGTGCTACGGATGCGCTATAGGGGTTCTTCGTCTTGGGTTCTTCCCTTACCATCCAAAAATAAATGAACTCTGCGGACATTCAGACTGATCTTTATTTTTTTATTTTTGCAAGTACTTCAATTTATTTGAACATTTCGGTGACTCTGTGTAGCTGAGTTAAATGTCGGCGAGGCCACGAACACATCCGATGAACCCTGAGCCACCTATCCCTTCCTCCGACGTCGCTCTAGAGACTGGCCTAAGACCTAACCCTCATCTCACGGTTTAGCGGAAGCCCGCTGGTGCAAAGATGGCCGAAAAATGTGGAGAGAAGTTGGTGCTTCTCTCTCTAGAACTGGGCCAAAGATTCTGACTGACTGAGAGCCTAGTCATTATAGGTGATATTATTTATTAAATGGGCATTTCTTGAAGGAGGTTTAATTTTCGTATTATTGTTATTTTCATATGAGTCCCTATATAAATCGACCCTACCACCTCTATGAGTAGCAGCCGCCACTCTATCATAGCCATTGATGGACAACAACAAAGATTTTCCAATATCATACGCTCCGCCGCTAGCTTCGCCGTCCGCCCTGCCGCCTTCCCTTTTTGAAGAAATAGTGGAAAAGCTGCAATACGAATCTGCAAAGGTAAACGATTTTATTCCCGAATACTTCAGGAACTATCAAGAACTAAAGCTAAAACTTTAAGTTAAAGAAGCAGAACTCGAAGCTGAAAAGCAGATACTTAAAGAAGAGTAAGTAATTCAAGATGAACGCATGGTTAAACTTGATAAGTAGATGCTCGAATGTAGGCAGATAATAGAAGCTGAACGAAATCTTAAACGGGAAGCTGACAAGCGAGCACGTGAAGCTGACAAGCGGGCAATCGAAGCTGACAAGCGGGTATAAGAAGCTGAACATAGGCATAAACTCGAACTCGAAGCTGAACGGAAAAAACTGAATGTTGAGAAGCGACTACATGAAACTGAACGAAAGCTGCAACTAAAAGCTGAGCATCCGGTAATTGTAGCTGAACAGAAAGATGAGAACCAAAAACACGAAGTTGAATGAAAACGTAAAATTGAAACTAAGAAGCAGGTTAAGATTATCTACATTGCGGTTGGAGTGGATGTACTGAGTTTGGCACTAGGAATGTGTTGTAGTGATTCTTCCCACTATGTTTTGTGGTACGGATGTGTTATAGGTGTTCTTTGTATAGGGTTCTTCCCTTATCATCTAAAAATAAATGAACTCTGTAAACATTCATACTGATCTTTATTTTTTGTTTTTGTAAGTACTTCAATTTATCTGAACATTTCGACGACTCTATGTAGCTGAGTTAAAGGCCGGCGAGATCATGAACACCTCCGATGAAACCTGAACCACCTGTCCCTTCCTCTGACGCTGCTCCAGAGACTAGCCCAAGACCTAACCCTCATCTCACCGTTTAGCGGAGGCCCGCCGGTGCAAAGATGACCGGAAAATGTGGAGAGAAGTTAGAGCTACTCTCTCTAGAACCGGGACTGAGATTCTGACTTACTAAGAGCCTAGTCATTATAGGTGATATTATTTATTGAAGGGGCATTTCTTGAATGAGGTTTAATTTTTGTATTATTGTTATTTCCGTATGAAGCCCTATATAAATTGACGCTACCGCCTCTGTGAGTAGCAGTCGCCACTTTAACGTAGCCACCTATGGACAACAACGAAGCTTTTCCTGTATCAGATGCTCCACCGCCATCTTCATCGTCTGCCCCGCCACCTTCCCTTTTTGAAGAAACAGTGGAAAAGTTGCAATACAAATCTGCAATGGTAAATGATTTTCTTCCCAAATACTTGAGAAACTACCAAGAACTGAAGCTAAAACTTCAAGCTAAAGAAGCGGAACTAGAAGCAGAAAAGCAGGTATGCAAAGATGAGCAGGTAATTCAAGCTAAACGCATGGTCAAACTTGATAAGCAGGTGCTCGAAGGTAAGCGGATAATAGAAGTTGAACGAAATCTTAAACAGAAAGCTGACAAGCGGGCACGCGAAGCTGACAAGCAGGCAATTGAAGCTGACAAGCGAGTACAAGAAGCTTAACGTAGGCATAAACTCGAACTTGAATCTGAACGGAAAAAACTGAAAGTTGAGAAGCGACTACTTGAAACTGAACGGAAGCTGAAACTAAAAGTTGAGCATCAGATAATTGTAGCTGAACGGAAAGTTGAGAACCAGAAACATGAAGCTGAATGGAAACGTAAAATTGAAGCTAAGAAGCAGGTTAAGATTATTTGCATTGCGGTTGGAGGGGCTTTACTGAGTTTTGCGCTAGGAATGCGCTGTAGTGATTCTTCCCACTAAGTTTTGTGCTACAAATGCGCTATAGGGGTTCTTCGTCTAGGGTTCTGTCCTTACCATCTAAAAATAAATGAACTCTGTGAACATTCAGACTGATCTTTATTTTTTATTTTTGCAAGTACTTCGATTTATCTAAACATTTGGGCAACTCTTTGTAGCTAAGTTAAACGCCGGCAAGGCCACGAACACCTCCGATGAACCCTGAACCACTTGTCCCTTCCTCCGACGCTGCTCCCGAGACTAGCCTAAGACTTAACCCTCATCTCACCGTTTAACGGATGCCTGACGGTGCAAAGATGGCCGACAAATGTAGAGAGAAGTTGGAGCTTCTCTCTCTAGAACCGGACCTGAGATTTTGACTGACTGAGAGCCCAGTCATTATAGGTGATATTATTTATTAAAAGGGCATTTCTTGAAGGAGGTTTGATTTACTTATTATTGTTATTTCCGTATAAAGTCCTATATAAATCGACTCTACCGTCTCTGTGAGTAGCAGCTGTCATTCTAACATAGCTATCGATGGACAACAACGAAGTTTTTCAGGTATCAGAGGCTCCGCCGCCAGCTTCGCCGTCCGCCGAACCGCCTCCCCTTTTTGAAGAAGCAGCGGAAAAGCCACAATACGAATCTACAATGGTAAATGATTTTCTTCTCGAATACTTGAGGAACTACCAAGAACTGAAGCTAAAACTTCAAGCTAAAGAAGCGGAACTCGAAGCTGAAAAGCTGATACGTAAAGATGAGCAGGTAATTCAAGTTGAATGCATGGTTAAACTTGATAAGCAGGTGCTCGAAGGTAAGCTGCTAATGGAAGTTGAACGAAATCTTAAACAGGAAGCTGACAAGAGGGCACACGAAGCTGACAAGCGGGTAATCAAAGCTGACAAGCGGGTACAAGATGTTGAACGTAGGCATAAACTTGAACTCGAAGTTGAACGGAAAAAACTGAAAGCTGAGAAGCAGTTACTTGAAACTAAACGGAAGCTGAAACCAAAAGTTAAGGATCAGGTAATTGTAGCTGAACGGAAAGTTGAGAACCAAAAACACGAAGTTGAATGGAAACGTAAAATTGAAGCTAAGATCTAGGTTAAGATTATCTGCATTCTGGTTGGAGTGGTTGTACTGAGTTTTGCGCTAGGAATGCGTTGTAGTGATTCTTCCTACTAAGTTTTGTGCTACGGATGCGCTATAAGGGTTCTTCGTCTAGGGTTCTTCCCTTACCATATAAAATTAAATGAACTCTGTGAACATTCAAATTGATATTTATTTTTATTTTTTTTTGCAAGTACTTCAATTTATTTGAACATTTCGTCTAGGCAATGGATTTTAGTTTCTTTGATTCTCTCATGTTTGGTTTGTGTAACTTATTTTCTCTAATGCAGTGTCCTTGTGTTTCAAATTCTTTTTACCGCTGATCAATTAGAAAATCTCTCTCCAAGGGGTTTGTCTCGTTAATGCAGATTGGTGGAAAAAAAGCAGTGGCTTGAAGAAGTATATGTCGCTTGTTTATTTGGGATTTTATTTTGACTCATTCTCTTCCTATCTTCCATTCTAGAATGTTTAAATTGCTCTTTCTGTGAATTTTCTGCCACATCTTATTTGTTTTACAGTCTCCATACAGGATGAGAAGTAATTGCCTTTTGTTTCCTAAAATCTGACAATGTAAGAGAGTATTCAGAATAATCTGGAGGATATATTTTATATAATTAATATAGTTTTCTGATTTAAGATCTTCCATGAAAACAGGAATCTGTTTGTACAAGAGACTTGAGATAAATGTTCAAAAATAATATTAACGAGTTCCTTCTTATTTAGCTTATTTCAAAGGCATTGGTTTCGTAATAGCTTGCTATGGTGTAACTAATGTTTCATTCCAAATATGAATCTATCTAGCAAATTGTTGCTCATTCATTACCTGACTTCGATGTTTAAATAACCTTTCAGGTATCTCTTTCAGTCATCCTTACTGCTGTAGGAGTCATCATTGCAGCATAGGAGACTTCTCCTTTGATTTCTATGGATATACCATGGCACTCACTTCTGTTTTCTTCACCTGTTCGTCGGAAGGTTTATTAAAAGAGTAAAACTGTGAGTTGGTCATGATTGTAGACTATTGTGGCAAAAAAGTGTACACGTTCGTCTCCAGTGTCATCGTCAATTCGTTTCAGGGCCAACACAGAGGAGGTAAATCACGGACGGCTATTAGCCTTTGGAATAGTGACTAGCACATAAAGGAGGTATTTACCTCGGCTTTGCTGAGATTCGAACCTCATACCTCATTGTGGCAACACCTCGTGCGCTAGCCACTAGACTCATCCAAGGGGACGTCATGATTGTAGACTATGTGGCAAAAAGGCGATTCGCTCGCCCCCAGCGCCCCCGTCAACCCGTCCCTAGGTCAACATGGAGGAGGTAAATCACGGGTGGCTACTAGCCATTAGTGCAAATGGCCAAGACATGGGAAAAGTTATGCTCGGTCACGTCGAGTTTCGACCCCAAGACCTCATGTGATAACACCCCATGTCTTAATCATCGCACCGCTCCGAGGGGACTGTCATGATTGTAGACTATTGCAGCAAAAGGCGAAACCCTCGCCCCTAGGGCCCCCACCGACCGGACCCACGGTCATTGTGAGGGAGGTAAATCGCAGCACCCGAGCTAACATGGGACGGACCGGGTGGGATACAGGGATAGGAGATTTATTCCCCCGTTGCCACTGAGTTTCGATCCGGTGACCTCATTATAGTAATTTCCGTCCCATGCCATCTCAGATGACCCATGGGGTCATCATGATTGTAGACTATGTAGCTAGTGCTGGTGGATAAATCTGGTATAGAAGAGGGGCTTACTTCAATTGAAATAATGTTCTATGAGGCATTGATATCTCTACCGTTTCTGCCTTTTCTTACATAGCAAACAGGAGTATTTCCGCACTCTATTTCCATACGATACGAAAAGGTCAGAAATAATCTGAGTGCATGATTTGAAATTATGTTTAGCTTGAGGTATTTTTTGTAAATAAACACCCAAAGTTTTACTATATCATGGAAAGCATCATTTGTATCTGTTATTCACAATGGTTTAAATCTCAGTACTATGGTGATATCATTTATTGTGCTGACTATCTATAGGTTGTTTCTTTTCTATTATTCCCTTCTAGAACAATTATATATTATGTAGAACATTGAAGGAATAGTTTGTCTTCATTGTGTATAGTTCAAGTGAATTGAGACCTTTGTTCCTTAGTTGTTCATCAGCTTTCTTGGTCTGGTCTTGGCGAAGGATGATACAATTACCTGATTTTTTGTATCAACTATTCTTATCACCTCTTTCAAACTTTCTTGCTTATAATCATTAAGTAATTCCGTGAGACTAGGCCGGGCCAGTCACCTTGGACTAGTTGGATTTATCATTAATTTAAATAATTTGATGTTAGCTTAACATGGTAGGCATATTCTTTTACCTTGCAATTCTTATTCTGTCATTGATAATGGGCATCGTCCTGAAATTTCACGATGTTCTGTACTATTGTGAACTCTGCTATAACGACCACAATCGTAGGAGTTTTCAAGGGTGTTGGGTCAACAGTGCGTATCGAGTATCGACTGACTCATCCTGAATTCTACTCGAAAGAATTATTCACTTACTTCGGTTTTTTGGAAGAACTTTTGCATGTTTGCTTCCAGACCTTTGGGTTCATCTTGTTGGGTGGCGTCCAACTACATGCTTTAAATGTGACTGATTTGGTGATCAACGCCGCTGGTGGCCTGTGGTATTTATATGCTAAGTATCAGCAAAAGAGAGAATTCCGCGCAAGGCTCTATTCAAGGAAGAGCTAGAAAAAAAAACAATGTTTGAAGAATTAGAAGACAATAGTGTACATCATGATTTCTATAATAGTTTCATTTAATGCTTTCTTTTATGAAAAACATTTCGCCCATAAAGAAGTTTCCAACAGAAGAATCAAATACACCTGTGCAATTCTAGAAATCAAGTTTTCTTCAATCTCTTTGCCTTCCAGAATTCTGATCCCAAGATTCTGTCTTTGTCGAGGAGTCCAGCTTCTCAATGGCCTCGCTGACTTTCCTCAACTCAAATGGCTCCCAAAGACGATTCTTCCCCTTCTGTCTCTTGTACCGTTGCCAAGCTGCCTGAATGAAGCAAGCAGCCCATGTTCTCCAGTGATGTGAATAGAACCGCAGAGCGTCCTGCATCCTTTTGCTATGGAGCACACGAAACTGTTTTGCCACGAGCTTGAGGTCTTCTGCATGCAGCGCAAAGGCCTCTACTTCGACGAGTGCTCTCACACTTCTGGTGGAGGCAGGGAAGTTGCCTGTGGACTTCGAAAGGAGAGCCCATTCCACCAGCTCCTCGCCACAGAAATCACCTGGTCTCAGGGTTATGGAGTTGAAGAAGTCTGCTCGACCTCCATCCGTTGTAGAGCTATCCAAACTCCCACGAATGATGAAAAGCATCTCCGTTACAGGATCACCCTCGTGAACAATGTATGTCCCTTTGGTGCATAAAGAAGAAACAAGATGCCTACATATGGCATCAAGAAGTTGATCATCCATCTGCGAGAAGAGTGGCACCTGCAGGGAGATTTGTAATGAGAAGTATCCTTGATCATCAAAATACTGCCATCGAGTCAGAAAGTAAATCATAATTCAACTTTCAGATCATGATAGTGCAGAAGTTTACCCGCCTAACAAGATCCCAACATAAATGACGGTGAATGTCACGATGAAGGTGTGCAGGCAAAACACAGAGTATAGATTTTTCATCCACTCCCTGAGTTGCCATCCAATTGTATTGAATGAATTCCCTGACTCTTTCACACAAAACATGAGGAAGTTGACGATGTCTCATCCAGTTTTCAGCATCTCTTCTCTTTAGCCTCCACTCTTCAACCCTTAAATTGGTAGATTGCAGGTAGGTCTGAAGCACAAGAAAGGAACAAAATAAGACACCTTATAAGATTTGTAGGAAAGTGCTCTAACCTCTATGCTTTCTAAAAGATACTACGAAACTCTGATATTCTACATCTTTATTGCCACTGATGCACCAATATTTATCTTCATATGCCTCTCCCTGAACATTGTCATTAGTTATCTTGATTCTAGTTGCAAAGGTTCACCTCATGTGTGTTTGAATAAGTCTTAACTATATGATCTTTAATGCAAACAAAGAAACTAGGAATGAACATGTTTGAGTAATAATACCTGTATGTTACCTATCAGATGCGCGAACAACACAAGACCAACCATGATGGTAAGTATAGAAAACAATGTTTCTCCAACGAACATACTTGTATCCAAATTCTGGCCATATGAGCTGGGAGACAAAGAATGAAAGAAAACAAAACAATCACAAAATTTGTACACTGAGTAATGTAATGACAAAAGCTGAGATGAAAATTTATTAATTTACTTCCGTATCAACCAAGAAGCACAAGCTGTTCATAGGCCTAAAACTATATGACGTTGCCCAAAACAAAAACTTCTCTCAGAAAAATTTAGCCTACCAATGATATAATAAAGCTTGGATACTTCTTCCCTTATTTGTGTTTCGAGTTAAGAATCAAGAAAATGGCAAAGGGGAGGAAAATTCTTATCATGAGCCAAAGATACACATGAACATGTAAACCATGTTTGTTTTCATGTGGAACATATAGAACATACCTTAGATTTTGGAATCCCCACCAAAGGCAATAAAAGTACTTGTTGCTGAAATGTGTGCCAAAAATGTCATTTGTCAATGCAATTTTAAATATTCCATAGTTGAAAATACTACCATCTGGATCACAACTTTGGAAAACATTTGTGACAGTAGACCATCTTAGACGATCTGGTTGACTGAACTGATCGCAATAGAAAAAAGTAGGATGACACAATGTTCCATTCATGCCATCTTCTAGTTTGCATTGTGATCTCCAGCATGTGATCACGCGATCAAGGGAAAGAAGATACCAAGAAGCTCCTATAACCTGCAATGGAATTGAATCCCTTTGTGAATTTATTATCCCCCAGAAAAGAATGACAGTTATAGAAGTAGAGCATTATCCTAAGTCCAAGTTTCTTAAGATAATTCATAACAAATAAAGAAAGACAGTGAAGTTACTTACATGGCTGGCAATCAAGCAAAGCAGAAGATTGTAAGCAGCTCCAACCCAAGCAGTCTTTGCAAATACCTCACTAGTTACAATGATTTGATGACTCAAAGAAAACACAAGATATAGTCTTGCTATATACTGTGCTAGAACAATAACGGCAAATGCATTGTGCTTATTTTCAGCACTTAAGCTCTTGATTGCTGGTACAATCAACCAGCTAAAAATCTGGACAAAAGACAACATGTCAACCAACTCTAAAGCTCTCTAAAGAAAAATATAGACTCACAGCTCAAAGTTATAGAAATATTTGAAAGAAATCATACTTCCAAAGAAGAGAAATAACAAGGTAAAATTTTCGTTTCTCAAGTTATAATACTAATAGATCAGTTGAGCTACTCAAACACTGAATATTAGGTAACTGCTCAAGAGTTTCCATTCAGTATATATAATATGGGCCAGTTATTTATTGATCATCCACTTCATTTTTGCTATCAAATTGCATGCACTTCGGAATTGATAAGCCAACTCTATGCATGTCCAATGAATATGCTCAATGATATCCCTGATGTTTCCTTCTTAGGTATATGATTAATATCAGTACAGTGACTAAGGGATAATTCTTGTGATTTAACAGCGACAATTCTTGTGATTTAACAGCGACAATACTGAAAGGAAAGTGGAATACCTGAGGTATTGGAAGGGCGACTGCAACATCTAGAGCAAAGTCTGATTTCAAATACCTTTTTGCTATCTTCTTGCCATCCATCACAAGTTCACCCCGTCCAAAAACTCTTGAGCTTGGAGCAACATATGCAGTCCTATACTTTACTGCTATGTTCAGCGTGTAGAATAGGTCGGCAAGAGTTCGCAAGAAGGTAATGGAAACTATCAAATCGTTGTCTATCTTAATGCACATGGTATTGCTCTTCTCAACCACACGCAAATAAAAGTGCAGAGGATCAATAAACAGCACCATCAGGCATGAGGTGAGGAAAACACAATTCCATATTGATACGATGCCACTTTGCGGATCCAGTATCCACTTCCTCCGAGGATCAAGGTCCTCAGCAAAAACTTCAGAACCCAGAGGGCTGTAAGCATCAATTTTATTGGTTATCAATGCAGATTTTGAGACAAGTTGCACGGATTTGGTTGCTTTCTCCTTCCGATGGTGATAGAACCTAAAAAACGAACAGAGTGAGGGAAGCGTAAACCCAGCAAAGTGTAAATTACAAGAAGGAAGGAAGGAAATTGAACAAAAAGAACCTCTTTTCTAGGTTTGGCTGCTGTAACATCTCGAGTAACCAAACCTTCTCAAAAATTAAAACTACCTCTAATACCAGTTATTACGGTTTCGAACTCACCTCAGGCCTCCTTCCTTCACAGGCTCCATCTCGTCATCCGCTCTTCTCGGCTCGGGCTAGGCTTTATCCCTGATCTGGCGACGGCGGTGGCTCAAGTGAAGTACAGATGCAACTCCCAACGACGTTCCTACCTACACGTAACTCCAGTAGAAAGCAATTGAGCGAAAGAAGGAGAATAGAACCCAGAGTGATTCTTTTTAATCTGGAAAAGAAAAAGGTGGCACTTTTGTCAAGCGGGCATCGGATTCGCAAAGAGAAACGAGGAAAATGCGGGAGTAGAAGATTTTCCCATCGAAGGCGGGTACGGGTAAGAAAGAAGAACATCCTTCTTCGTCCCTTCGACTGCGGACGCAGAAGAACTACGAGGACAAGGAAAAAGCGGAGACGGCACCAAAGAAGTTCAGCAGACATTAGAGACTGATGACAGGGGACATCAGCGGGAAGATACGAGGCTTCAAAACAGAACCGGCCCGGCCCACATCATATTTTCATTAGTTCTATAATTAATTAGTTGAATAAAACAAAATCCTTTTTTCCATAAGAAATCCTTAATCTCAATCTATATCCCTTATTAATGGTCGCTGCGCTTCATAATTCTTTCACTGTTGCTCCTATCGTTGTTCATGTGTGGATTGACACCACACTAGTTGAGATCCGCAGGATGCAGCACCTGTTGGACTGCTGCTCCACCTGTTGGACTGCTGCTCCACGTCAAACTGCAGCTGTGTGATCTCGAGGCAAATTACATAACAAATCTTTTGTTCAGGAAGCATCAAAAGATCACCTGACGACTGAAGATGTCTTGCGTCCTAGGGTTCGCACCTTGTGATGTATAACCTCCGAAACCACAGTGTAGGTAGGTAGGTAGGTCCTTAAGGTGTTTGATAAAATGAAAACTGGACGTAGTATGATAGTTATCTGCATCGTCCATCAATGTATTAAAGTAGAATTATAGCTGTCTTGACTGAGAAAGAAGAGATGCAATGCATTATGCATATGGCAAGACTTATTAAACTATGCTGTAACAGATTGACTTTTTGATGAATAATTGGACCTGGAGGCGCAATGGTAAGCACCAGACCAAAAACCACATGAGTTGTTCAGATATTGAACTATCTGAGAGTTGCTGATCCTTTTCAGAAAAGATCATTGAGATAGTTCAATGGAATTATATACACGAATTTGGCACAACACTGATGAATAACACTACAAAAAAAATAGACATCAGTGGTTTGTAAAGACCTATACCAGCAGTTTACGACAGCTGCTAAACTTATTGCACTGGTTACCCAACTGTTGCAGGTGTTGGCGGTACTAAAGACAACCGAAGTGGTAAAACAAACTAGTGGTTTAAGCCTTGAAGTCGCTTCTGATACATACTAATAGCAGCGGTTCTGAATCGATTCAGATGTAAACGTATAGAAGCGATCATGACCGCTTCTATAGATCAATATGACTCGGCTTAAGGTGGACTTTTAGGAGAGGTGAGTAACCGATTCGGAAGGTTAACTTGTAGAAACGATTACAACCAATCCTATAAGTTACTATGCAATTAAAAAAATGACTTTTAGAAGTGGTACAAAACCGATACAAAAGGATGATTTATTAGAGGTAGTTGTAGACCGATTTAGAAAATGGACTTTTAGAAGTAGCTGTAACCGATCATATAAGTTGCTTATACAATGGTGACACTATCTATAGGCACAGTTATAAACCGCTGCTAATTATATGGATTTACCAATTTTAAAAATGCTCCTATATCATATTGTACCTATATATTTACAAACTAAATGTCCAATTTAAATCAATTGACAATATCCATATTTCACTTCTCAAATTTAATTTATATTCATAACACATAATAGTATTATCGAATCAACAAGTCATATTCATATTTAAGTTCAAATATTCATCACTCATTTAACACCACATTATACCACTAATACAATCCTTTCTTTAATCTCTAAAATATATATACAAACTTCAATAACAAGTTTTCTCCATAAAAAAAACATCAAATGACATTTGCTCCAAGCGACAAAAGGTATTTGCTCCAAACGATAAAAAGTATTTGCTCCAACCTTCAATACTAACTTTCAAAGAATGGAAAGACAAAGAATGAAAAAAAAAAAACATAAAAGACTAAGCAAACAAAATTAAAATTCTAGTTTAAGATTCATATACAAGCATGCTGAGCTTCGAAGAGAATTCTGTTGGCATAAAGTGGTCAGCTTCTCAGACTACTGTTGGTCAGCTTCTCAGACTTAAAGTTCAAATTAGAATTCTATTATCTTTGCATTGTTGGTCAGCTTCTCCGACTTCTGTTGGTATAAAGTGGGTTTGGTTGATAGGAACAACTATTTCATTCACCATGGATTCTTTTAAATAAGCATTATTATATTATATTTGTTGTGAAAATGAACTCGGAATGACACAAGTTCTCAAGGAATAACTATTACAAATTACTAATTACTTTCAACTCGTTTACAAACCACTAAACTAATTAATTTAAATCAATAGGATTATTGAAATGTAAGTTTTAGAGGAACAAGCGTAGAAGAATAGTATAAAAAAACTCATATGACTAGGATTATGAATTAATTTATTTTAAACTTCAATTTAAAAAATAGAAAATCAAAAATACTCTAATAAAAATATTTGTAATTAAAATACCAACCTCTCTAGTTATTATCTGATTCTATTGATGGGAGGATCTACACTTATATTCTTCCACAGTTGATTGAACTTGTTGTTTCATAATATTTGCAAACATAGCTGCCATCTATAAAAATAAATAAATTTGCTATTATGTACTTAACTATACAACTAATTTTAGACAATTATTTTTTTAGTGAGAAATATTCTTACTTGTGCCGGTAATAATTCGGGTCCATGAGATCCCCCAACACTTTCCGACATCATACTTAGTATTACTCGTGCAAAATTTTAGAATTGATCATTTTCTTGCATTTGTTTTTTCATCTGCTCTATTTTCGTTTGTCGTTTTGCTACTCGCAACTTCATATCTTTAATTTTCTCTCTCATTTCCTTAAATTTGTCTATCAAATCTGAATTAGAGTGATAATCTTGTCAATACATTGAGTTGCGTTTACATTGCTCTGGGAATACTTGGTTAGGCAGCGCACCAGCTCCTAAACATCGCACTCGACCAGAATGCTGGGGTCTAAAAACCTCACTATATAAAGAATATAAGTAAAGTCGAACTATGTGTAACAACTTTTACAAAAATGAAATAAAATTATAAGTAAATTATTAACAAAATGTCTCCTCGTGGATTTCCAGTGGTTGTGTTCCTTCATGTTTTTCTTGGAGGAGATGATATACAATCTCTCTAAGTAAATTCTAACAAAAAAAATAAATTGTTAATATAATAAAAAAAATATTTAAAAGTCAATTTTAAAAGTGAAACATATTATTACCTTAATTCGTATTGCCTCATCATCAATAGCGGTACCTCCTTTCTTTCTACTTCTTCGACTCAATTGTTGTATTTCAATATAACTCGATTTTCTACCATTCTCTTGAGACTAACAAGATAAAAATTCCACATTTAATGCCATATATTAATAGTATAAATTATTCTATATGTGCAACGACTTATATTGCTAATTTACACATTCCATCAAAAGCTAACTAATATACATTACATTGCTTGTAATTAATATCCAGAATCCCATAAAACCTTGGAACGTCAAGGATAAGAGCATTAAAGTGTAAAACAAAAAATGAACAGTGAGCAACTAACTATAAGGAAGAGAAAAATAATTTCAATTCTTTTAAATTTATATTCCAATGATGGAATACTAATGTGTCCCTGTGCATGAGTCCCTTTCTTTTTGTTTGCATTTTCTTTATTGATTTTTCAAGTTTTCTAGCACAAAAATTTATAATGAAATTATAACATCTATAAGCATATGTTAAAAATAATTCATATTAGTTATATCTCAGCAGACTTCCAATAGTTACATAAAATCTTCGCAAGTTTGAGGTGTCAATCCATAAGGAATGGGTTGTATTGCAACAAGCTCTTCTAGTGGAGTATTTGAATCATAAGATGTAGCTTTCATTTCAATCCTCCACCGTCTCCATGCAGCCCCCGTCATTTGCATTATAACTCTTCTATGGTGATTGGGGATACAAAAACATGCCTATAAACATAAAATGAAATATGTTAATGCTTTAAATTCAAAATTGAAATTAAACACTTGTAAACATACGGTAACAAGTTTACATGCATCATTCAAGAGATTTGTCAGTATTTTTCTCCAATCTAAAAAGCTTAGGAGCAACACAACTCCATTCCGTGCAATAGTCCTAATAAAATTTGCAAGCATCGATTATAAATTACCATAAGGTTATCCCCTTTCATTGAATTTTACTACCAGCATATGATCGGGATGTAATGAATGAATATCTCTCATAATAGTCTTGCCACATTTTTTTTCTGAGCTTGGGATGAAGACATGATCTCATTTTCATCTGAAAAATATAATTTACACTTAGTGTTGCAAAAAATAATTTATTGTTCATATCCAAAAGTATTTTTCACCTTGATTATTAACCTCCTCATTTTGTATCTCCAATGGTGAATGGGATGTTGTGTTTAGTGATTCATTTTCATGATCAACTCCTCTGTTACTTGATTCTTCTCCCCAAGATCAACTTTGGCTATTTTGGATTAGCTTTCACATTCCTTTGTTTACCATTTTGAAAGTTACCTACAAATCACAATATAGAAATATGAATGAAGTTTGAAGTGTAAAATCAGAAACTATCATAGAATGTTCAAGCATAATGGTCACATTTCACTTTTTTTACTGAAAAAGATAAGCAATCTAGAAGGTAAATCGTGCTCAACCAACTCAAATATGAATTTTTAACCGCTCCCTATTTTTGTTTTTTCAAGCAAAGTTAGAGGTGGAAAGGAATATTCAGAAGAATAGAGCTCGAAGTTCTACGCACTTAAGATCAACTAACAACTTCTAGATCCTATATTCTCCTATGAGATATAAATTCAAATCATGGCATTAGATTAAAGCTACGTAACACAAGGGTCAATTATGCAAGGAGTGTGTTGGCTTACTATAGCCATTATTTGCACACTTGACCTATAGTGCAAATCCAAACATCTGGTTTGTTTCTTAGGCTGGTCCATATGAAGTAGCACATTATTGATCAATGGAACAATGGTTAACTCTTGGACAAAATTTCATTTGTAAATACCTGTTGGGTTATAAAAATTAAAGAAATCAAGGTTCACTGCATTTTTAGTTAAAACATAAGCTGAAGCTATCAGTCAATATCACTTATATTACAATCACTTATATCATAATCCTGATACAAGCTTTGGACAGAAAACAAAGATTTAATAAGCTGGAAGATTCAGGCGCTGCTTGTTTGGGGGGTTTGGAATGGGAATGGAATGAAACTTGGTGCTTGGTTTGGGGAAATGATGGGACCTACGGATTCATTTCTCTAAATATAGGAATGGGGCATTCCTGAGTATTATGAGGGGTATGAGAATCATTCCCGTTTCATTAATATTTACAATCATTTCCATATCCTTTCCCATTCCCTTACCCGAACCAAGCGCCCCCTCAATAAGCTTATATCTAGTAAGATTATCTTTGAACGAAAAACAAAGATGGAATATACATGTGACAACTAAATGGATATAAGATTCATCATTTTGATAATGCCCGGAAAAAACCCCTAAACAAATTCCAAAAGCAAGAGTCGTTACTGTTGGATCGAAAAGCGCTAGAGGGGAGGGGGTGAATAGCGCTCGTGGCTTTCACTTTTCGTTTCGGAAAATCAACGAGTAAATGCAGCGAAAATATAAAACACTGAGACACAAGCAAACACAGGGATTTACTTGGTTTGGAGCATGTGGTGACTCCTACTCCAAGGCTCACGCTCGTTGAACGTTTACTTTGAGTAACAACTATAAGCTCACAAATATTACAAGATATGATTACAATAATACTGTACTGAAAAACTATACCGACAACAAGAAATTGAAACTTCACAACTTCGGGTCATCGAGGTCTTATTATAGCTCAATCAGATCGTCTCGTTAGTAGTACGCTGAAGAAAGATGGTCTTTTTGATGATCTCCTAAGCCTCTGCTCGAGACAGGCTTATATAAGTCGTTGAGGGCGCCTCCATCACCGGCGGATTCGCAGCATGCATAAGATCCGCGACTCCCGCTGCTTATCCTCTTGAGGGCTTCTCTGATGCCCTTAAGGGTGCCTCCAAGTCCATCTGAGGCGCCTCAGCACTCCAAGAGGGCGCCTTTAATCCGACTTTTTACGCAACTTCTGCCAAAGCATCCGAGGCACCTCCAAGCTCCATGGTGGCACCTCGAACACTGTTTATCCGGGGATTTGAGTTCTTTTTACGTCCTGCAAGATATGTTAGTCCACAAAACAACAACATATCCTGCAAAACAAAGTTAGCATACTATAAACATGATAACCAAAGTATTTGACAGTCTCCAGACTGTCTGGTTCTGACTTTGGATTTCTGTTCGGAAATCCTAGGTCAAACTGACGTCTACTGTTCCCTCAGCGGGAAACGCGTCCTCACCTACTCCACTCAGGAGAGTATACCTGTTGTCAGTTCGATTCTTCATATCGACTGGACTTTTTCTCAGCATCCGAATCTTCAGGTCTTTCCGCTGGACGTCCGCTCCACGACCCGCCCAGACTTTCCACCCGATCGGTAACACCGAGATTTTCACCTAGAGTTTCCGACTCTAAGACTTTTGCCCAAAGACCTCGACTCGCCAAGGCTTTCCGCCTAGGGTTACCACCCCCTAGGAATTAGGGTTACCACCCCTTAGGAATTTCTGTCTGCCTAACCGCAACTAGGACTTTTGCCTAAGACATCTTAGGACTTTTCCTGTAAACTCGTTCAAACACATTAGATCACAAATAACCTTAACTTTAAATCCTTTATCATTATCAAAACTCAGGTTCGATCATCGGATGCTTCCTACACCAACAGTTACCTGTAAAAAGAGGTTAAAGGATCAAAGATAGGGCGAACAAAGAGAGGTCGAAGGATAAAGCCCCTAACAGCAAATAGGAATGTCCAATCCTATGTAGAAGGCTCCCAAAATCAATAAGCAAAAAAATAAAAAACTCGGAAACAGAGACAAAGGAATCGACAACAACGATAGGTCAAATAGTATAGGCGGAGGTTATCCTAGCTGTGTATCTAGGAGGCGACGGAGGTTCTCCTACTTGTGTAACTGGAAGGAGGCGGAGGTTGGAGGCAGAGGTTGGAGGTTGGAGGCGGAGGTTATCCTAGTTGCATACCTGTGAGGAGACGGAGGTTCTCCTGACTGTGTAACTGGAAGGAGGCGGAGGTCGAAGGTCGGAGGCGGAGGTCAGAACGAGGCTGTTAGCGATAGTGTGTCCGTGGAATTGAATCGGGAAATAGCGGGCCGGTGTGTAAGGTAAGGTGAGGAGGGAGATAATAGCGAGAATGTGATATTTTGGGTGCAGTGTGACGGAGGGAAGTTAATATAAAGGCTCATTTGTATTATTAATTTTATTATTTATTTAATTTTAATAAATTAATTTTAAAAAAATTAGGAATGTAAATTATGTTAAGGTAATGAAATTTTTTATTAAAATTTTGAAATACAAAGAAAAGTGTTAGGTTATAAAATTTGATATGGATTTGATTAAAACATTGTTTAATTGTTTAACCAATTATAATTTTATCACCATTAACACTTAAAAAAATTATTACCCAAGAAAAACTAAATCAAGAAATAACCTCGAAAAACAAAATCAAAGACAATTTAAGAAGTGAATGTGTAAAGATACTTCTATAGGATGCAATTAATTTGATGGGTTGCTGGAATAGAGAGGGTCGCGGAGCAAGAAAGGGTCGCTGGAACAGAAAGGACGGATGGAATTGTGAAAATAACATCAGATGCGATCATGTTTTTTTTAAATCTCGTATGTGACCTTTTGAAGCGGTTTTAAACCGCTGCTATAACAATCATATAGAATCGATTTCGTAAACCGATTCTATATGTAGCTAACAGCGACAATTTCTTAACCGCTTCTAAAAATGATCTACTGAACTGATTTTAGAAGTAGTTTAGTTAGACTGATTATATTGATTCAATTTTTACAATCGTTTTATCAATTGTTGTTAATTTTCTGATTCTTATGTCTATTTTTTTAGAGTAAGCTCGAGTTTATGCCTATTTTTGAGTTTTAATTTGTCCCATCTCATAAATTCTATAGACTCTTTAGAGGACTTATAAAAGTGTGTGTATTTTTTTACTACTAGATATATTTTAATTCATCAATTATCGATAATTTTATAGGAAATGATTTCACACGGTGCGTAAGTAAACAATACATATGTAAAATACCGAGAAGAAATATAGCTGCGACTGTGCTGAAAGGTCTAAGTAGGCATGCAATCCATGACAACAGTAACGATTGAGATGGCAGCATAGACAGGCGTTGAATCGGGCACAGTCCTGTCTCTCTCCTTTGCCTCATCATCCGCATTCAATGGATTTGACAACAGCTGGTATCAGGAAAGACGCATCGATATGATCATGCATGTCACCAACTACGTTAGCTTCTACCGACTGTGCGTAATGAATCATGCACATACGAGAAGCAAGATTAGACTGAAAAGAGATGGCTCATCCAGACATGTGGAACATGCATGCATGGGATTTAATGCAGCCCACGAGTGATCACTGAGATGTTCACATGCACTTTGTCTTCCTTCAGTCCTCATTGTGCGTGTGAGACGATATCATTATATCAACAGTCGCTGCAAATTCTTCATTTAAGTAGCACCACTTTAAGAAATACCTATCAGATATACACCCAATTAGTCATGGGCTGAATCACTCTTGGATTAGGATGAAGTTCTATCCATTTTTAAAAATCTATAAGTAAAATTTTATTTCCTCATTTTATTTTAACTCATATTATCTATAGTAATTTTATTTCAGTCCTTATTTCTTCCTATTAAATTATCAAAAATTTTAATTAAACATAAATTTTCCTTTATTTATTGTTTCACCTCCCTACGCGTATTGTTATATCTGTGCATAAGTAGTCGGTGCTGCTGTCTTCCTTATTCCTCCTAGCATGCGTCTAACTGCGATTTGACTAGTACAATCACAACAAACCTTGTCCTTATTAGGGTGCTATATCTGTGGGGCATTGTCGCAGCCGCAGTCACGACCCTGTCGTCACTATCTTTCTCCCTGACCACCATGACATCACATTCATTGCTATCCCCGTTTATAATTTTATCGTCATTGTTCTCCCTGCCACAAGCGACGTTAACTCCGCCCTGTCGTCACGACTCAACCACAATCATCGCCGTTGGAACACCAGCGTCGACAATCAACCCCAGGTAATTTTAAATTTTGGCTACGCCCCTGCAATTAGTATACTAAACCAATTACATTATTCAAAATAATTATGTGGAGAAAATTGTTTACGTTTGGTTTAAATTTTTTTTGGAATTCGAGCTTAGTTCAGGTATAGTTTGTATTTGATTCATTTATATATTATCGAACTCTAAACTTAAATTTATTTGATTATTTGAAATTTTACTTTTTAAGCTTATTTGATTAATTATTGAGTTTCATAATACAAATTTATTTGTTTGTTTTAATTTTTTTTTTATTTATTTATTATGATAAAAATTTTATTAATGAATATGATTTAGTTCATGAACATTATTCATGGATGCTGTTCATTAATATTAACAAGCTAAATATATATGTTAAAAAAAATTATTTAATTTAATGAGTTAGTAAGTTTGTTCCTTTAATTGATCTAGATATATAAAATGAACATGAACAAATTCTTATAAATTGAATATCAAATTTATTTTTATTTATGAGTGTTCGGTTCATTTACCATCCTACGTGCATCCAATTACTTTACGTCTAGTTGTGGTGGCGGCGCCTACAATATCGACCAAACTCTGCCACTGATCTCAATCGCTGTGACATTTAATTTCTTGGTACAACCATATCAAGAACAGGCACTGTTTCTCGATTTGATATGCCTTCGGGAAGCCAATAATATAGCTCCAGATTCAAGTGTGCCTATTTATACTCCTCCCTGTGAAATTCTACTTCTTCCATTTTGCATTGATGATCTGCATGGCTAGGTCAGTGGCGATGAAGAGGAGGAGGATTAGCAGATCATCAGGAATGGTGAAGAAGCCACTTCAGCGTGCGGTGCTAAGGAAGATGAGGCGGCTTAAGGAGCTGGTCCCAGGATGCTGCAGGAACACTGCGATTGGTTTTGAGGAATTGCTGAGGACGACTGCACAGTACGTTACATTCCTGGAGTTGAAGATAATTATTCTTAAGAGGACAATAGATCTTCGTGGAGGGTTTAATAAATCTAATTAGCACTAATTAATAAGCGTTAGTTGTTATCAAGAACCATGTTTAATTGCATGCTGAAGGTGCTAGTTGTCCGAGTGTTTCTACTGTAAGTTTTTCTTTCAAGGTAATTAATATTGCAGCAGTGCTACTGTCTCTCTGTGGTATCTTGAAATCGATATCGCCTATGTTTGCATGAATAAATATTAATTGCATCTCTAGTTCAGACGTAAGTACAAAGTAATCAATGTTCACGAGTGAAGAAAGGATTAGTCTTAATTAGCAGAAACATTGCTCGTCATTTTGTTATAATTTGAAGTCAATTAGTAGAGGTTTCACAGTTTAATATTATAATGAACTACACTTCTATCTATAACAGCGGCTAGTGCCCAAAATCACAATTATATAAAATTTATTGTGGTTCAATAATTATGAAGAACATTCACTTCGTTAGATCTTCTCCTTCTCTTCTTTTTTCTCCTTTTTTATATATCACATGCGATTGAGCTCAGCCTTCGACCTAACTTATGGGATATTATAAGGGGTATTACATAAAATATCATAAAGATGTTCTTCATATTAATCTATTTTCATTATAAAGAAAAAGCTAATACAAAAGCATGCACCTCAATTTGTATAAAAAAATAATATGGAGAGAGCGGTGTTTATAGCATGCCATGCCATATTACAGCAACACGCTGAATTGAGTGATAAAGCAGAATGGAACAGTCGCACATCTTGTCACCCATGTCTCACGGATCTTGCCAACTCAATTTTTAAAAATTAATTTCCGTTATTTCTCTTCTAATTATCACATTCATTTTCGTCATTTTTTTTAAAAAGGACAATTTTTATTAAATTTTTTTACCTCAAATTGTTCATACTGAGAGTTTACAATTAATTAACAACTGCCTAATCTCAATGTAAATGCTTGTGATTATTTACACTTCAAATTATGCCGTTGCTCGGCTTGCAGGCTTTCCACGTCTCTCCGTGCTTCTCGAAACTTCACCGAATCCTTTCACGGGTTGCACCTATTTAACTGTCGAAGAAAAAAAGTGGGGCCTTATGTTACGTTTCATCCGATTAGTTGAAATTGGTGGGGCCGGCAGGTTGTCGAACGCTCACTTCACCCCCAGTGGTTACACTACTTATTCACAAACTATTATTTAAAAAAAAAAGAAATTGAAAATAAAACTAACAAACAATGTGGCATGAATTAACCCATTTAAAAATAGCGAAAATAATGATAAAAAATGGTTTAAACCCTACACGCTCTTGTTGTTGAGCCGGTAACCGTAGTAAGAAAGGTACCATTTCACGAACTTTTTGAGGCCGGTGTCCAGGTTGGTGGTGGGCTTGTAGCCGAGCTCGGCTCGAGCCGAGCTGATGTTGGCGTGGGTGAAGGGCACATCGCCGTTCCCCGGCATCTCCAGCACGTGCTTCTTCGCCTTCACTTTCAGATGGCGCTCCAGGATTCTCACCAGAGCCGGCACGGTCACCGGAGATGTGTTTCCCAGGTTGCAGATCCGGTACTGCGCCGGCCGCCGCTTCTTTCCGCCGCTCCCTGTACTCGCCTCCGCCGTGTCCAGCGCTGCAACGCACCCTCGGACGATGTCGTCGATGTAGGTGAAGTCGCGCGCGAGATCGGCGCCGTCGCGGCGTCGGTAGATGTTGATGGGCTTGCCCTGTAGGATGTTGCGGGTGAAGGAGTAGTAGGCCATGTCGGGCCGGCCCCACGGTCCGTATACGGTGAAGAAGCGGAGACCAGTGATGGAGAGGCCGTAGATGTGGTTGTATACGTGGGTGATCTCCTCGCCGGCCTTCTTGGTGGCGGCGTAGAGGGAGGCCGGTCGGTCGGTACGGTGCGACTCGGAAAAGGGAACCTTGTCGTTGAGGCCGTAGACGGAGGAGGAGGAGGCCCAGATGACGGAGGGCTGTGGATCAGCAGACTTGCAGGCCTCCAGGAGGGTGACGAGCCCGGCGACGTTGCTGTGCACGTACGACGCCGGATTCTCAATGGCGTAGCGGACGCCGGCCTGAGCTGCGAGGTGCATCACGTGGGTGAAGGGGACGGTGTCGAACAGCTTGGCCAGGAGGCGAGCATCGTTGACATCGCCCTCCACGACGAAGACCCCTTGGGAATCAAGCAGCGCTTTGCGGGCCTTCTTTAGGGAGGGGTCGTAGTAGGCGTTGAAGTTATCAAGCCCGACGACGCCATCCCCGCGGCGGCGGAGGGCCAACGAAACGTGTGAGCCAACGAACCCAGCGGCGCCGGTAATGAGAACCGTGATCCCGTCGGGGCGGGTCACGGCTGCGGAAGAGCGGATCTGGCGCTCCCAGTGGAGGCCTCCCCAAGTGGCGGTGAAGTATCGGGAGGATGTGGCAACGAAGCTCCGGAAGCTGAGGTAGGAGGCGGTGAGAGCGACGAGGAGGAGCGCCCACAGGAAGAGCGTGCTCGTGGAGGCGAAGCAGCGATGAAGCTGCCGGTTCAGCGCGTGCGTCCTCTCGATCTTCACCTTTCCCGGCGTCGAGGGGAACAAATCGTCGTCGATGACCCTCAACTTCATCTCCCCAGTGATCGATCCAGGTATTCTTTTCTTTCACAATTAGATCTCTAGAACAGCGAGATCGATCGAGGCACGGTAATCTTAACAATTCGATCTCAAGAACAAATGGATCGATACAGATCGACGAGGCATCAAAGAGACTAAAGCAGAGCACTAAAGAAGAACCTGAGATTTTTTAATCTGCACATGGTAAAGAGGGCAGGGTCGGCGGTAGAATGCCTAAATAGGGAAACCGGGAGACCGATAAGCCAAGAAAGGATTATTTAAGACTGCACCTGCTGATCGCGCCGCGTGAAGCCAGTCCGAGACAGGGTGCTCCGGCTTCCAATCGACTTCCAAATCGCACGGCTGAAAAGAGGGAGAGGAAAAGAAAGAGGGCCGGCTAAAGACTGTTAATCTGCCAAGGAGTTTGGTTAGGAAGAAAGAAACGAATAGATAAGGATTTTTTTTTTTAAAAAAATCACAAATATATTTTAAATTTATTTTTTCTTAATTTTATATCAAATAAACAACAATTTATCCTTTTCTCATCCGTATCTTCTTTCATGCAAAAAAAAAAAAAAGTATTAAATTAGCATCTCTTTTTTCAAAAATTAAAATAAAAAAAATTAAATGAGTTTCTCTCTGGTAATTTTATTTTTAGTAATTTTATTTTTAAAATATTTATAAATTAAGGTGACATTTGGTAAGATGTAATGTGTCTTATAATATAATCAGGATTATATTAAAAACTTGATTATTTTATTTTGTTTACTTTTAAATTTGTAATGTATAATCTCGATTACAAAAGGTAGTGAAGTTTTGTAATCTGGATTATAAAGTAAATACTATGTAATCCGATTATATTACGAGGTCATCGTTTAACCAAAATTTGAATGTCGAATATGCCCCTAGTTCATCGCCACCCGCCACTCCTCGCCCGTCGTCGGTCGCCCGTCGCCACCACCGTCTGCCGACCGTCAGCGCCCCCGCAGTCGGCGCAAGCCGTCGTTGTCACCCGCTGGCGACGGTCGGCAGTGGCAGCCGCTAGTTGTCGGTGGCTGCCGCAAGCTCTGGCAGAGGTGCAACGACCATGGATAGAAGTCACAGAATATTTTTATCATTTTATAATAATATGAATTATATTTCTTATAAAAAATAATAGACACCAAACAAAAGAATGTAATCATCGTTGTAATCAAAGATTACATACATACATTATCAAATGTAATAATGTAATCAAGATTACATTACATTACAAATTTGATTACATTACAAGCTTAATTACATTACACCCAACCAAATGTAGCCTAAGCGTTATAATATAAGTTACCAAATAGTTTCTACCATATATAAAAACTACCGGCTAACTACTACAATATGTAGAAACTAGCAGGTAGATGCTACATATTGTAAAAGCTACATGCTAGTTTATACGTATTCAATCATGGTTAGATTATATTCATTTGAAATTTAATGAGTGTCATGAAATCTACATATTTGTTTTACTCAATGAAATATTATTTTATTTAGATTATCACATAGTGAAGCAAAATCAAAATGATATAAAGTACCATTATAGAATTCTACACGTGGTAGAAACTACATGCTAGCTTCTACAAAATATAGTAAATGTCATAGAATCTTCATCTTTTGATTTGCTCGTTGAAATATTGTTTGAATCAAGTTATGACTCGAAGAAGTAAAATCAAAATATACAAAATCATTGTTATAGAAGCTAGTTGCTAGCTTCTAAATAATTGAATGATCAAATAATGTAAGGGTATTTTGGATAGTTCGTGTTAAATGGAGCGCCCATTTAACTTTAATTGGAAATCAGACACTCATCTAACGATTTTGCAAATGATGGACACCCTTTTAAATTTTGCCCGATCTTTTAAACAATGATCACCCATGGATGAACCTAGGCTTACTGGCAGAGCACCCCACTGACGGAGCGATCGCATTATTAGTCATCATTAAATACTCAAGTAGAGGATGACTCTTATCAATATGGAACGACCTATGAAGGTCAACAATCAGTGTCCAACGTAAGTACTTTCCATATTTATCTTGGTGGCTAGTGAAAAAATTTTATAAAATCAAATCACTCACTTTTTAAGATTAGTAGGTTTGAAAAGTCGGATACCATGATTAAAAAAATCTATATACCACTCAAAATTTATCTTCTTTTCAAATGACCTTGGTTAGATAATAATTGTTACGCAAAGAGGGGGGCAACACCTCTCAACCTTATGGTTCCGTGGCGTGCTTACTCCATAAAAATGGTCGAAGATTTATTAGAATTTGTTCTTCACAAGAGAATCACATTCAATAATTCTCATAATATAATAAGTTTATAATGATTCCTATAAATAGTGAACAAACTTCAAACCCGGTAAAATCGTAACAGAATTCTATTATAAAAAATCGTAACTAAATTTTATTATAAAGAATTATAATAGAATTATGTTATAAAAAATCTTAACAGATTTTTTTCCATTACATTCCTTACATTGGCTTTCATTCAGATATAAATCACTCTTCAACAATCTCCACCTTGGCAAATATTTACCCCTTTAAAGAACACGAGTATCTGAGTAAAATTCCACCTAGATCTCTGGGTCTAGGCTTCCTTCCTCTATGATCTAGAGATATGAATTAAGTTTAAGCAATGTTTGAACTTCTCTGTCATCACTGGATTTGTCAACATATCTGCAGTATTGTCTGCAGTGTGAACCTTCTCAAGTTGAATTTCCTCAGAATCAATCAGTTATCTGATCTTGTGAAATCTCACATCAATGTGCTTGATTCTCGCATGATATACCTAATTCTTCACCAAATAGATAACACTCTGACTATTGTATAACAACTTGACTCATCTTTACTGAACGCCTAGTTTTCTAACCAACGTTGTAAGCGATAAAACTTCCTTCGCTGCTTCAGCTGCTGCCATGTACTCCGACTCTATAGTGGACAATGCAACAATAGCTTGGATTATAAACTTTCAATAGATAGGTCCTCCTACTACAGTAAACACATATTATGTAATAGACCTCCCATCATCTAAATCTTCTACATAATCTACATCAATGTACCTAACAACTAAAGGATTTTTTAGTTGTCTACTAAAAATAATGTTATAATCAGTTGTATTTCTCAAGCATATGAAAATTCACTTCACTGCATCCTAATGTGGTTGACTATGATTTGAGAGAAATTTGCTCACCATACTAACTTCTTGCGCCAAAGCTGGTCTCGTTCAAACCATGACATATATCAGGCAACCAACTACACTAGCATAAAAAACCTTTGATATCTCTTGGATATCTTCATCTATCTTTAGGCACTATATGTTGAAGATTAGTGGCAGACTAGAAGGGGGGTTGAATAGCTTGGTCATCCTAAATTGTTAGCTTCTCTACAAATTGTTAGTTGCGCAAGCGGAATAATAATGAACATAAAGTAAAAGAGAAAATAATCAAACTCTAACATGTTTCCTTTTACGTGATTCGAAGATTGCTTGCTCCTACTCTACAGCTTATCCTTGAGGTGGATGAATTCTGAATCCTTCGGTGGATTATTCCCGAGCAATCTCTAGCTAAATGAGCTCCTTTTCGGTGGAGCAAAAATCTCCCACAATGAAACTCTTCTTCTTTATAGGATTGAGAATTAGGTGTCGGAAGAAGAGTGTAGGCTTAGAAAGCTTGGAGGCAAAGACTAGGAGTATATCAATTAAAACAGTAATATCCTTCAATGCCTCAAGCTCCATATATATAGAGAGAGGAAAGAGTTGATCACACATCAACTTATTTCCTGCGCACCAGTCGACTGGCAAACTCATCGGTCGACTGATGCTACCGTTGGATGCAACCAACGGCTACTTCGCAGAATCAGGGATTCTGCCAACAGTCACCAACAACCACTTATCAGTTGACTGGTAAAGATACCAGTCAATTGGTCGCTGCTAGCTAAGCAAATAGAATGCCTCTGTTCGCCCCCAGTCAACTGCTCAGTCGACTGATAAATCCATCAGTCGACTAGTCCGGTTACACACTCAACTCTCATCCTCTCTGGAGTTGTCCTTTGAAGCCCTCTTCCTCGGCCTTCGTCCCTCAAATACACTCGAGCCCACGGCTCCTCTCCATGTATCCTTCGTGTTGCCTTGAAGTCTGCTTCTCTCAACTCCACTTTATTTCTTCTCGTTCAGCAGTCCCTCAGATGTCTTCCATATCATCCTTCACCACCTTCTCAAGAACCCGAGCCCTAGGATGAGCCTCCCTAACTTGGCCGCACCAAGTTAACCATCAAGTCTTGCATAACTCAAACACATATCAAACGAATATGAAACATAATTTAAACTCTTTGACACACATATCAAAACCTATGATCGTACCTGATCAAAACTAGGTTGATTGCACCCATACTATATACTAGATAACTTGAAGTAATGCGCCAGAGTTGTGCTCGTCGAGTTTGCATTCTTCATATTTAACCTATCTAACACCTTCTCCACATAGCTACTTTGAGGCAACCATAATATTCTTGCAACTTTATTCCTATGAAACTCCATCTCAAGAATCTTCTTAGTCTCACTCAAATTTTTCATGTCAAATTCCTTACTTTGCAACCTCTTCAATTTGTCAATCTCTTCATCTTCTTCGCAACAATCCACTTATACTTTATAATTTATTTTCCTTCAGGAAGTTCCACTAGATCATGTTAGGACCCGTGCAACTGACGAGAGGAGGTGAATTACCCTAAAAAATAAAATCAAACCTTTCTCAATCTTATAGATTGATTAAGACAATCACTTTATTAAAATAAACTAAAATACATAAATTAAAAGAGGCTACCGATTTTTTACTTTACTACAACTGGGGAAGTTGTTAATCCAAGATATTGAAAGAACTAATCAAATTCTCCTTTCATTGTAGGCGGAAAAATCTCTTACAAGTGTTGAAAGTACATAATTAAAGTAGTAGAACAGAAAATGAACTCGTGTATAAGTGATTGTCTGAACTACTAAGATCAGAGTTCTATTTATAATCTGTTGGTCAAATCTAACCGTTTGCTGATATGGCAGCTCCGGGCGCATAGAAGGGCTTCGGGCGCCTGAGTGTGGTCAAATCTAACAGTAGCTCACGACCAAAATGGAAAGGAACAAACCATTAGAAGGTCGTAGTGTAATTAGGTATTAGTTTATCTTAACTATATAATTACACTAGTACACTTAGAGTGTATTGAGTAGGACCATTAGAGGTCGTTTCTTTTATACTGACTTTATAAAGAAACAAAGACCTCAGTTATTATGGAAGTGTGTGCTCTTAATCCTAATATAATAACAAGCACATATATTTGATATTTATTTCTTTAATTTATCAATGGGTGAGATTTAGTTCAATAAATCAATAAGTCCGATAAGTTGGGAAATGATATCACTTATAGTGTGTGTTGTTGATTATAGAAGGAAACTGTGTCCTAGTAATTTAGGTTGAGAATGTCCCCAAGAGGATCTCATAAGGATTGTCATGTTAAACCCTGCAGGTGGACTTAGTCTGACATGACGATAAGGTTGAGTGGTACTACTCTTGGACTAAGATATTAATTAAATGAGTTGTCAGTAACTCACTTAATTAGTGGACATTCGACATCTTAAACACAGGGAGACTAACACACTCATAATAAGAAGGAGCCCAAAATATAATTTGGGATTGGTGCGGTAGTTCAATAATAGTTCTCTAGTGGAATGAATTATTATTGATAAAATTAAGTTGTGTGTTCGGGGCGAACACGGGATGCTTAATTTTATCGGGAGACCAAAACCAATTCCTCCTCTCGGTCCCTATCGTAGCCTCTTAATTATAGAGTACTATACCCACCTATACCCACCTTCTTACCCATCCCATAGGGGCCGGCCAAGCTAGCTTGGAGACCAAGCTAGGGCCGGCCAAAGTTTGGTTCATGGGTGCTTCAAGGCCCTAGCTTGGGTTCAAGCTTGGTGTGGCCGGCCCAAATTAAAATAAAAGGATTTTTATTTTTAAAATTTTTCTTATGTGGATAACATGATTTAAAAGAGAGTTTAAAAATTTAAATCTTTCCTTTTATAAAATTTTACAAAAGATTAAGAGAAGAGCTAAATCTCTTTCCTTATTTGTAGAATAAAAAGGTTGATTTTAATTTTGGTAAAAACTTTCCTTTTAACCATGTTCATGATTTAAAAGTTTAAAAAATTAATAATTCTCTTTTATTAGTTTCTACAAAAGATTAAGAAAAGATTTGATATATTTCCTTATTTGTAGATTGAAAGGAGATTTTAATTTTTAGAGATAACTTTCCGGAAATTATCCACATGTTTAAAGAAAGATTTAATTTATAAAATTTGCTTTTAACCAATCATGAAGGGATAAAAATTATTGGAGAAATTTTTTTATAAAATTTCTGAAAACAAATAAGGAAGTTTTAATTTGTGTTTAAAATTTTTATTTGCTTGGAGATTTGGTTTGGTCGGCCATTATAATAATGAGAAGAAAAATTATCTTTAATTAAATAAAATTTTCCTTTTCATTGCAAAAGAATTAAGGAAGTTTTTATTAAAATTTCCTTATTTGCCAAAACCAAGGATTATAAAAGAGGAGGTGGAGGAGCCTTCATGGGTGAACAACCTTTATTCTTTTCCTCCCTCTCTTCCTTGGTTTTGGTGGCCGGCCCTATTTCTCTCCTCTCCTCTTGTTGGCCAAAACCTATCTTCTTGGTGGAGCTCTTGTTTGTGGCCGGATCAAGGAAGGAGAAGAAGAGAAAGCAAGCCTCGGCTCTAGCATCCCTTGGAGCATTGGTGGTGGCCGAAATTCTTCATCCTTGAAGAAATTTATTGTGACCGAAATCTAGAAGAAAGAAGGAAGGTGGAAAGGTGGTTCTCATCTCGGAAGATCGTTGCCCACACAACGTCCAAGGTTAGAAGAGGAATACGGTAGAAGATCAAGAGATTTTTGTCTTCAAAAGAAAGGTATAACTAATAATATTTTCCGCATCATGCTAGTTTTATTTCTTTGTAAAAATACCAAATACAAGAGGCATGCGATTCTAGTATTTCGAATTAGTTTTCGATGTTGTGTTCTTTTGTTTTCTTTTCGAACTTGTGCTTCGATTGCTCTTTTTGGTTGACCTAGAGTTATTTAAGAAAATTAAATATTAGCTTTCCTTAAAAGGCTTTGTCTAGTCGGTGGTGATTGTTCCCATATCCAAGAAGGCCATGTGCCTCGCCACGTCAGTACTGGAAGCCAATTTTGGAAATAGATATTTAATTGTCTTCGTAACCTAGGTGATTTGGATCAAACGTGTTAAGTTCCGCAGGAGATCCAAGTCTAAACCTAAAAGAACAAATAAGTTAAACTTAGGATCAAACGTGTTAAGTTCCGCAGGTGATCCAAGTTTAATTTAAAAGAACACATGGTAGCTAGGAAAAGGTTCAAACCTTTGTACAAAATTTTTGTACAGTGGAACCGTTAGGCTTTCCGAGTAGCAACCAACAATTGGTATCAGAGCTAGGGTCTTGCCTCTGTGTATTTGGTATTAGTTTAATTATGCACATGTCATACATAATTTAGGCAGGTTAATAGTAGGATGTGCTAACTTTGTGGATGCAGGATCCAACTATTATGGCTTATAGTTATTATGTGTGTGATTGGACCCTTGGACATGTCAAGGGCATTTATTGTGTGTGTATAAAATACAGCAGGAGCTGTATTTAGTTTTATTAGGATTTTATTTTTGATCTAGTTACATGTACATTCCTTTTATGGAATATATGATCGATGGATGTAAATTTTATTTTATGTTCGATCTAGTTTACATGTACATTCCTTCAAGGAATATAGGATCGAAAATGTAAAATTCTATTTATGTCACAGATCGAATCTTGCAAGGCGTGGAACCTTTTGAGGACCAGAGACGTAGCGGAACAAGGAGCAAGATGGATGCGACAACTAGACCCGGTGACGGTGGCCAAAGATGACAACAGCTAGGGTTGGCGACACATGAAGGATAACAATAGATAAAAGTCATAATAGTTAAAAATTAGTTTTTCTATTTATTGCTTTTTATGCTGTGTTGTGTGTGCTTGTTAGTATGCATGCTAAGTAGGCTAGCATAGTCAAAATTCCTCACTTTAAATAACTAAGTGGGAGAGGGGTTTATTTTAAAATAAATTTCACGGTCTCCATTACTGGTTTATAAGTGATGCAACAAGCTTGCGCGTTGGCTCTGAGTGCCTTCCTCCATATCGGATGAGCTTGTTTGTGGATCACTAGATTAAACTTCCATTATGGATGACTATAGGAAGTTAATTAAAAGCGTGTGATCTTCTCCATCGGAAGGGGCACAATCTTATTAATGGACTTAGTGTCAAGTAATGGTATACACTTAGGCACGTCTAATAGTATCCTCCCCATCGGAGTCACTGCTATTATTTGTGTGACCGAAGAAAACCAACTATTAATTTGTCAAATAAATAGGTTGACAAGATAATAAAATTAAAAACTCCTCTTATAAATGTTTGATTTTGTATACGTCCACACTATCGTGGCATACAAAATTCACGGTGTTTGAGGTAATTTTATTTTGTCATAAAGATTTATTGACAAGATAATTAATGGGTAAAGCCCTCCTCTTACAAATGTTTAAATTTTGTATACGTTCACACTATCGTGACATGCAAAATTCACGATGTTTGAGGTGTTGATGAATTTAAATAATATTGTTTGAGGAATCAATGTTATTTTAAATTCAAAAGTTTGACCAAATATTTGATCAAAGACAGATCAACTATTAATTTTATTCGTCATAAAGTAAAGTTGACGAGATAATAAAATTAATGGATAAAATCTCTTCTTTGATTTTGTATACGTCCACACTATCATGGCATACAAAATTCATGGGGATTTTAAGGAATTGATCTTGATCAAATATTTTTGTGATTCTTAGGATTTAAAATGTTTGTCAATTCCCTAGATATTATACTATAGAAAAGACTTAGTAGTCCCAATTGTAATAATTGGAAATAGGACTTGGACATTAAGGTAGTCTGTCTTCTTAGAACTAAGAACAATATAGGTGTATTTAATTCATTAATTGAAACATGTTTAGTGGTGTTATCTACCAGAACCTGGAGTGTAGATACAGATGCCTTTAATCATGTCCGCAATTGATTGCAGGGTTCCAGGAAACCCGACAACTAAATGAAAATAAAAACATCGTCCACATGGGCACTGCTATAAAAATGGCAGCTGTTGTAGTGGGAGATGTTTATCTTTTGATAAAAATAAAATATGGATTTTAAGTAATTGTCTTTACGTACCAAGTTTAGAAAAAACTAGTTTTCAGTTTCTAAACTATTCAAAAAACTTGATATTCTACCTCTTTTAATAACAAAGTTGTTATTAAGAAAAAGAGGGAAGTTATCTGTTCTGGTACGTTGGTTGGCAATTTATAAATCCAATAACTCCCACGATGCAACAAATAGAAATTAATAACACATCTTCTAACTTTAAGAGAAAGCAACCTTCGGAAATGAACCAATTATATCTTTGACATCTAAGGCTAGGTTATATTAACTTGAGTAGGATTCATTGGTAGCTGATGAACTTTTGGGTTCATTTGTAGTGGAAATCTTTCCAACCTACGAGTCTTACTTGGAAGGAAAAATAACCGAGAAGCTTTTAAGTATAAGGGGTATGGAGCCAAAGATACATTGGAATAGGTTCATTCTGATTTGTGTGATCCTATGACAAGAGTTAGTATCGAATATTTCGTCTATTTTATAGACAACTATTCAAGATACAAATACATTTACTTGATGTGTCGCAAGACTAAGTGCTTTGATTAGTTCAAAGAGTACAAGGCTGATGCGGAGAAATGTTAAAGTAAAAGTATTAAGTCACTATGGTAAGATCGTAGTGGCAAGTACCTCTTGGGATAATTTACGAGTCACTTATCAGATGTCGGGACTCAATCCCAACTAGCTGCACCTAGTACACCCCAACAGAATGGTGTAATAGAAAGAAGGTATAGGACTCTTATGGAAATAAGTAGATTGATGATAAATTAATTACCAAATTCGTTTTAAGGATATACACTAGAAACAGAAGTGAACATAATACCTTCTAAAGTCAAAACGCTCTACTCCCATAGAATTGTAGAATAGGCGTAAGCCTAGTCTGAAGCATATTCGGATTTGGGTGGTCTAGCACATGAGAGACACTGATAAGTTGGGCAGGAGTTCACTTGTTTGTGAGTTATCCTAAAGAAACGAAAGTAGGTTTATAGTCTTAAAAAATCAGAAAGTCATTGTTAGAATCAATGACCGATTTTTAGAAAAAGACTATGTAATAAATCACAAGCTCATAAGTAAATTTGTTCTTAAAGAAATTATAAAGGGCATGTCTAATCTAGTACCAACTGTACAAGATGAAATATCACAAGAAACTGCAACACGTATCATAAATGATACACAGACAGTGGCTCATCGTAGTGGGAGGGTTGTCAAGAAAACCTAAAAAATTCATGTTTTGGGAGAGTTTTTGGACTTGATACCAAATGAACATGAGTCTGATCCCGGACATATGATGAAGCACTCCAAGATAAAGATGCAGCATCTTGGCAAAGAGCAATGAATACAGAATTAGAATATATGTATTCTAATAAAATCTGGAAGCTTGTAGAATCACCAGATGGTGTAAAAACTATTGGGTAAAAATAGGTCTACAATAGGAAAAGATGGATAGACAAGAAGGTGGAAACTTTCAAAGCAAGGCTTGATGAAAAAGGAAACTTTTTCACTGGTAGTCATGCTTAAGTCTATCTGGATTCTTTTATCTATTTGGCAAGTGGATGTCAAGACAACATTCCTTAATGGAAGTCTTGAAGAAAGCATCCATATAAAGTAACTAGAAGAGTTCATTGCAAAGGGCAAAGAGCATCTTGTGTGTAAGCTCAATCAGTCTATGGACTGAAGCAAAGCTTCAAGGTCTTGGAACATCCGGTTTATCAAAATAATCCAGACCTATGAATTTATTTAGTAACCGGATAAGTCTTGTGTATACAAAAAGTGTGATGGAAACGTGGTGGTATTTCTTGTACTATACGTAGATAACATTTTTGGTAGTTGGAAACAATATCAAAATGTTGTCAGAAGTAAGGGTATGGTTGTCCAAGCAATTCGATATGAAGTACTTGGGAGAATGTATATATTCTTGAGATCAAAGTAATAAGGGATCGCAAGAAAAGAATATTTTGCTTATTCCAAGCTTCATATATCGAAAAAATCCTTGCTCGTTTTAAACATGCAAAACTCCAAGAAAGGTTTCTTACCTTTTTAGCATGGAGTAACTTTATCTAAAGAAATGTCTCCGTAGACATCAAAGGAGATAGAGGAAATGAAGGCAGTTCTTTATGCTTCGGCTTTCGGAAGCCTAATGTATGCTATGCACGATATCAGAAATCTGTTTTGCCAAGGGCATAGTTAGCAGATATCAAAGTAATCCTGGACAAGGACATTGGACTGCAGTAAAACATATATTGAAGTACCTTAGAGGCACTAGAGATTATATGCTAGCTTACAAGGCAGTTATTTTGGTCTCTGTGGGTTGCACGGATTTTGACTTCCAGTCGGATAGGGACAATAGTAAGTCAACCTCGGGGTTTTGTGTTTACTTTAGGAGGTAAAGTCATAACTATGGAAGAGTGATAAGCATAGGTGTTTTTCTGGACTCCACCATAGAAGCTGAGTATATGGAAAACCTTTGAGGTAGTCATAAAAGATGAATGACTCAATAACCTCAAGATAGACTTAGATATGATTTTCTGGTTTGTCCAAAGATTATTACAATTTATTGCAATAATAGTGGTACAGTAGCAAACTCGAAGAAACCATGAGTCTATAAGGCAAGTAAACATAATAGAGCGCAAGTACCACCCATTACGAGAAATCGTATAAACGAGGAAAAGTTGTTGCTGCCTAGATTGCATCAGATGATGGCCTATAGATCTTTTCACTAAGGTCCTTAAGGCAAGAGCTTTTGATGAGCATGTTGAAGGGTTGGGAATCAGATGTATGGCAGCATATATAGCAGCTTAGTCTTTTAGTATAAGTGGAAGATTGTTATGATGTATACTAAAAGTCTAGCTTTTGGTATAAACATTTATCTAGAAATAAAAATCACATTGGTCAAATGTCTACATTTATGATAAATGTAGTTGTTCAATTAATTTATATTGTAGATAACATGGTGTGCGGTGTCACACACAGAGGATCATGTTATCATTACCTTATAAATTATAAACAGTAGCTCACGACCAAAATGGAAAGGAACAAACCATTGGAAGGTCGTAGTGTAATTAGGTATTAGTTTATCTTAACTATATAATTACACTAGTACACTTAGAGTGTATTGAGTAGAACCATTAGAGGTCATTTCTTTTATACTGACTTTATAAAGAAACAAAGACCTCAGTTATTATGGAAGTGTGTGCTCTTAATCCTAATATAATAACAAGCACATATATTTGATATTTATTTCTTTAATTTATCAATGGGTGAGATTTAGTTCAATAAATCAATAAGCCCGATAAGTTGGGAAATGATATCACTTATAGTGTGTGTTGTTGATTATAGAAGGAAACTGTGTCCTACTAATCTAGGTTGAGAATGTCCCCAAGAGGAGCTCATAAGGATTGTCATGTTAAACCCTGCAGGTGGACTTAGTCTGACATGACGATAAGGTTGAGTGGTACTACTCTTGGACTAAGATATTAATTAAATGAGTTGTCAGTAACTCACTTAATTAGTGGGCATTCAACATCTTAAACACAGGGAAATTAATACACTCATAATAAGAAGGAGCCCAAAATGTAATTTGGGATTGGTGCGGTAGTTCAATAATAGTTCTCTAGTGGAATGAATTATTATTGATAAAATTAAGTTGTGTGTTCGGGGTGAACACGGGATGCTTAATTTTATCGGGAGACCAAAACCAATTCCTCCTCTCGGTCCCTATCGTAGCCTCTTAATTATAGAGTATTATACCCACCTATACCCACCTTCTTACCCATCCCATAGGGGCCGGCCAAGTTAGCTTGGAGACCAAGCTAGGGTCGGCCAAAGTTTGGTTCATGGGTGCTTCAAGGTGGTCAGCCCTAGCTTGGGTTCAAGCTTGGTGTGGCCGGCCCAAATTAAAATAAAAGGATTTTTATTTTTAAAATTTTTTTTATGTGGATAACATGATTTAAAAGAGAGTTTAAAAATTTAAATCTTTCCTTTTATAAGATTCTACAAAAGATTAATAGAAGAGCTAAATCTCTTTCCTTATTTGTAGATTAAAAAGGTTGATTTTAATTTTGGTAAAAACTTTCCTTTTAACCATGTTCATGATTTAAAAGTTTAAAAAATTAATAATTCTCTTTTATTAGTTTCTACAAAAGATTAAGAAAAGATTTGATATATTTCCTTATTTGTAGATTGAAAGGAGATTTTAATTTTTAGAGATAACTTTCTGGAAATTATCCACATGTTTAAAGAAAGATTTAATTTATAAAATTTCCTTTTAACCAATCATGAAGGGATAAAAATTATTGGAGAAATATTTTTATAAAATTTTCGGAAGCAAATAAGAAAGTTTTAATTTGTGTTTAAAATTTTTATTTGCTTGGAGATTTGGTTTGGTCGGCCATTATAATAATGAGAAGAAAAATTATTTTTAATTAAATAAATTTTCCTTTTCATGGCAAAAGAATTAAGGAATTTTTTTTAAAATTTCCTTATTTGCCAAGACCAAGGATTATAAAAGAGGAGGTGGAGGAGCCTTTATGGGTGAACAACCTTTATTCTTTTCCTCCCTCTCTTCCTTGGTTTTGGTGGCCGACCCTATTTCTCTCCGCTCCTCTTGTTGGCCGAAACCTATCTTCTTGGTGGAGCTCTTGTTTGTGGCCGGATCAAGGAAGGAGAAGAAGAAGAGAAAGCAAGCCTCGGCTCTAGCATCCCTTGGAGCATTGGTGGTGGCCGAAATTCTTCATCCTTGAAGAAATTTATTGTGGCCGAAATCTAGAAGAAAGAAGGAAGGTGGAAAGGTGGTTCTCATCTCAGAAGATCGTTGCCCACACAACGTCCGAGGTTAGAAGAGGAATACGGTAGAAGATCAAGAGGTTTTTGTCTTCAAAAGAAAGGTATAACTAGTAATATTTTTCCGCATCATGCTAGTTTTATTTCTTTATAAAAATACCAAATACAAGAGGCATGCGATTCTAGTATTTTGAATTAGTTTTCGATGTTGTGTTCTTTTGTTTTCTTTTCGAACTTGTGCTTCGATTGCTCTTTTTGGTTGACCTAGAGTTATTTAAGGAAATTAAATATTAGCTTTCCTTAAAAGGCTTTGTCTAGTCGGTGGTGGTTGTTCCCATATCCAAGAAGGCCATGTGCCTCGTCACGTCAGTACTGGAAGCCAATTTTGGAAATAGATATTTAATTGTCTTCGTAACCTAGGTGATTTGGATCAAACGTGTTAAGTTCCGCAGGAGATCCAAGTCTAAACCTAAAAGAACAAATAAGTTAAACTTAGGATCAAACGTGTTAAGTTCCGCAGACGAGCCAAGTTTAATTTAAAAGAACACATGGTAGCTAGGAAAAGGTTCAGACCTTTATACAAAATTTTTGTACAGTGGAACCGTTAGGCTTTCCAAGTAGCAACCAACACTTCCTTATCATCTGCCAATGTACTCTTTTGCAGCACATAGTCCTTGGGATGCACTGAGCCCGTTGACTTTCTCCCATGTTATCCTTCTTGCTAGTTGCGTCTTTCGCTCGACTTCTTGTGCTCCTAAGTTCCTGCACCTTTAGACACAACCACAAGACATCAAATACACAAAGGACCCAACTTAACTCAGTTAACCACATTAAAACTACCTCGAGGTACCTATAGATCCCATTTTTGGTTCTCATGCAACAACTCTATCTTCTCTGTCATAGGACCATCCACTTGTTCTTCTCAGAGTTATGTACCGCCTCTTAAAAAGTTGTAGGGACTCTGCTATTGGTGATAAATGCATAATATACCAATTCTTCGAATTCGTATCTTGTGAGTGGCTTTACGACTCATCTTGTTCTGTCACTAGTTATAGTGTGATACTCTATGTCCTTTGAGTTGGAATCATCTGAGTCATGACTCTCTATCTCCATATAAACAACATGCATCTTTCTCTTTGTTGCTTTGTGATGTTTCCTTTTCTTCTTCCTGAGTACGCTGTAGCACGACCTTCTCATCAAATATGATATTTATATTGATCACCACCTTATTTACCTTAGGATCCCAAAGCTTGAAGTCTTTAACTCCTTTATGATTCCCCAGAAAAATACATTGCTTTAACTTCACATCTATCTTTGATCTTTTCTCACTAGATATGTGCATATAGGCTGGACATCCAAAAACTTGAGGATGAGAGTAATCTACTAGATTACTTATATATACTTCCTCTAATATTTTATCTTCTAGTCTTGCCCTTTGTGATCTATTAATGAGATTACATGTCATGTTTACCGTTTCCACCTAGAAATTTTTTGCTAGCCTTGTATTCAGTCTGAGACATTCTACCTTCTCAATGATTATCCTATTCAATCTTTTCGCCACACCGTTCTGCTGAGGTGTTCTATGAACCGAGAAATATCTCAATATCTCATGCTGCTCACAAAATTCCTGAAACTTTGAATCTGTGTACTCAGTCTCATTATCTAACTAAGGCATTTGATCTTCCTTCCGGTCTGGTTCTTCACTTCAGTTTTTCATAATTTAAACTTTGTAAAAGTTTTCAACTTATAACACATAAAATATATCCAGACCTTTCATGAGTAATTATCAATAAAACTCATAAAATACAAGTGCCCTCGTGATGCTATACTGGACGGTCCCCAAAGATCTGTATGTATGTAGTCCAGAATCTCCTCTATCTTGTGTGCTACCTTATTGAATTGTACTTTACTCTGTTTCCAAGAACACATAATTTTTAAAATTCAAGCTTGCACGTCATGATACCTTTCAATAAATCTCTCTTGTGAAGTTTTAGCATCCCACGTTCGCTCATATTCCCTAATCGCATATGTCATAAGATAGTAAGTACTATTTGATTCAGACTCTACGGATGTGACTCCACCTACACTGTAGTCCCTATCAACTTGTAGATGTTCCTTGCTAACTTTTATCCTTTCATTACCGTCAGAGCTCCCTTACTAACATTCATTACCCTGCTCATTGATTTGTAATTGCAGCCAATACCATCTAGTGTGACTAGTGAGATCAAATTCTTTCTTAGATTTGGTATGTGTCTGACATCACATAAAGTTCTAATCATACCATCAAATATCTTGATTTTGATGTTCCCTATGCCGATGACTCTACATGATGCATCATTTTCTATCAACACTGAACTAGAATCTACGGTCCTATAGGTATCAAACCACTCCTTATTTGGAGTCATGTGATATAAACATGTAAAGTCTAAAATTCATGCATCCATCAGTTTTTCTGAACTTGACATAATTGATAGCATATCTTCATCACCGCTCTCTGAATTTTCTTCTTCAACTATATTTACAGAATTTGTCGAACTACCTTTGTTCTCTATAACATGTTTCTTTATCTCTGAACAATCTCTTTTCATATGACCTTTGCTTCCACACTTGTAGCACGTGATCACCTTCTTTCTTCTTGACTTAGAACGGACATTGTTGTTGCTGCTCGATCCATACCGAGTTCTGCTCTTACCACGCTCTTGGTTACCATTCACCACAAGTCCTTCTCCCTAAGAAACTTTATCCCTTATTTTCTTCCTTTAATGAAAACCTAGCAACACACTTGTGATCTCCTCGAATTTAAGAATTTCTTTATCTCACATTAAAGTAGTAACCAAATTCTCGTATGTAGGAGATAAAGGTAGAGAATTCAGTAACATCAACATCTTGTCTTCGATCTTCACATTAACTCGCTTTAGATCGTTCACAATCTGGTTGAATGTGTTAATGTGTTGGCTCAGATTGATTCCTTCTTTAATCTTTAGCTCGAATAATTTCTACTTAAAATATAACTTATCTGTCAATGACTTTGACATATACCAACTTTCCAACTTTTACTAAACTATTACCGATGACTTCTCGTCCATGACATGGTGCATCACATCATCCATAAGATAAAGCATGATTATTACCACTGCCTTCGCCTGAAGTTCTTCTCAATATGATCTCTTTATGCTTTCCAATTTCCTTTCTCCTAACGTCTTCACCATGTCTTATTGCACCAACAAGTCCTTGATTCTTTTCTGCCATAAATCAAAGTTTTTGGTTCTGTCAAACTTTATCATATCAAATTGTGTAGAAGTCGTCTCCGACATAATGAAGAAATTTGTCAAAATCTTGCTTTGATATTAATTGTTGCACAAAGAGTGGGGCAACACCTCTCAATCGCATGGTTCGACGACGTGCCTACTCCACAAAAATAGATGAAGTTTTATTAGAATTCTCTCTTCACAAGAGAATCACATTCAACAATTCTCATAATACAATAGGTTTACAATGATGTGTATAAATAGTGTCTAAATCCCAGACCCGGTAAAATCGTAACTGAATTATGCTATAAAAAACTATAACTGAATTATATTATAGAAAATCGTAATAGAATTCTATTACGAAAAAATCTTAATATATTTTTCTTCCATAACATCCCTCACATCGACCTAAAAACACTTTGATTATTGTCATGACCTATAGGCTTCCTTAGGAAAGGATCAAATTTAGATTATCTCTTGCAAAGTTGTATGCCTTGTAGCCAAATTCTCTTGGAACAATCACATTTTAAGTTTCACAAGAAAAATATGTTTGTCTAAAGTTTTAACAATAAGGAGAATGAGAATTGTCTTTTGCAAATTTCAGAAGATAAAACTGATAGCAAGGTTAAATTTGTGTAGGAGATCTTCTATGTTGAGTTTGATATGATATGATGATGAACACAAATTTCTGTTGCAAAAATTGTAAGCAACAGAAGTTGCACCGTGATTTGACAATTGACTTCTCTTTATTTAGGATTTATGTTTTCTAGATTGAAGGCACAAGTCACTCTCATTCCTAAGATTAAAGCTGTTGTAGAAAATGAAAAATTCACTTCAGCAAATAAATGCATGGAGTTATTAGCCTTGGCTGCAGCTGAACAGGTTCATGATGATAAACTGTGGCTTTACACAATCAAATTATATGTTCCTACTGAGCTTCTTACTTGATTTGGTGCATCTTTATTGTCGATTCATAAGTCATAACTGCATTTCAATCATTGAATCGTGAGGAAATTGTGTTTTTTGACCACAAACAAGAGTTAAAATTAGGAAGTTCAAAAATTGTAACTATGATTAGAAAATGATGCGGAGCTATGCCCCAAGCACAAATGCCTATAAAGATGGCCGGCGCTTTTGGGTATCAAAGAGTCGCAAGAGTAAAATAATCCTGATCCTTGCCTTATCATTATTAGCTTTAGCATACTGTCATCTTCATTGTCATCAAGCTGAATTTATCTCAACTATTTGGGTTGTTGGTTAGGCTTCCATTAAGATTCATACTAAGTGATATCCAAAAGTTTCATCATAGTATTTATCCGGCGTCAGAAATATTCAGCGTGTATATTCCTTGACTTAGACGGAATAATACTTCATACGTAGCGCTTCGAAGAAAAGTCTGAAAGGTAAAAAGGTCAAATTTTGGGATAACATTCAAAAGAAGTCATAAATCAACTTGGCAATAATAGTCAATAGTCACTCGATTTATTTATTAAAGAATTCAACAATAAAGGTTAGAAAGTCACAAGCCGCCTGAATAACACTTATAAAGTCACAAGTACTGACTCGTCAATGGTTTGATGTCTCCTCAATTTGCCCATTGTGATTCTTTAGAAGTAAGGTGATTATTCAGAGTTGTGACTCTTCAAAAGTAAGGCAGTTACTCAGGCGACTATTGCCCAATTCTCTACAGGATTTCTGACTTCTTTAGAATGTTATCCCCAAAACTGACTTCTTTACTTTTCAGACTAAGTCAAGGAATATACATGTGGTATACCCTGGATCAGTATTATATGATAATTACTTTGTGAGACTTTCCCTGAAATTATGACCTGCAAAATCTCTCGCATAAACTCAGGAATTTTCCAACTTGTTTCCACTAAATCTATTACTTCGTTGCCTATGAAGACTGCATTAAGTAACTAGTATCAGTTTCCATGTCAATTGCAAATCCACAACCCAAAATTGGAAGCCATTTGTTTTAGCTTTCTAAATAAACTGCCATTTGTTTTAGCTTTCTAAATAAACTTAAATATAGGCGGCTAATTTCCTCAATCTGTAGCCATATTGAGATGGAACTGAACATATTGCAAAAAGTTATTCCAATTATACTATTTCACACGGAGGCTCTGTTGAGCTGAACACATCATATGCCACTAATCTACCATGATTTCCACTGATTTAATCTATGAAACAGGTGTAGGAGTTCAGTATGAGGATGCATTTGATTATAGAGCTTAGCCAAGATGCTCGCAAGCAAAATTAGGGTGCCATTTAACGAGTTACTAGATGCACGTTTATCTTATAATGTTGTAACCTATTGTTTTTTCAAACAAAACATTATCTTTTAACTTAGCTGATCATGTTTGAAATCGGGAAAATCGGTGAGTTGATAAGGTGGCGTCGAGGTTGACCGTGAGAAAACTCCAAGCAAAAAGAACATAATGTCGCAATCGAGCCTTCGTGTCAAAGAAGAACGAAGAAAACATTAGCAACTAGGTCAGGGAGAGGTCCTGGTGTTGACACTCCAACACTCAAGTTAAATAGAGAGCTGAAGAAAAAAAATGAAGAATAATGATGGTGAACAGTAAATTTTCATAGCGAAGCTATGTGTTTGTAGCTAGATACCCTTTTTATAGTGTTGTTCTTTCTTACCACAAATATCAATATATATCTAAAATTGGATCAACTATTCTGACACTTTACAATCTTTCATAAATTGGTCCCATCACCTCTGTGCTTGCAAGGTGGAATTCCACCGTATGGACTGTACAAGAAATATTACCTTAATTCTGTTGAATCGAGTCACACATGAGAGGGGAGTGAATCACGTGGTTTTGAAAAATTGGTCTTTTTCATTTTCAAGAACTCAGTATGTAGCGAAAAACTACGAGAAAAGACGGAAATAGAAAAATAAGTAAAAGAACACGCATTCGGTTTTACTTGGTTTGGAGCCTTTGGCGACTCATACTCAAAGACCCAGGTCCCGCAGACCTATCGATGGATAATCCACTAAAATACTTTTTACGGTACCTCCGAAAAAAGGAATCAAGTACACAAAAAGAAGGAACAAGTGCAACACCCTGAACTTGTCCTATTGCAAATAGTTAAATACACAAATTATAGCTCGTTACCCAACACCTTCGAAGATTATCAGCTTAGGCTCGGTGTCGGTCGGTTTCTCAGCAGTAGTCGAGCGCAACAACGTTATAGCAGAGTCACAGCAGTAGGTCAGAGCAATTAGAACCTCAATCGGATGCGTAGAAGCTTGCATGTAAGTTGTTTTTCGAAGCTTTGGGCAAGCAGGCTTAAATAGAGCATGGAAGACACCTTCTATAGGAATTGAAGGTACCTCCAATGGGATAAAGTCTATCCCGCAAATGTTGTGCCTTATCTGTTTCGATCGCCAAACTTCATCCTTCATCTGCTTGAAGGCGCCTTCGGCCACTGTTCATCCGAAGGCAAATTTGTTTCGTTGTCCTGCAAAACAACGTTAGTCCAATAAACCAAATAATGACCTGCAAGACAAGTGTTAGCACAGTGATAAGCAGTAGTAATTAGTTCTTGCCCACCCAGGACCCGAAACTAGTCAAGGTCTCAGATTAGGGATCCAAAATTGATCTAAACTGGACCGACGCCTATTGCCCCCTCAACCGGGACGCGTCCTCACTTAGTCACTCTCCTCTAGTGACTTACCTTTACTTACCAGTTTGCCAGATACCTGGTCAGCCCGTCGACCTATCTAGACTTCCTGCCAGATATTTGGTTAGTCTGTCGACCTATCTGGACTTCTCGCCAGATATTCGGTCGGCCCATTTACATATCTAGACTTCCCACCAGATATCCGGTTAACCCGTCAACCTATCTGAACTTCTTACCAGATATCTGGTCGGGCCGTCGACTTATCTGCATACTTGGTAAGGTGATTAGATCACAACAATACCTAATTTAACTTACTTTGTCATTCATCAAAATCTTAGTAAGACCGTTAGTGTCAACTGCACCAACAATTTCCCGTTTTTGATATAATAGCAACTTGGATTAAGTTAGGAAAAAAATATGCAAAGTAAGCACAAAAAATATTTTTTCATCATTTTTAGGGTTAAGTTATTTTGATTTTCATCAACAATCATTTTCGTTTCTTTTATTTGGTAACTTAATCTCTAACCCTCCCCCTTTGACATTCATCAAAAAAGCATAAGTGAAACAATGCTAAGTAAAACATAAAAAAAATATTTCAGAATTATCAGGGGAGTTTATACTAGATTTTGAAATTTTACTTTTAACTTTAACTAGTTGTTAAAACTTCTAAAATAATTTTCAAGATCTACCAACTCTCAAAATATTTTGGACAAGAATTTTGAGCTTAGAACATACTTATAAGATGCTTTAAAATATGAATAAGTTTTAAGAGAATTTTTTAAAATAAATTTTGCAAGATTAAAACTTTTCAAAAATATGAAAACTTTTGCAAGAGTGAAACTTTTAAAACACTAGGTTTTGTCAAAATGAGACTTTTTCAAAAATTATTCAAAAATATCTTTTAAAGTTGGTTTAAAAGTAGTTTACAAAAAAATTGAAACAATTGTCAAAATAATTTTTTCAAAACATATAATTTGATAAATATCAAAATTTTCAAACCAAGTTATTTTTCAAAATGTGTTAAGAATGATGTTTAAAGTAAGAAAAAGAGTTTTTGAAAAATATAAGTATGTTTTGGAAAACCTCTTTTCAAACTATGTTTAAACACAAAAGAATATTTTGAAAGTCGTTTTTAAATATTCTCCCCCTGAACCTGATAGTATTTTAAAAATAGTCCGATCAACTAGAAATTGTTCTTAAGTTTCTAACCATTAGTTACTGACTAACTATCAGAGGATAGCAGTATTCACTTGATTAGTCAGGTTAAGTGATTGTATCTAGTTAGTGTTTAATTAAAAGTGACTTACTTAACTTGATCATTGTTCTGTTTGGTATTTTGCTTCCCGACTTATGTTGATGCACTAATATAAATATCTTAAGTCTAGGCAAAGCGCCTACGCATCTCACACCGTTCTAATTTTGGAACTACACAATCAAGGGAGTCCTAATATGTTTGTGAAATGTTCAAGTCCTAAATTTATAGGAACATGTTTTCTATAAATTTGATCTAGACTAAGGCTAAAATTGATTTTGAAAAACTAAGGAAATGAAATTTTTTAGAAAAATATAGGTAAGGGTTTGTCCTTAGAATTTTCAAATCATTTGAAAACTATTTTCGAAAATAGTAGTTCTAGTCTAAAAGCAATTTTCTAGATTAACAAATAAAATGGAAAAGGAAAGATATATATATATATATATATATATATCAAGTCAGTTACAATGCATAATAGTGTACAAAACATAATCAAGTCTGATTATCGTTAATAGGTGGAGGCAGAGGTTGCTCAGGTGCTCAAAAAGCCTGAAGAATCTGTTGAAATCCGGTAGTCATCTCATTCCGGAGAGAAGTAAATCCGGTGGTCATCTTCCCCCGGAGTGTGCTGAATCCATCCGAGATTGACTGTCGAAACTTTACGAAGGACTCTTCAAGTCGAGCGAGTCAATCCTCGATGGATAGAGAAGACGAGGGCTAGGTCGGGTCGGAGTCGGAGGATATTCAAAGAGCTCCTCAGCCGTAAATGCTGGCAACTCCTCTCCCTCGGCTGGAATGCTAGGTGGAAAGTCATCCTCGGCCTCAGCTGGTACGACTGGCTATGACCCTGCTCTCCAAGCTAGGCCCCCTAGCAGTGATGTCTATATGTACTAAGGCAAACTGACGCTGACCGATCTCGTCATATGCGCTAAGGGAGGTGGTAGTACCCTGAATCATGTCTACCCCTATGGTTGAGAATATGTATGTCAGTATATGACAATAGGGCATATGAACCTGCTGCATAGTGACGAGACTGGATGCATGTATAACATTCTGAAACATGTGCAAGGTAATGTTGATGTCTAAACGCTGGCATATGCATATAGAAAGAAAGAGTGAGATGACCACATCATCGCAACATCACGAGATGTAATTGGCATAATGCAGGTTGTTAGAACTCGATATAGAATAGACTCCTGGACCCTAAGAGTGAGTGATCTAAAGTCAGTTACTGTAGATAGTCTTTCCTCCCTAAAAAAATACATGTAGATGGTATCTAATGTAATATGGGAGTAGGACTTGCCAAATGGCAAATCCCTACTAGGGTAGCACAAAAATAGACATGTGGATCTCCTAAATCACAGCAGTAGGCCAGAGCAATCAGAACCTTAATCGGATGCATAGAAGCTTGTATGTGAGTTGTTTTTCGAAACTTTGGGTGAGCAGGCTTAAATAGAGCATGGAAGCCGCCTTCCATAGGCATTGAAGGTGCATCCAATGAGATAAAGTTTATCCCGCAAATGTTGTGCCTTATCTGCTTCGATCGCTAAACTTCATCCTTTGGAAGGTGCCTTCCATGAACAATACGAAGACATCTTCATCTACTTGAAGGCGCCTTCGGACACTATTCATCCGAAGCTAAATTTGCTCATTTATCCTACAAAACAAAGTTATTCCAATAAATCAAATAATGATCTGCAAGACAAGTGTTAGCATAGTAATAAGCAGTAGTAATTAGTTCATATTCACACGGGATTCGGAACTAGTCAAGGTCTCAGATTAGGGATCCAAAATGGACCTAAACTGGACCGACACCTACTGTCCCCTCAACCAGGACGCATTCTCACTTAGTTACTCTCCTCCAGTGACTTACTTTTACTTATCAATTTTCCAGATACCCGGTCAGCCCGTTGACCTAGCTGGACTTCCTGCCAGATATCCGGTCAGCCCGTTGACCTATCTAGACTTCTTGTCAGATATCCGGTCAGCCCGTTGACCTATCTGGACTTCCCGTCAGATATCCGGTCGGCCCATCGATTTATTGGACTTCTTACTAGATATCCGGTCAACCTGTCGATCTATCTGCATACTTGGTAAGCTGGTTAGATCACAACAATACCTAATTTAACTTACTTTGTCATTCATTAAATCTTAGTAAGACCGTTAGTGCAAACTGTACCAACAAATTCTCTGATAATAGTTACACAAGACACCAAAGAGGGATATTAAGCTTTTAGAATGATGGATCATACTTTAATTGCGAGCTGACTGAGTCCCCTTTGTTGTCTGATTGGACATTAGCCTTGGACAGGTTGAGTTGGTTGCAAAAGGTTGACCATGTCGGGGACTTAACATCCGATCGGATAAGAATCCAGTTGGACCATATGTCTAGAAGTTCCGATCAACTCGAGAGGACTTAGTTCTCCATTGAGTTAAGAGGACTCGAGCTTCAATCGAGCTAGAAGGATTCGGAGTCCGATAAAAAAAAATATCCGATCGACTAAAAAGCACTCGATTAATCATACGACCTTACTTACTAACCCTGAGTATTGATCTTTTCTTAATTTTAATTGCCACTTCGGAAGGAATTTTAAATGTCCTACCTTATTCATCATATCATCAGCCGTTTCCTACGCACCGTTTGCATCCCTAGAGGACAAAGTTAACTTGTTTTTTACAGTGCCATGTTCAAAATTAAATAGCCGACAGAATCAGAAAACATTGCAAAAGGGTACATGCAACTTTAAAGCTTATGGCGATAGTAAAAATTCAGGACTGTCAATGGTAAAAGGAACGGTCCACAGTCCTCAGATTTACTCACTAACAGCATTCTCATATCATTGATATATGTATGGTATATCACCCAGATTATTTAGGTTTGATCTTTACGTCTAGTTAGTCTATTCAGTGGCTAACGTATAAAATATTATCATCATAAAATTTAAAATTCGAATTTTAATATAACCGAGATGAATACTATTACTAATCACTATTAATGTATTCGCCATGAATATTTATTCTGGTTGAAAAGGAGGAATTCGATAATTGCATGCTTCCTTTTAATTTTCATTTACTGTCGGATTTTGTAAAACATTTTCAGCTAAACATTTTTTAGAGAATAAATTTTATGAAGATCATGACTGTCTTATTCGAATGCAATTTAAACTTCTTTTTTTTATTAATATTTAAACTAAATTGAATAGGCAATTATATATCAACATCTCCAACTCGTAATTATCATGATAGACTTTGATCTCTGAAGAAGATAGATAAATTTTTTTAATTATTTTATTTTATTTTATTTTAATTCCTCCTCGCCGCCGGTTCTTCCATCTTCTCCTCCATCTGGTTTAACCATTGAATGATGGACACGTGGCATCTATGAGATTAATGCAGTCAAAAAAAGTTGGCCCTAAAATAAAAAAAGGATAATATAAAAATCCTTTAAAAAAAATATCTCCCTTTCTTCGTCTCTAATAAATCCTGGCGTTCCTGCCGTGTCCTCCCTTTTTTTTTCTTCTTTATTTTTCCTCCGCCCATTTTCCCTTCTTCATCAAACTGCTCCAATCCACCGTCGGCAGCGATCCAACGCGCCCTCGTGAGTATGTGCCAATCGCATCCCGTCTCTTTCTTGCATCGTCTCTTCGTGGAATCGATCCTTTGCTTCGTCGCTGCGGTTTCCGTTTCCCCTCTTCGTTTGATCTCCGTGTACTGTTGAACTTTATGATGGTTTACAAAATTTTCCTCCTGTTTATCCGTTCCTTGTGCATCTACTCTATCCAAATGAACAAGACCTGTTTTTGAATTCTTTTTGGCCCCAGCGTCCTTCGATGCTGACGATCGTAGTGGTGTATCTGTTGGTGAAAAATTTATGCCGAAGTAATGGTTCTTTGGCTTTCAGACATTTTTTTTTTCTTGAATGGAAGTGAATACTGTATCGGGACTGAAGTGATGATTGCCTAACTGTCCTGATTTTTAGTTATAATTTGTGCTTTTTTAATGAACCGAGAGTTGACTCAGTGATTATGGGTTTTGAGCTGTCTAAAATAACCGAGTGACCAGGAATCCTGTATTCTCTTTTCGAAGGATATTATTGATGATATGCTGAATGTACGCTTGTGCTCTTTTGTTCTATTATCGAAATTTAAGGAGCTACATTATGCACTCATTATAAAGTCAAAACTGGCCAATGTGGATCATTAGCCAATAGTTATCCATCAAGAAACCATTCAATTTTATGGACTAATTTCCTTTCATAGTTCTTCAAGAGAGGGATGTAGAGCCATCAAGTCTATACAAATCTTGCCGATCTAAACAGAGTATGTGAGAGAACTGAAAGCCCAAGACTCATCAGCATGATAACTTCTCATGATCAGGGACAGTGCGTGATCCTGCAGTATGCTGCTAATGCATGACCCATGGTAGTAAAAAGGAATGCAAGTTTCCAGCAGCTTGCTATATGTGACGTAATCATGCAATTAAATGTGTGAACACCTAATTACTTTTTTCTTCTTCTTTTAAAATATATGCTTGATATCACGTTGATACAAGTTTAGTGTGATTGGCCACATTTAAGACCTTTTATTCTAGTTAATTTTCTGAGGCAATAATCTAGATACATTAAAGAGGTTAACACTGTAATGTCAAATGATTCTTACAGAACAACAGTATACTGGGATGATACTTACCATTCCCCTGGATTCATGAAGATGCAGTAGTGGCTATTGATGCTAAGATTGAATAAATAGTTGATGAATTAAATCATTTGGAAACATGGGTTGATGGATTAAAAGTTTACTTTTCTTTCCAGCAAACAATAAAGATTTAAGTTACTTTTTGATAATCTATCACTCCTACAGATGTATCACACATTATACAAGGAATTTTATTTTATCTTTTATTAGTTGTTGGCTCAAGCTAACTGTATTTGTTTATTTGCTGATTTTTTTCTTGTTCTCTTGACAGTAGCAAGTTGTATAGGGAGAATTCTGGGGAATAACAGGTAATGGTACATATATGGCTTGATTACTTTTGTTTTCCTTTATACTTGTACATTTTGACAAACTTTTAATGGCCATACCTGTGGCTCAGTATGGGGATCTACCTAAGCAGTCCAAAAACTGACAAATTTTCTGAGGATGGTGGGAATGCCAGACTTAGGTTTGGTTTGTCATCTATGCAAGGTTGGCGTGCAAATATGGAAGATGCGGTAAATGCTAAAACATTGTAATGTTAAATTGAAAATGGAAACAAAAAAAAACATCACATAAGTTTGATTGCACCATCATCATCTGTTTAATCCAGATGCCATCTTGAATTAAATTTCTATAGAATTCTGTTTTATTTTGCATGTATACGAATGTGAAGATTTTTTATCAAGTGTTCTAGTAATTCCTTAATTGTACTGTGTATGTATCTGCATGAATTGAGTGAAGAGAGAGGATCCTCTGGTCCACTTTTTGTAGACCTAGAGATGGTCCACAATGCAATTGCGGTCGGATCGCGACTGCGATTCAGTCGCAATTGGTTGCGATCCATCCCTAGGTTCGCCTTCCCATCTAGGTTGTAGTTTGGGTAAGGGTAGGCGGCCGGAGGCCGAGCGAGGGGCAGCTTCCAGCCACCCACCCCAACCCAAACTATAATTAGGGTGGGAAGGTGAACCCAGAGAGGGATCACAACCAATTGCGGCTGAATCGAGGCCGCGATCTGGCCGTAATTACATTGTTGATCATCCCCTGGTCCGGTCTCCTGAGTGAAAGGGTAGGTATCTTAACAAATTTAAGAAATTTGTCCACTACCAGCTCAGGTTTGTGGCATATTCACAATATGATGAATCTCGTTATTGTAATAAAGAACTAATGGAATGGATATTATCGTATCAATTGTATATTTGGCTTTTGCTGATACTAGTTTTGATTGCCATCCATGTAGTATTGAATTACACAAAGATTTCTAGTTTGTTCACAGTAATTTGGTTTATTAATTAAGAAATATATGTATAACCGTGTACCAATTATTTATTTTACAATGCAATTTCCAGCATGCTGCTGTGCCAGATCTTGATGATTGCACATCTTTCTTTGGTGTTTATGATGGTCATGGAGGTAATGCTTTCAATTTAATCTGTTTCCTAGAGGCTAGAAGTTAATTTATCTTATGCAAAGCGGCCTAGTATCTTGTTATGATTGATCAAACTCCTTCATACTCAACACATGTTCTACTTGATTGATCAAACGGTTTATTCATACTCGTGTTCTTTCCTAGCGTAGCCCTCTGCTAAATATCTTCTACTTGATTGATCAAACATGTTTTACCCAACACATTTTACCACATGCATTTTATTTTGCATAGCTCACGTGTTTAATAGAGGTGGATGTCCTCTTAAACTATGGAATGGATGGAATAAAATAGGTTATTCCTTGGAATGGATTATTCCATCTCAAATTGTCCAAACATTTATAGGATCATGGATGGAATGGCTCCTTTCCTGGCTATTCGATTCTATTAGTTAGGATTAACTAGTTAACTATTATCTTGTTATGATGTTACAATTTTTACACATATTTTTGTTGGTGCAATTTCTCCTGGGTCAAGGTTGACCAGGTCTTGATGTTTAGGTTTTGATGTTTGACAATATATGGAGGTGCAATTGTCCATATGAGAGACTGACGATCAAAGGTTGACCATAAGAGTCAAGTAGGTCAATAATTGACTGGGAAGTCCTAACTAGATGTTAGGTAAGGGCAAGACCAACGGGAAGGGCAAAAGAAATAAGTCCAGGTGGGTCAGTGTTGACCGGACACTTGGTGTGAAAGTTCTGGTGAGTGAAGCCAGACAACTGCAAAGTCCTGGTGAGTGAAACTAGGCAATTGGAAAGCCCTAGTGAGTGAAGCTAGGTAGATCAGAAAAGTCTAGTGAGTAAAGCCAGACAGTTGGGAAGTCCTAGTAGGTGAAGTTAGGCGGCAAGAAAATTTTGGTGAGTGAAGCCAGACAGTTGAGAAGTCTTAGTAAGAAAAGCTAGGCAGATGGAAATCTTGGTAAGTGAAGTCAGGTGGGAAAGTCCTAGTAAGTGAAGCTAAGAGAAAGTCCTAGTGAGTAAAGTCAGACAGTTGAGATATCTTAGTAAGTAAAGCTAGGCAGATAGAAATCCTAGTAAGTGAAGCCAGGTGGGAAAGTTCTAGTGAGTGAAGCTCGGAGAAAATCCTGGTGAGTAAAGCCTAGCAGTAGAAATCTAGGTGGGCCATTAACCGGACATCTAGTGAGTGAAAGTCCAAGTGGATCATGGATGACTAGACACTTGACACGAGACAGTAAGTCCAAGTGGGTCAAAGTTGACTGGACACGGCACGAGGAGAAAAGTCTAAGTGGGTTAAAGAGTTGACCAGACAGTTGGTGACGAAGTTTCAGGTCAAGGTTGACCAGATGCTAGGCATGACAGAGTTCTAACAGGTCACGATTGACCAGATGTTGAGATTGGGAACTCTAGACTTGAGTTAAGTAAGTTAGGTTTGGTCAATCGATCAGGTGATCAATTGAGCCCAATCGATTAGTGGATCGATTGGGAGTGACATCGCGAAGAGGCATGGTGAATCGATCAGTTGATCGATTCAGCTAGTTGATCGATTGGAAGCATCGTGATTTTGCACAGAGCGCTACCGAGATGATCGATTGGGATACTCCAATCGATCAGCTGATCGATTGGGTGATCGATTGGCGTAAGGTTTTCACGAAGCACAGTGTTTACTGTGCTGAATCGATTGAGAGCCTTTCCAATCGATTCCGAGGCTTCTCGCGAGAACACAGAAGTGTTCTGGATCGATCTAGCTTCCCCAATTGATTAACCAATCAATTGGGATATGACCGTTGGTGCAAGTTGCAGGTAAAAGCGCTTCGACGGCTTCAAACAACACACTCTCTTTTCTCTCATCTTCTTCACCGATTCTCTCCAACTCACCACTGGGTTTCTTGAAGACTTAGAGGGAAGTGTTGCATTTCCAAGTTGATCAAGAGGTGGACAAGCAAGAAGGAGCAAGCTAGGGTTTCAATGTTGTAAATCTTGTAAGATTTGTTTGTATTAGCTTCTCCTTTTCTTCTTGTTGTATTGAAGTCTTGTACGAGGTTTCTCCACCTCAGGAGTGTTTCCGACAAAGAGTGTATTCATAATGGATGTGTGAGAGAGGGCCGGATCCTTGGACTAGTCATCTCATCTTAAGGTGGTAAATCCCCCCCCAAGCTTCGGGTGTCCCAAGAATTTGTAAAGAAATGTTTATTATGGCTATTATCACTCTTAAAATAATCAAATGCTTATTCAGCCTTATTATAAGAACATAAGATGCAGTGAAATTCATAATAGTTCTACCTTTTTCCCCATATCCATCACATCCACATGTAACTGTCTTGTATGCTCTCAATACCGTGTCTATTTAAATGTCTTACAAGAGTAAGTTTTCTACTCTAGATTCTTCCAATTTCCTTAAATTTTCAGATTCTCAAAATCAATTTTATTACGGTAATTTTGTCCCATTTTTCTTTAACATGAAATTCTGTGATCTTTCATCCTTTACATAATACTAAGTTGTAGTCAAATTGCTATTAAATCCTTCTATGCATGAGTTAGATTGAAACTTGTTTCTCTTTGGGTTTCACCTCCAATATCAACTGTTATTTTAGTTCTGCAGATTTATATTTTCTTACTCATTTAATTTAGGGACTTCTGTGTACTACAATTGCAAAGCTTGATTTGATTACAATAACCACTCTTTTATGACTCTTTTTACCTTACTATATCTGTCAGATGCATTTATATCACATCTGTGAACCAGTTGTGAAGTTATATCTTTTCAGGAAAAGTGGTTGCTAAATTCTGTGCAAAATATCTACATACTCAAGTTCTCAAGTTTGATATTCTTCTTGGTGATCTAACTGCTGCATTACGAAGAGCATATTTTAGGTATCATTCTATATCTATCTTAACTATTTCCTATTCTCTCTTTAGCTTAGACATTCATATTTATTATATTCGGTGTGCCGTAAAAGACAACTGGTAGATCATTGCATATTATACTTTATTTAATATAGAATGGACGAGATGATGCGAGGCCAGAGAGGGTGGCGGGAGTTAGCTGTTCTGGGAGACAAAATGGACAGATTCACTGGCTACATTGAGGGCTTGATATGGTCCCCAAGGGGAAGTCATTCTGATGAACACACAGATGAATGGGCATACGAGGAGGTACCATATGCATTTAATGATGTTCTGAGTATGCTTAGATCTTGTGTAGCTGTATCTAGTATGTTATAATGTACCATTTTGTTTAACTTAATTGGGTTTTTTTGTTGCTTCATTGTCCTAAGTGTTAGTCACTAAATGTGGCATTCAATCAGTCACAACTATGAGATTTGTCATGATATGTATGAAGGTATTTTTTCTGCATTTGGAGTATTTTAGGGAAATCAAACTTCCACGCTACTATTTTTTTCCTTCCTCTCTCAAGAGTGTGCCAGAGATATTGGAGTCATCTCAGCAATTAAATCTGCAGGAGAATTACAGTTCTTTTAGGATGCTACAGAGATGTGAAATTAAGCTATTTTCCTAATGTGTCATGCATTAGCATCTTCAGAACAGAGGCTGCATTACAAACTGGCATTTGTACGTCTTCTCATATGTGGGTTGACCAAAATATCATGAGAATTTTTTCTATGATACAGTTCTTCTATTAATACATGCAAGTTTTTTTTATTTAAGTTTTAGGGGGTGTTTGGTTGATGGGTTTGGGAATGAGGGAATGGAATGATAGTAAAAGATGGTGTTTGGATTGTGGGTTTGGGAATCACATTTTGGGAATGATTACCAGATTTATGGGAATCAACCAAACCCATATAACTAGGTGGGTTTCATTTCCATTTCTATTTCCATTCCACCCTACTATCAAACCCATACCCATAGTAATTCCCATCATTTAACCAAACACCCCCTTAGTTCCATTGGAACTGAAATTATTCAACTAATTAATTACTTATTTTAGTTACTAAGATAGTTGGTGTATCTTGTTCCACCTCTCACACTAAGGATCAGTTGTGAGAGACTTGTGTTTCTCCATTAGAAAGTTCAGACATACTAAATTCGGGCAGTGTTGTCCATTTTATGGAGCAGCCAAGCAAGATTTCTTTAAATAAACTAAGGCTGTTCACTTGTTGATGGGCTTGTCTTTTGGTTTTATGAACTATAGTACCTTCTAATTCCCCCTCATGCCCATGCCCATGCAAAATAGACATGATCTTATGACTTTGTTTTTCTGTTCAGAAGCTTATACCCTGCAATTCTTTCACAGGGACCACATTCTGATTTTTCTGGGCCAGCATCTGGATGCACAGCATGTGTGGCAGTTATTAGAAACAATCAACTTTTTGTTGCAAATGCTGGTGATTCTCGCTGTGTGCTATCAAGGAAGGGTCAGGTTTGTCGCCAAGGAATCCTATTAATAAATTTTATACTTGGATGAAAGATATTTTAGTTACATGTATGTTTGTTTGTGCTTTTTCTTCTTTGATAGGCTGTCAGCTTGTCAACAGATCACAAACCAGATCTTGACGAGGAGAGAGAAAGAATCCTAAAAGCAGGAGGGTTTATTCATGCTGGGCGAGTAAATGGAAGCTTAAACCTCTCAAGAGCAATTGGTACTTCCAGTGTTATTAATTTAATTTTTATGGTCTAATGAAGTGTTGCACTTTTGAGAGACAGCTTTATGGCAGGTGACGTGGAATTCAAGCAAAATAAGTTTTTACCTGCTGACAAGCAAATTCTGTCTTGCAATCCAGACATTAATATTGTGAGTATTTGACAGATCTGTTTTAGTATTGATGGATTTAAGCCCATTTTAAATATTTTACTTAATGATGGTGGTTACATAGACCATGAGTGTACCAAAGTGCATGCACTAGATGAGTAAATGCAGGACTGTAGACCAGTGAATGCTTGCAAGGCCATTTTGAATATTAACTGCAGCTTGTTTGCACAATTCACTGTTAAAGTTGCACTTATCTAAAAAATTTGGGATGTCAGCAATCAAGAACCTCTCCCTTCACGTGTGGGTGAGCAATGTAGACTTGACTGACCCAAATCCTAACCAACCCTTTGGATATGTATCACGTAATAAGCATGAAACTTTTGTTCTTATAGAATGTTAAACTTGGGCAACTAACTCTTTAGCCCAAAAGCTCGAGTTGTGAAGAAGCCTAATCTATATATTTAACATATATATTATTTGATGTTATAATTTCAGGTGGAGCTTTCTGATGATGATGAGTTCATTATTATAGCGTGTGATGGAGTCTGGTAAGCCTTATCAGCAATTCTAGTTTCAAGATGACTCGTAATAACATTTGAATGAGCTTTTATAGACATTTGACTTACATAAATACTTGGATGGCATTTAAACCGAGAAACATCACAATGGAAGCTTATTATTGTCGATTAGCCTTCACAGTGATGTTCTCATGTTGCTTGTTTAAAATTCACCAAATTACTCGGACAATATTCTAAATTGTAATTCATGCTGGACTTTTATGATACTTGATGTTTTTAAGTAGATTATAGGATTTCTCTTTGCCTATAATTGCTCGATTTCACATGGATTGGTATGTATATGCTTTAGATTAGGTGACTTATTTCATTTGCACCGAAGCATACTGCATATATTTGGTCTTTCATGTTTGTTTGAGTTAGAAAAAATCTTCATTCTCTTGTATATAATTCATCAGTATCACCGAATTTGCGTTGGGTCATACTAGCTGTGCCATTCCACTTGTGTACTTTTCTCATGAGCCACTGTTCTGACCTGTTTTAGCAATAATTCAAAAACACTTTATTTCGCAAAATATATGACTTTTTAGATGGTAGAGTAAATCAACCTGATTTAGTGAGGAACTACATTTTTCTGCTTGATGCCCTTTTCTTGTGTCATACCAGGGATTGCATGTCAAATCAACAGTTAGTGGATTTCATCCATGAGGATCTTAGAACGGTGAGTTTCATTCTGCATTTTCCCTCTCATAATTTTTCATGAAGTCTTGTTTTCTTTAGCATGTGCATCTGGTTTTACTGGGTAAAGAAAAGTATTTCATTTCGAACGAAGACCTCTGAACAAGTTGAATGCTTGGCGTCAAATGCCTCTTTCAATGCAATGCAACCAACATAAATCATTCGAGTGTAAATAGGCAAACCACGGAATAGTGTCGTGTAGTTTGTATTTACTGAAATAGCTGGTTTCTTCTTATCAATGAAAGATTGAAAGCATAGTTAATTTATCTTCCCACTCGTGGTGATGCTTCTCTTGCCGACTGCAGGAGAGCTGCCTGTCTGCAGTATGTGAAAAAGTATTGGACAGGTGCTTGGCTCCAACCACGCTCACTGGCGAGGGATGCGATAACATGACCATGATACTGGTGCAACTGAAGAAGTCCAGTGAATCGAATGCTTCTCTCACTTAACGGCCATTCTAAGGCGGCACTAGCTTTTCTCTATGTTGTATCATTCTGTAGATTGAAAGTGCGTTGTACATGAGATATAATGATGACCTCTTGAAGATCGTGTAGGAGTCTATAAGCTGGTTCTTTTTTCCTCATTGAAAATGGTAGTCAAATTTGTGCAAGTGCAGGTCTAGTTGAAGTTGCATATATAATTCCTCCGACAATTTATCAGGTTGCATCATAATTATCCAGGGAGCATATATTAATTGCTGTGTGAGATGCACTGTTTCTGCACCTTCAAGAGAAAATAGATGCAATGCACTGTAAAGTTTGATTATGTAAGCAATTACATTTACAGTAAATTATATATTTATTTTAAAAATTCTGTGCAGGATGACAGAAGAGGAATATCTACCTCATTATTCAGCGTCTTGTGACTCTTGCCTAATGCCTATACTCAGGAATAGGTTGCTGGAGGATGCTATCTATATTACGGTAAATTCGATTCTACCTGTACCGGCACTGCCCTCACCTCTCACATGCAAGTGGGTGGGACCCACCTGCATGTCTGTGGGGTCCGCCTCTTTTGTGAGAGGTGAGGGCAGTGCCCTTAAAGGTAGGATCGAATTAACCCTATATTACCAAGGCATATGCCCTCTTTACTACAACTCTCTCATTGGCTTGGTTTTTTGGTTTAATCTTCTTGCATCGAAATTAAGGTCAGTAATTTAATGATCAACTGATCTTACTTAGCATGCAACTAGGTTGCATCTAGCAATGATCTAGCTATCTCTGAAGGACACTTGATGGCATCCACTCGTCTCGTCATAACATTAACAATGTAGGGCTTATCTTCTCATATCTCCTAGCTAAGAGTATTAAGAAAGTCTCGACTCTTGGAGCCACACCTGATCCAGTCTGCACGCGGAGCCTTTTTTTAAGGTTCTTCTTCGTCATCCCCCAAATGGAGAGAGCATGATCCAAGTTATCCAATCAATGAGTCAGGGACCATCAGCACTCGGGTGGCTCGTGGATGCATGCCATGCCAAGTGCTTCACCTGCTTATTATTTAATTAAAAAGGTTATTACTATATCGATTAATCACTGACATGTAACATGCCTGACATAAAGCTTGCCTGCATCATTTGGAACAACAGTAGCGATTAATTAAACCTATGCTATGCTGATAACTTGGCGTACGTGCTGTTGAGAATCTCCACAGTGATCTTAAGGACGGTTCATTTGATCTTATATAGGTAGATGGTAATAAGTACGGCAATTATTGTGATTTTTTAATTAATTTATCGAGAACTTTTACTGTTCCATCGGCTGCTGTCTGTTGATCTTTGTACAAGCTCATGGACTAATTAACTGATAACACCATTATTCATGCATGACTCAGTACGAATAATTATTACTTTATTATCTAGACTTGAACATGAGAATGCTTTTGTGTTCAAGCTTTTAAAAACACCATATTGACATCTCTCTCTCCCTTCGCGGAGACCATCTTAATATTTATTTATTTATTTATATTCAAGCTCAGGTGGTGGTTTAAGATAATACATGGACTAAGTTTTGCCATTTTGAGATTTCTTACCGAATCAATGATTTACCAGTGTTAAAAGTTGATGAGTTGGGTTTTTCTAAACGGTTAATCAAGTATCTAAGAGTTGAATCCTAACAAAGGTATACTGTTGAGATTTTCTTCTAATAAGATCATTCAAAAAAAAAAAAAAAGATATTACTTTTTATCTACACAATGAAGAATATCTGAATAAGTAAGAGAAATATATCTGAATGAATATATTAAAAGTCTATCTCTAAGTTTACATAAATTGTATTAGGAAAAGATGTGTACCTCAATCTAAATTATATGAAAAAAAACGTTCTTAGGGTGAAAATATATATTCAAAAACTATTTTCTTAAAATTTATTTTTGAGACATTAACCATGGAAAGAAGAAAAAAATACATAAAAGCTAGCAATGAGAAGGCAACAAGTGCCAAAGTACACGGTCCCACAAGCGAATTTATCCCGCAAAAAAAGTTAAAACAAGTATGCCTTTTGTTAGATGCATCAATTATTCTCAACTTGAAAGATACTCGCAAGAATATATAGTTAAATATAAATTCGTGCTATTATATATTCTCCTATTTCAAATTATTTATTTTGCTCCACAACCACCCTTGTTTTTTTTTAAAAAAAAAATTAATGTTTCCATTATATTTTAGTTCTTTGTCAAATTGATTCTCATCTTAAGAATAAAAAAAATCGAGTGACAATTTTTATTGTTTGTTAATTTTCCCTTTTGTTTTTTTTTTTTTTACTATCCTACTGATTTCTCCGGTGTGAACAGGGCTAGTGGGTCAGATTCTGGCATTAAATTCGTTTGCCTAAACAAGTGCACCTGCATCTGTGGCTCTTGTGGTCCATGATTGGCTCATACCATAAATGTAAAGTAAATACATTATACCGCCTCCCTAGAAATCAATGAGAACTCCCCCAATCTATCTCTCATCCGACGTGTCCATTGCGCGCCGAATCTTTGCCGCTTGAGTAGACTCTGGGGAGGATCTAACGGGACGCGACAGCAATGAGTGGAGACCGCCGATCAAGGCGGCGGAGGATCATCATGCCAGCAGACACCTTGCTGCTTTTGGCGTATACAACTCAGGGCATCCGTCCAATAAGCGCACGACAACGAACACCACGACCCGATTTATATTATGGGATTTTTTTTTTAAAGTGCGTAGCTGGATCTCTCTGGTTTTTCAAATTTTTTGTTTCGTGATTTTTTTTTTCTACCTCAATTAATTAATGAGATAAATAATTTTAATTTTACCGACATTACTGTAACAAAATTTATGTTAACTTAGTATTTGTTTTAAAAAAATTGTGCATTTATTAATCAATTTTAATGAAATCTAAAATAAAAAAATCAAATAAAAAATAATTTTAAAATTTATTAGTAATTTGTATAAATACATCAATTAGATCTAAATTCATGACTCAATTGTAGTCTATTATTAAAAATTTGTCTTCAAGACTTAGTTGCAATTTATTATTGAGATTTTTTTATTAATTAATTAGAAATCTAAAATTCTTTTTAATTTCACATTTTAGAATTGACAATAAACATACTTTTCTTGATTTTTTAGCTAAGATTAAATATAGTTGGTGGGACAATTATCCCATCTCAATTTTTTATAAGTACCTCGATGTATATAAAATTATAAAAATTTTACCCCACTAAAATTAATTATAGAAATAATACTTAAAAATTTAAACTATTTTTTATTGACCAATTCTTCTCCTTTCATATTTCTTTCTGCTTTATTTGAAATAAAGTGCTTGAAAAAAAAATGTTCTTGTGAATTTTTTCTAAAATCATTTTCATCTAAAATGCTTTTCAGTTTTTCAAGAAGTCATAATATACTTTTATTTTTCTTTCATGAAAATATTAGATATATTAGATTATTCAAATTTATTTGCTATAAATTATAAATTATAAATTATAAATTTTAAACTCAAAACTGATTAATTTGGCAAAGCAATATACTAAATAATTTGGGCTGATTTGAGTTGTTTAAGTTGACATATAACATCAACAATTTTGACCACTGATAGTTCATGTCTCTAATAAATCATTTGACAAAATAAAACAGATTCTAACACTATGTGTTTATAAATAATTTGGGCTGATTTGAGTTGTTTAAGTTGCAATATAACATCAACAATTTTGACCACTGATGGCTCATGTTTGTAATAAATCATTTGACAAAATAAAACAACTTCTAACACTTGTTTTAGATGAACTGTTCTAATGTGTTTATGTTAAAAAAATATTCAAATTGAAATTACCACCACCGTAATCTGATTCAAAGTCTTAAGAATTCTAAAAACTAGTTCTTGTTATTGGAATTGGCAGTGTCGAGAAATAAAATATATAAAAGCTTTTTCAAATAGTCAGTCAAATTACATAGAATATTCAATTATTTATTTTTGAAAAAAAAATCTTCATTTCTAATTAAAAATGAAAATGCTCTCTTCTCAATCCTTAATTTTCATCTGAAAAGATCATGAACGCAATAATTGTAATGGATCGTCTTTACTCTACCACCGTTATAAACATATATTTTACTGTGATGCATTTTATTTTAGATATCTACTGTTCTATCTAAACTCATTTAACATCGATCTATACGATCCGATTAAACCGATTGAAAAGTCAAAAATATTCACTTCATTTGGTTGCCATCCATCCTCGATCACGATCGTTATCTTAATTCTTTTAGCTCAGTGATGACGCGAGGCGGCACGTGCAACTCGCATGGGAAAGGCTGGACCTGGATAGACTGGATCCCTTGAAACCCTAGAAGGGCTCCGGATTATATAAACACCAGCGAGGACAAGAAGAAGAAGGCAGATCGAAGCCAAGCAAGGAGAGGAGAAGTCTTCTTTATCCTCCTCCTTGGCTTGCTTCCAATCCGAACATAATCAATCTAGGGTTCCTTATAATCTTCTTCATTCTTCTTCAGCTTCAGCTTTAGCTTTGATCACTGGGGTGGGTTATGGTAAGAAGCTGACAGAAGAGAGTGAGCACACAGCGGCAACTGCATCATGGTGGATGCTTTATCTGTTGCGTGCTCACGTCTCTTTCTGTCATCTCCTTCTCTCTATCTCTCTCAATTTCTCTCTCTTTCTTGACACTTGTTAACCATGAATGGACACGCGTACGGACTCCATGTATCTTTTTTGTTTTTGGTAACACATCTATCTGTGAGTTTATCCCACATTTGTCAAGGAGAGAAGAGAAGAGAAGAGAAAGGGAAGGGAATTAAGAGACGTCTCATCATGGCCATGGAGAGCAATTAAAGGGTGCTTTCCGAGGTCTGTGTTCGTGGATAATTATTTCCTAGGTCACGCATGGTGGCTCTGTGCTGGTGTGGATCCATTCAATCGATATGGTGGGTGACTTTTAATGAGATGAATATATTTCTTTTGGGGGAAAGGATTTATGTTTAACGGATTTGACTGGTTTGATTCTCTTTCTTCTCTCTTTTCTAGCTATCATCTTCAATTCTTCCTTTCCTCTCTCATCTCCTCTTCATCATCTTTTTCTTCATACAGATTCAAAGGTGGATCCTTAAGTTCTTCAACATATTCAGATGTGAGATTCACAAGTTCCATCTCTGGCTAGAAAGACCTCAGATTCTCTCGGGTATGATCTTGGCTTTCTTGAGGTTATCTTTTCTTACCAGTTTCTTATTTCATCAATTTGGTGCTTGTTCCACATGAGCTGTTAAGCTTATTTGAGGGTCCGTTAGCTTTGAGCAAGGATTTCTCATGAATAGCTTTGATTTCTCAAATCATGCACGAGAGTTGCTTAACTTGTAGATGCTTTAGTTCTTGTAAATAATTAAAGGGAGTTAAACAGGTTTGTATCTATTTTTTTGTTGTTGTTGTTATGATTACGTTTACTCTCGTTGCATGAAATATTGAATCTCATAAATGTACGGGAATGGAAATCATTTAAGATACCAAAGCCCTTATGAAGATGTTTTAAAGGCATACATAGAAGTAGAAGGATCTACTGCTCGTTATGAAGATTCAAGATAACTTGTACATGAATAAGTAAATCAAATTAAATATTATGGTTTATAAATTTGATGTTTGTAAAAGCATGTTTTCACTGTATTAAACTTGTATACAAACTATTCAGGTATGATCAGCGACTTGTGGATGGTGTCAAAAAGTTTATGATAAATAGGTTTATGAAATTTTATAAAATTGATGCTGAATTCCCCATCCACTGTATTAAACTTGTATACAAACTATTCAGGTATGATCAGCGACTTGTGGATGGTGTCAAAAAGCTTATGATAAATAGGTTTATGAAATTTTATAAAATTGATGCTGAATTCCCCATCCTCATTCACATATGATTTTTTTTTGCCATTTGAAATTTTCTGAAAAACAAAGTTAATAGCTTGAATGAAAATCTGAAGTTTTATTAATGTAGACATTCTCACCAATTGTTGATGAACTAAAAGTTTCAGAAACCTTAGATAACCATCATTTTCCTACTACTCTCATAGTTGCTATTTGAGAAAGATTATTTGGATCTTGATTAATTCATTGTTGGTCCTTTATTAATTTTATTTATTTATACTATTTTTAGGTAAAAGAGAGATTTTTTAGTAGGCCAAACAAGATTGAGGTCTGGCTTTGGTAAGTCAATGTGTTTCTTTTGATGAAAGAACAGGCACAAAATTTCAGACTTGTAATTGGGAAATATATTTTGTTTGATACAATTATAAAGCAATTTGATTATTTTTATTGCACAGAGGAAAAATAACAAAAGCCTTCAGCAGGCTAACTAAAACTAAATTGCAGCCTCTTTCCTTCAGTTTCAATTACTTAAAAAGATTCATGGAAATCTTCAAGTGTTAAGGAACTCTTGCCTGAACATGAATTTGACATTTGGAATTGAATTTTGACCCCCTTTAACTTCAATATGACAATTAGAGTCTATCTCTCTTACGACATGAGGAAACGATAAGGATAGTGAATTCCTCTTAGGCATGTACAAATATCAAATGACCACATCCAAATGTCTTGTCTAAATTTTCCATTTTGAATTAGATTGAGCTCTTTTTGAACTTGCAAAGGTTTTAACATTGAATCTTCTTCAGTTGGAACTTGAACTTTCATGATGTTTCATATATACTAACGCATTTCGATCTCTTTTAATTTGAACTCAATCATTTGAAATCCCTCTACTATTAATCCTTCAGTTGGCTAAGTTTTCTTAAGAGTCTCAAATCATATCTGAATGGCTAAGTTTTCTAATTGAAATCCCTCTAATTAGTCATATGATCATAGAAGACAATTGCTTATTATTTTATGAGACTCATTTCCATTGTAGATGTGCATTGAGATCAATCTTGGGTATAAGCTTATCATTGTACTTAAATAACAATCTACATTATTTGTAGTTTCCGGTGCTAAATGACACTTGTTGGAACATCTGAAGATTGTTAACTTGTGAGACATTGAGCATTAACATATCAGTTTGTATTTCCCAAACTTGAAACTAAAACTAGTACTTATTCATCATCTCTTAATTTGTTTGAATTAAGTAGGCCAATATGAATAAAATAGGTTCTTCCTTTTTGGTTTCATAAAATGTTTTATATATCTAACTGTAAAAATGCTTGTTGAATTGCATATGAAGCTTGATTGCTGAAAACAAGTTTCTAGGTTTTGCTTGAACACGTTTAGTTTTTGCTGTAGTTGTCTTGTTCTTCTTCTGTCTTTTTGGATGCAGACTCTTTCTCATTCGAAGCGGCGTGCATTCGGTCAAGAAATCGTGGAAGAGAAATGGAGATTTAATGTTTTGTAAACAAAATAGGGCAAGCCATTTTTTCAGGACTGATCTTGTCTCGAGTGTTAAGAGTACTCTATTCTTGGATTTTCAATTTTTTATTTAAAAAAGGTTATATATATATACACACACACACTCGCGCACACGGAGACAAGTTAGGGTCATGTGACAGGTCCTTAACTCGGTCAACATAAAAGTCATGTGGCACAAACTAAGACTTGGTCAACAAACTCTACATGGCATGCCAACAGTTTAGTCAACATTTATCTGTTTCGATGTAACAACAAGATGTTATTTGTAACAAGTAGTTTTATTGATTGGTTATTTGGTTATATTTTCTTCATGAAAGGGGTTAGATTGGTATTATTTTGGATACAAAATTGAATAGGTATAAATACAAGTACCTTATGGCAAAATTGAGAAATTTTATTGGTCGAATCATTAGTATTCTTTTATTTATCACCTATGTCTACTATTTAGGTAAAATGTCGTCGCCTATTGTTACTAATAAAATAAACAAAATGGAAGAAAGGAGAGAAAGTGAGGAAGAAAGCGATGTAGAAACTACTTTCGAAAGGAAGGAGACTAAACAGGAATAAGTAGGATCCATAAAAAAAAAACCCTTCCCTTTATTCGGAAGAAAAGGAGGATCCGGATAAAATAGATCAAACGGAAGAGATCCAAGTAGAAAAAACGTATTCTTTTGAAAAATCTCTTGTAACTTTAACTTTTCTTTTCAATTATAAGCGGTGGAATCGTCTATCACGATATATACAAAATAATCGACTTGCACATTCTATACGAAATGAAATGTCACAATATTTTTTTTATACATGTTTAAGTGATGGAAAACAAATAATATCTTTTACATATCCACCTAATTTATTGATTTTTTTTTTCAAAAAATGATAGAATGTAAAAAAATTTTGTACATGACAGAAAAATTTATCCATGAAGACCTATATAATTATTGGGTTTCTACTAATGAGCAAAAAAAAAACAACTTGAATAATGAATTAATAAGTAGAATAAAAATTATAGAAAAAGAAAAAGTATCTCTTATTCTAGATATACTAGAAAAAAGGACTGGATTATGCAATGATGAGAATAAACAAGATTATGCAATGATAAGAATAAACAAGAATACTTGTCAAATACTTGTCAAAAGCATATGATCCTCTTTTGAATGGTGCATATCGTGGAAAAATAAACAAATTCTATTCACATACAATCATGAATCATTTGATTATTTTGAAAGAAAATTCCATGAAAATAGTTTGGATAAATAAGCTTCATGGGCTATTTTCGATTTCTAATAATTACCAAGAATTTGAATATGAAAAAAATCCACTTAATGAAAAATCACCATGGAATTATATTATTAATTTGTTAATGTCAATTGATCAATTATCTTTTGAGTAAATACCCAATTCTCATTTGAAAAAATCTTCTTTATTGGAAGAAGAAATAAAAAAAAATAGAAAATAAAGCAAAATCTTTGAAATCCATATTCGATATAATTACAACCAATGGAGAATAAATCATTGAAGAATGAGAAGAAATCCTTAAAGAAAAAATCATTCAAAAAATTTCTCAACGGTTATATAAACTAACTGAAGAATTAGAAGTACTAGCACAGGATGAAGATGAAGAAGATGAACATGAGCAACTAATGAAACAAGATCAAGAAATTCGTACAAGAAAAGCCAGACGAGTGGTGATTTATATTGACTACAGCATGAATCCCGAGACTAATGATGATGAAATAAACGAGTTGACTTTAATACGTTACTCACAACAACCTGATTTTCATCGAGGTATAATCAAAGGATCCTTACGAGCTCAAAGACGTAAAATAGTTATTTGGAACACATTCCAATCATATGTAAATTCTCCGCTTTTTTAGGATCAAGTAGAAAACATATTTTTTTTCTCTTTTAAACAAGATCGATCAAAATATTAAATCTATTTTTAGGAATTTTGCGAAGAAAAAAAATAAAAAATGGAATTAAAAATTAACAATTTTGAGAAAGAAAAGATGAAGAAAATTCTGAAGGCTCTCGATGAAAACGAGAAAAAAAAAGAGAAGAAGAAAATGAACGAATGACAATAGCAGAAATTTGGGATAGCGTTATATTTGCTCAAGCAATAAGAAGTTTGATACTCCAATCCATGCTTTCTTAGAAAAAATATTATATTGCCTTCATTGATAATAGCTAAAAATGTTGGACGTATGTTATTATTCCAATACCCCGAGTGGTATGAGGATTTTAAGGATTGGAAGAGTGAAATGCATGTTAAATGTACGTATAATGTTATTCCACTATCAGAAACAGAATTTCCTCAAAATTGGTTAACAGATGGTCTTCAGGTAAAAATTCTATTTCCTTTCCATTTAAAACCTTGGCGAAGATCTAAACTATGATCTCATCATGGAGATACAATGAAAAAAAAAAGTAAAACAAGAAAATTCTAGTATTTTTAACAGTGTCAGTGTCGGCCCAACAGAGTGCTTTCACCGTTGGTGTTCTTTCTGATCTCTACGCATTTCACCGCTTCATCGAAAATTCCCTTTGCCCCTACTGTACTCCAGTTTGGTAGTTTCCACCGCCTATCCAAGGTTGAGCCCTAGGATTTGACGACAGACTTGAAAAGTCACCTACAGACGCTTTACGCCCAACCATTCCGGATAATGCTTGCATCCTCTGTCTTACCGCGACTGCTGGCACAGAGTTAGTCGATGCTTATTCCTTAGATACCGTCATTGCTTCTTCTCCAAGAAAAGAAGTTCACAACCCGTGGGCCTTCTACCTCCATGTGCCATTGCTCCGTCAGGCTTTCGCCCATTGCAGAAAATTCCCCACTGCTGCCTCCCGTAGGAGTCTGGGCCGTGCCTCGTCCCAGTGTGGCTGATCATCCTCTCGGACCATCTACTGATCATCGTCTTGGTAAGTTATTGCCTCACCAACTAGCTAATCAGACGCGAGCCCCTCCCCGGGCAGATTCCTCCTTTTGCTCCTCAGCCTACGGGGTATTAGCAACAGTTTCCAATTGTTGTTCCCCTCCCAAGGGTAGGTTCTTACGCATTACTCACCCATTCGTCATTGGAAACACCACTTCCCGTCCGACTTGCATGTGTTAAGCATGCCTCCAGTGTTCATCCTGAGCTAGGATCGAACTCTCCATGAGATTCATAGTTGCATTACTTATAGCTTCCTTGTTCGTAGATAAAGCGGATTTGGAATTCTCTTTCATTCTAAGGCATAACTTGTATCCATGTGCTTCATATTAGTATGGAGTTCGCTCCCAGCAATATAGTCATCCCTACCCTATCATGTCAATCCCACAAGCCTCTTATGCATTCTCGTTCGATCACGGCAGGGGAGCAAGTCAAAATAGAAAAACTTACATTGGGTTTAGGGATAACTAGGCTTGAACTGATAACTTCCACCATGTCAAGGTGACACTCTACCGTTGAGTTATATCCCTTCCCGGTCCCATCGAGAAATAGAACTAACTAATCCTAAGGCAAAGGGTCAAGAAAATCAACACCACTATTCCTTAACACCGACCTTCTTTTCGCACTATTACTATTATAGATAGTAAAATAATGGGAAAAATTGGATTCAATTGTCAACTGCTCTTATCAGAAATATGATTGACTACGGATTCGAGCCATGGCACATGGTTTCATCGTACGATTTTCCTGATCTAAATCGAGCAGGTTTTAAATGAAGAAGATTTTGTTCAACATGTTTTATTCGATACTGGTAGGAGAAGAACCCGACTCGATATTATTAAAAAAAGAGGGGAAGCAGAACTAAGTCAACAAGTCAAGATGATATGGATCACCCCTTCTTCTTACGCCAAAGATCTTACCATTTCTGAAGGAACTGGAGCTACATTCCTTTTCAATTTCCATTCAAGAGTTCCTATGGGTTTCCACACCCTTCTTTTAGACCTCGAAAAAGAAAATGGACAAATTCTTTTTCTTAGGAATCATACAAGAAAAAAGATAAAGGTAACCCCACCATTAACTACTTCATTTTCATTTATTAATTTCATAGTTATAGAAATATTAATTTCATAGTAATAGAAATACATGCCCTACCGAGACCGAATTTGTAACTTACTATCGTCTTGCCTAGCAGGCAAACATTTACCTCTGTGGAAAGACTGATTCATTCGGATCGACACGAGGATCCAACTCTATTGCATTGTTGGAATCCATGTTGTATATTTGAAGCAGGTTGACCTCTTTGCTTCTCTCATGGTACAACCCTCTTCCCGTTGAACCCCCTTTCTCCTCAGTCCACAGAGACAAAATGTAGGATTGATGCCAACAGTTAATCACCGAAGAAAGGACTCACCGAACCGGGATCGCTAACTAATACTAAATATAATAGAAAAAATTATCTTTTCTGTATACTTTACCCAGTTCCATTGCTACCGCGGGCCTTATGCAATCAATCAGATCATATGGATATTCCTTCAACACAACATAAGTCATCGAAAGGATCTTGGACGACTCACCAAAGCACGAAAGTCAGGATCTTTTAGAAAATGAATTCCAAGTTGAAGAGTGCATAACCGCATGGATAAGCTTACACTAACCCGTCAATTTTGGATCCAATTTAGGATTTTCCTTGGGAGGTATCGGGAAGGAATTGGAATGTAATAACATCAATTCATACATAAGAAAAGGTTCTCTATTGATTCAAACGTTGTACCTATGCTATGGGGTAGGGATAGAGGAAGAGGAAAAAATCGAAGATTTCACATAGTACTTTTTTGTTTTTGATCGAAAAATCAATCTGATTTATTTCATACCCTTCGCTCAATGAGAAAATGGGTCAGATTCTACAGGATCAACAAACCTATGGGAACTTAAAGAATGGTGGAAGGGAATAAAAAGAAAAGAGAGGTAAAGAAAATCGAAATAAAATAAAGAATAAAGAAAAAAAAGTAGATATTCAAAAAAAATAAGTAGACGATAGAAGAGCTCAGATTCCAAATGAACAAATTCAAACTCGAAAAGGATCTTTCTGATTCTCAAAAAATAAGGGGCAAAGGGATTGATCGAGAAAGATTTCTTGTTCTTATCTTATTATAAGATTATAAGATCGTGATTTGATCCGCATATATTTGGTAAAAAGAATAATCTTCCCCTTTCCTTTGATCATAAATAGAAAGTGTTCGATTGGACCATGAAAACGTGACTGAATTGGTCTTAGTTACTCTTCGGTACAGGGTGGAATAATGGAGGAGATTCTTGAACGAAGAAAAGGATCCAATTATTTTGAAAGAATTGAACAAGGAGCCGTATGAGGTGAAAACCTCATGTACGATTATGTAAAGTGACAGTAAGGGTGACTTATCTGTCAACTTTTCCACTATCACCCCCAAAAAACTAAACTCTGTCTTACGTAAAGTTGTCAGAGTATGATTAACCTCTGGATTTGAAATCATTACTTATATACTTGGTATTGGCCATAATTTACAAGAACATTATGTAGTATTAGTAAGAGGAGGAAGGGTTAAGGATTTACCCGGTATGAGATATCACATTTTTCGAGGAACCCTAGATGTTGTCGGAGTAAAGGATCGTCAACAAGGGAGTTCTAGGGCCTTGTAGATTCTTATCCAAGACTTGTATCATTTGACGATGCCATGTGAATCGCTAGAAACATGTGAAATGTATGGCTAACCCAACAACGAAAGTTTCGTAAGGGGACTGGAGCAAGCTACCATGAGACAAAAGATTTTCTTTCTAAAGAGATTCGATCCAAGGTCCAATATTGAAATCATTTTAGAGGTTTCCCTTACTTTGTCCGTGTCAATAAACAATTTGAAATACCTCGACTTTTTTTAGAATAGGTCCTAGTCAAATAGCAATGATTCGAAGTACTTCTTTTTACATTACACTATTTCGGAAACCTAAGGACTCGACCGTATGGATATGTAAAATACAAGATTTCCAATCCTAACAGGAAAAAAGAGGGAAATGGATACTCAATTTAAAGTGAGTAAATAGAATTTCATACTCGATCTCATAGATACATATAGAATTTTGTGGAAAGTCGTATTCGATGAAAGTCATATGTACAACTTGGAGGGAGATCTTTCATATCTTTTGAGATCCACCCTATAATATGGGGTCAAAAAGCCAAAATAAGTAATTCGTTTTTAGCCCTTATAAAAAGAAAACTGATTCTTGAACCTTTTTTACACCCATGTCACGTCGAGGTACTGCAGAAGAAAAAAAATTGCAAAATCTAATCCAATTTATCGTAATCGATTAGTTAACATGTTGGTTAACCGTATTCTGAAACACGAAAAAAAATAATTGGCTTATCAAATTTTCTATCGAGCCATGAAAAGATTCAACAAAAGACAGAAACAAATCCACTATCTGTTTTACGTCAAGCAATATGTAGAGTAACTCCGGATATAGCAATAAAAGCAAGATGTGTAGGCGGATCGACTCATCAAGTTCCTATTGAAATAGGATTTACACAAGGAAAAGCACTTGCCATTCGTTGGTTATTAGGGGCATCCCGAAAATGCCCGAGTCAAAATATGGCTTTCAATTTAAGTTCCGAATTAGTAGATGCTGCCAAAGGGAGTGGCGATGTCATACGCAAAAAGGAGGAGACTCATAGAATAGCAGAAGCAAATAGAATTTTTGCACATTTTCGTTAATCCACGAGCATGATCTATATAGACACATGGATCCATACATCTCGATCGGAAAAGAATCAATAGAAAAAGAATTGGACGATATCTTTCTCGAAACAAAGATAACTCGGTCAACATAAGAGTCATGTGGCACAAACTGAGACTTGGTCAACAGACTCTACATGGTATGTCAATAGTTGAGCTGACTTGATCAGCTAAGTTAATGATTTCCTAAGGAGTCTTCCTCGACTCTCCCAAGGAGTCTTCCTCGACTTGCCCAAGGAGCCTTCCCTACAAAGGATCACTCTCCCAAGGAGTCTTTCCAACAAAGACAACTCTCCCAAAAAGCCTTCCCAACAAAGGCGATCGACTCACCCGAGGAGTTTACCCTATAAAGAATGATTTTCTCGAGGAGTCTTCCCAACAAAGATGACTCTACTGGCGAGTCTTCCTTGACTCTCCCAAGGAGTCTTCCCTATTAAAGGCTGACTCTCCTGAGTAGTTTTCAAGTTGATTACCCAGTCTTCCTGAAAAAGGCCGACTCTCTAGTCTCAGGCTGACTTCATAGTCTTCCTGAAGAAGATCGACCCCTAGTCTTCAGGCCAACTCCCTAGTCTTTCCAAAGAAGGTCGACTCCCAACCTTCCCAATGAACGTCAACTTCCCAATCTTCCCAATGAAGGCCAACTCCAGTCTTTCTGACGAAGGCCAATTCCCCAGTCGACTCAACCTTGACAATCCAACACTATTACCCAGTCAATTCAACTCCGTCGAACAAATACTTTTGCCTAGTCAGCTCAGCTCCGTCAAATGAACGCGTTTGACCAGTCGACTCAGCTCCGCCAAACCAATACTTCTACCCAGTTAGGTCAGCTCCACTGACACGTCAAACCGTCTGACACAACTACACATACACTGATATAGTATGTGAGTTATCATATCATATTAAAAAGTCTGGTCGATATAACATGACCCACATGATCTTCTATAGTACAGAACTTAGGTGACATGATTCACTGACAGGACAATGTGACACTCTCTTTACCAAAGTATGAGAGACATCCCATCATCAATTAATACATAGAAGAGAGATATCAGACAATTGTGGTATAAAGAGGAGTCACCACAAAAAAAAAAACAAGAAATTAGTGACAAAAAAATTCGTCATAATTCTACTACAAATTTACCGACGAAAAAGAATTTGTCTCTAATTAGTAATGAAATCAGTGAAAAAAATTTAGTCACAAACTTAGCAACAAACAATTTTTGTAGCAAAATTCATTGCTGAAATCAATTTTGTCGCAAAATGCAAGCCAAATTTATGATGAATTTTGAATTCATCGCCAAATTTGGCCAAAGACACCTAAAAATCAAAATTTTTGCTTCACGCGATGGGAATTTGGCTACAAATTCAGAATGTGTTGCCAAATTGGTGACGAATTTAGCAACGAATCTGAGTTTGTCGCCGAATAAAACCTAAAATTTGTACCACCTTTCCTCTCCCCAAAATACCCGACCCAACCCTAACTCTCTTCCCCCTCCCTCTTTAGCGACGACGGTGAGTGCTCAACTCCCTTCCCCCTCGCTCTTTGGTGACGACGACGATCGACTAAACCACTCCAGGTACCTTCTGCATGTGAAGTTCTTTCAAAGCATAAGCTACTCTCCCCTCCCCTCAATGGGTGAATCTGACTGTAGCAAGGTGTGACGTGACAACTGCTAGCCATATTGGCGAGACTAGCCGTGACCTCGGGCGTCGCCTTAGGGTAGTCACTACCTCAATGTGGTAGAAAGGCCAAATGCAGCCTCTCTCCCTAGCAGCAAGCTTGGTTGGCCATGAGCTCAGGCTGGCCACGAGCTTTGCTGATCGTGAGCTTGGCCAGTTGTGAGCTCAGCTTGGTTGTGTGGCCTGCTGCGACCTCCCTCCTTGGCAGCAAGCTTGGCCAATCATGAGCTCAAGTAGGCAATAAGCTTGGCTAGCTGTGAGCTCAGACATGCAGCAAAAAATGCACCAGTCTTGAGCTCATCTGACCATGAGATTAGCTACAATTGTGATCTCGATCGGCCATGAGCTCAACCCTGGCTCCGAGTTCTTTTTTTTTTTTATGATATTCATTTAGTTTACCAAAAATAATTGTTTGAGCACCCTTATATTTGATTGTTGATTTAGTAATGTTGTTTGTGCCAGGCTCTTTTTGACGTGAGCTTAAAGGATTTAAAGACACTCATTTTTATTCACCTATTTTAGATATATTTACTCTCATTACTATAATATTACTTATTGTTATATAAATTTAGTAGTAATTAATTATGTTAATGTTGTTGATAAGGTACTAACTTTTATTTGTAGTAATTTTTATTAATATTTAATAAATTAGAAATAGAAAAAATATAGAAAGAAAGAAGTTGGATATATAAAAAACCTTACTTGAACTTTGGGATTTAACTGATGAATTATTATTGGGTTGGAATAATTTTTAGATTTTGCTTGTAGTAATGTTGAGTTTATAAATATGAATGAGTTAAGGTGTCCGAGTAGAAAGTGTCATAATGGTAAATTTTTTCAATCTGATAAAGTTCGAGAATATCTTTGTATATTTGATTTTAGCCTGAGTTACTGTAATTGGATATGTCATGATAAACTATTCATATATGATGAGGATTGTGATGAACATACAAGTCTCAATTAATGAGGATCGGAATATTATAATCAATTAAATCCATATTAGAAAATGATAATTGATGCAATTGGTCATAATTTTATTCTCGAAATGGGTGCTATAAGTTCTAGTTTTCCTAGAATAGTTAAATAAATATTTACTAGTTATGCATCACCGTTGGAGGAGGTAGAAATACCAAGTGTTGATGAAAAATATGAATAATGAACCATATCTCCAATTTTAGGAAGTGTTGAGTGTTGTAGATAAACTTGTGTGGGTTGGTTGTGACAGTCATACTAAATTATCTCTCATTGCAAAATTATTGAATGTCAAGGCTTAACATAATATGTCTGAATATTATTTTAATAATTTGTTCAATTTATTGAAGAGGTATTGTTGTGTGATCACATAGTGTCAAATGATTTTTACAGCATAAAAAAGCTTGTGAAAAAATTAGGTCATTCCGTAAAAAGAATTGATGTTTGTATAGATGGTTGTATTACTATCTTGGCACAATAGTACTAAGAAGAGTACTAAGAAGTAAATTTTTGTAAATTCTGTAATCAATCTTGGTACAAGAGTACTAAGAAGTCGAGTCATCATCAGCGACATAAATCATATAGACAAATATTTTATTTATCTTTAACTCCTAGGTTACAAAGGTTTTCTGCATCAAAAGTCACTGTTGAATACATGACTTACATAAAAATTATGAAAGAGAAGAGGGGCTAATATGTCATCCATCAGATGCAAAGGCGTGGAAATATTTTGATAGAACATATCCTGAATTTGTGAAGAAAACTCAAAACATTAGGTTAGATCTTTATACTGATGGATTCACTCTATTTGGCAAATCAGGAAGAACTTATTCTTATTGACCGGTTATCTTAACTCTGTATAATCTTTCACTTGTTATGTGCATTAAAACACCATATATATTTTTAACATTGGTCATACTTGGCCTGTAAAATCTGAAGAAGTTAATGGATGTTTATATGCAAACATTGATTGTGGAGCTAAAACAATTATGGGATAAAGGTTTTCCTACATATGATGTTCATACTAATCAGATATTTGTATTAAGGGCTGCTATTCTTTAGACCATAAATGACTTCTTAGTTTATCATATGTTATTGGGATGGAGTACTGTGTTGGACCCCATGGGTGTTTTAATGTGATCAACCAAATTAGGTTAGGTCCTGCTTGTTATTTGATCTCTGTGTCTAAGTGTGCAGGAACTTAAGAGCGTAGGAAGTCAAGCAGAAGACGCAGCTAGCGAGAAGGACGACACGGGAAGGGAGCCGATGGGCTTGGTACTTCCGAAGGACGAGAGAGCTGCGGAAGAGTACTCTGGTGGACGAGAAGAATGTGCGCGGCGTTAGAGGAATGAGAAGCCGGAACAGAAGCCTGCTCGAGGAAAAGGCCAGGAATTGGGTTCGGGTAAGCCCTATTTCGGTTGGCCGCAATCACCCAATCAATCAGAGTTTCGGAAGATGAAAAGGAGCCAAAATGAGCAGAAGAAGCTAGCTGGAGGCACCTTCAACGAAGAGCTGAAGGCGCCTCCATTTCCTTTGAGGCACCTCAAACAGTCCGAGGCGCCCTCAAGGGCAATGGAGGCGCCTCAAACCCAGTCAAGATGAACGTTTGCAATCAGATAAAGCTTTATCCGGTCAAACTCCTTGGAGGCGTGTAAAATACCGGAAAATAGGCGAATATTAATAAGGAAATTTTTCGGAATTTTTGGAAATTTTCCGGGAATTTTCAGAGCTCGTATGGACGAGTTAACGGGGACAAAATGGGGTCCGGAAAAGCCTATTTTGGCTACACTATTTAAAAGAGGAAAAGTTGAATTTCTTAATTCCTTTTCTTTATTTATTTTGCTTTTTCTTTTATTTCCGCCGTTCCCTCTTTCTCGCCGAACCCGAGCGCCGAAATCCTTTTCTCCCCGACGCTGCTCCCACGCCCTAACCACCATTCGGCGGTTTCCTTCCTCTTCTCTACTTCTCCCCCCGAGCCGAAGCAGCGTGCCCTAGCCAGTCCCGGTCTACTTCTCCCTGCTGCTGAAGCCCTAGCATCGCCAGAAGTTTGATCTCTGCCACTGACACCGGCCATCTCCTCACCTCTTCTCTATCTCGGTGCCCTAGCCGCCGGCGACGCACCAAGCCACCCCGATCATCTTCCTCTCTGCCCACTGACGCCGACCGTTTGTCCTCAGCAAAGCAGCGCCGCACCCCTTGTGCCGACCGCCGCGAATTCCTCCGCTCTAGGTCAGGCCGACACCCGATTTCCTCTTCTTCTTGTGCTCACGACCCGCCGCACCTCTGCACAGTGCCGACGCCACTGCCTAGTGCTTCTGCCATTATTGACGAAGCCTATGCCCTAGCCTCAGTCACGACACCCATCTCTTCAGCGACATCCGAGCACAGCCGACCATCGCTGGAGATTGCTTGCTTACGTGCCCTAGTCTCCAGCCGATGATCTTCATCTTCTTCTTTTCTGCACCCGAGCCTTTGTCCTTGCACAAGAAACTGTGCCCTAGCCAAATTTCGAAGGTAAGTGATATACCAAATTGTAGTTGAGTAGGGTGGTTTTTGAGTCAGAGTATTACTACTTTGTTTGATTATATATAACTGCGTGGTGATGTTTTATTTTGTTGTTATTATTCCAGCCACCTGTGGCTGAGGTATTTGTGAGATGTAGAAAAGTTTCAGATTGTCCACCGTACAGGGGAGATGCTGTCGAAATTTTCTCGGACAGGGACTCCTCTGGGGCGTGACAATTTAGTGGTATCAGAGCCAGGTTATACGATCTTTTGTTTTCGTATTTGGATGTTTGGGATAACCTGATACCAATTTATTTACTTGGTATCAGAGCGCCAGGTTTGGCGATACTTGTTGGATTTTTGTATTTTGGATTTTCGAGATTTATCTGATACCAATTTATTTGGTATCAGAGCGGGTTATGATACCTGCTTTTGGTGTTCTGGAGATTTATCGGATACCGGTTGTTGGTATTCTGGATATTTGGGTTAGCCAGGTTTGTGAGTCAAACTGGGCATTATCGGATTTTCGATATGGTTATGTTTCGGATTTATTTGGATTTCCGGCGATATGTACGTTCGGAATTTTGAGGTCAAATTGGGGACTGGACAGCGACGGAACATCTCCAGACGGCAAATAGGTATGTTGTTATTTTATGTTTGTTATATTGGTATTGATATCTGTAATTTAATTTAACAGATATGAGACGATCTACTCGTATTGCTGCGAGACGTGGTGCTGGACGACCACGTGGGAGGACCACGGGATCTCTGGATATGCCAGAGATGCCCACTATTGATGAGCCTGTCAGTCAGGGACAGACTCAGGATGCGGCGGGAGCATCGGGCTCTCAAATCCCAATAGCTCCTGTGAAGATAACTATTTTGGCCACACCGACGGTATCCACTCCTACCGTATTTACGGTACCATCAGGTGTACCATTGGCGTACCCGACATTTGCTCCAGAGCAGCCTACGACGTACTCGGCTGCACACTGAACCTCGATGCACCAAGGCACAGTGCTTTGTGCCCCAAAGGTGCCTCTGATGGCAGCACCATATCCGTACCATTACCTCACTGCACCTCATGCCACCACTTTTGTTCCCCAGGCGGCACCGACGGCTTATGCTCCGGTATATACAGCACCGGGAGTTCCTCCTCCGGTTTATTCTGCGGTACCACCTGTAGTATCAGAGTTCCTGCAGCCGTTCTGACACAGCTCACTGATATTGTCATTGCACGAGCTAGGATTCCAGCTGGCTGAGTCGATGAAGACTCATTTCACTCTTTTCCGCGGAGATCTCGATCCGAGTATGGCTCTGCCATGGATAGAGACTATGGAGCGGACTTTCTTTTATATGGCTTCCGGAGAAAGCAAAGCTGGCGCTACCATTTACGGGATGAAGCAAATGCCCGGTGGGTTACTCAGTTCTATTATTGGTGAGCGTAACGTCACATGGACCAGGTTCGAGAGGCTTTTGAGGCCGTTTCTTTCCATATCGGATGGCTCACCGAGTTTTATGAGTCGAGGCGGAATAATCGCTCGGTGACCGAGTATAACTGAATTCCTCCGGTTGGCTCGATATTGTCCGAGTTAGTTGTGAGCGATCTAATGCAGGTTTATATGAGGATTGGATGGTTATCTGCATATACGACTTTGTGGATTAGGGATTACATCTTACTCGATGCATTGAATCGAGCTTTGATGATAGAGTTAGCTCGTGACAACATATCCGGACAGGAAAAGAAAGCATGCGGTCGGACATCGAGGCGGTCCAGCGAGACACGAGGACAACATCGAGTAGTCTCGAGGCATCGGTCGAGTTCTTCCGGGTTTCGTAGGCCTCGAAGTCGGGCAGTCTTCCTCGGGGCGTTCCGGTCTCCTCGGCGAGATCGGAAGCAGTCCACCAGCGATATCTGATGTTTCCGATGTGGTTCCGAGACCACATCACTTGACACTCTGGAGATCGGTTTGCTTTTTGCAAGCGCACCAGCCGAGATTGTCGGTGAAGGCTCAGCACGGGGAGGTCGAGCGAGGGGCGGTCTAGTCGATCGGTGTCTCGGCGAGGAGGCGGAGGTTCACACCCTCAGCGTCGGCGAGGCAGCTCCCTCCGCAGCATTTGGCATGCTTGGACAGAGTACTCCAGTGCTTCTCAGAGCTCCGGCCATCGACCTCTCAACCGCCGGACGGAGCTCATTTCCTCCATCCACCATCAAGCGGTTCTCCACTCCATCCCAACTCACGCCAACCTCACGGACAGCTTCTCCCCGACGCCGGCAATACCTCCTCCTCCTCCATAGGCCGGCCATCTCCACTTCCTCTGCGGATGCGAAGAGGAGAGTTCATCTTCTTCCACGCCGGCCATTACCATTGAGATTGATACTGGTAGTTCGCACTCTTTTATATCCCGTACCTTTATGCGGGAGATTGGTAGATTACCCACTTGCAGACCCCAGCGATTGACTGTCTCGCTACCGTCCGGTGATACTTTAGAAGTCACCCAAGAGATCAGAGGTTGCCCATTAGACTTTGGCAACATGATATTTACGGTAGATCTTCTAGTATTGGAGATGGTCGAGTTTGATGTCATACTTGGCATGGATTGGCTGTCAGTTTATCATGCTACCGTTGATTGCCAAACGAGGGTGGTCACCTTCCAGCCTCCGAACCAACCCTCGTGGAGTTTCACTGGCATTAGAGACGACGGTATCTCGATTATTTCGGCGATTCAGGCGCAGAAGCTGCTGTCTCACGGCTGTCATGGTTTTCTGTTATCGTTGATCAGTACTAAGGACAGTAGTAGTTCGCAGCTCTCCGATGTTCCTGTAGTCCGGGAGTACCCAGATGTATTTCCAGAGGAGCTGCTAGGTTTGCCTCCCAGAAGGCAAGTGGAGTTTGCTATTGAGCTGATTCCGGGAACCGCGTCGACATCGAAAGCTCCGTATCGTATGACACCAAAAGAGTTGAACGAGCTGAAGGTTCAACTCCAGGAGCTTTTAGACAGAGGATTTATTCGCCCTAGTGTTTCACCATGGGGTTCTCCAGTTCTGTTTGTCAAGAAAAAGGATGGTACTATGAGGTTGTGTATGACTACAGGCAGCTGAATGCAGTGACCATCAGAAATAAATATCCATTACCACGGATCGAGGATTTGTTTGATCAGCTCAGAGGTACATCAGTGTATTCTAAGATTGATCTGCGATCCGGATATCATCAGTTGAGAGTCAGAGATTCAGATGTTCTACGAGATACGGTCATTATGAGTTTTGGTAATGCCATTTGGGCTTACCAATGCTCAATGTTTATGGACTTGATGAACCGCATCTTTACGGAGTATCCGGATCAGTTTGTTATCGTTTCATTGATGACATATTGGTCTACTCTCGTTCGAGGAGGAGCATGCATCTTCGCACGATCTTGGAGATTCTTCTAAGACATCACCGACGCCAGTTCGGCAAGTGTGCATTCGGCTATCCTCGGTTGGTTTTCGGGACACGTGGTTTCTAACGAGGTATTTCATTGATCCTCGAAGATCGAAATCACCGGTTGGGAGCACCAAGTCGATTCGAGAGATCCGCAGTTTTAGGATTGGCGGATACTACCGACGCGTTTTGTCGAGGGCTTCTCACGTATTGCTATGCCACTGACATCTTACCCGAAAAGGCGTGAAGTTCATATGGTCCGAGGATTGCGAGACAGCTTTCAGGAGTCAAGCGGAGATTAGTGTCGGCTCGGTTTGATTTTACCTTCGGAGAGGACGGTTGTACTTACTGTATCTTCGAGGTTTGGGCGATACGCTGCGACAGAGTAGTCTCTTATGCTTCTCGTCGAAGGAGCATGAGAAGAACTACCAGTTCATGACTTGGAGTTAGGCGCCATCATCTTTGCTTGAAGCTATGGCGACATCATTTATACGGTATCACATTTGAGATTCTCACCGATCATAAGAGTCTCAAATATATTTTCACTCGAAGGAGCTTAATCTTGACGGAGGAGATGGATGGAGTTCTGAAGGACTACGATTGTACCATTAGCTACCACCGGGAAAGTTAATGTGGTTGCAGATGCACTCAGGAAGTCGGAGGACTTTGGCTTGCCGGACTTGATCACGGACTTGATTCGAGTTTCTGAGTTAGATCTTGAGGCGAGGACCGCAGAGCGGTATTCGGTTACCATGGTTGCTCAATCGTCGATCGGGACTAGGATCCGAGAGGCCCGGTGATCGGCATTCTGATTCATTAGCGATCAAATAGCTTAGGGCGTGAGTTCACACGAGACAGTAGGGTGTTATATACTTCGAGGCGGATTATGCGTACCTCGGTCTCATCGGTCTTACAGAGCTACTTGAGGCACACCGTTCTCGATTTGCGATCCATCCGAGGGACCCGTATGTATCGAGACTTGAGGCGTTCCCTATTGGTGGAGCGGCATGAAGAAAGACATCGCGGTTCGTAGCTAGATGTCAGCAGGTGAAGGCTGAGCACCAGAGACCTGCAGGATTACTTCAGCGGATTCCTATTCCTGAGTGGAAGTGGGATCACATTACCATGGACTTTGTGGTGGGTTTGCCGAGGACACGATGAGGTCATGACGCGATTTGGGTAATCGTTGATCGATTAACCAAATCTGCGCACTTCTTAGCGATTCGGAGGACTGATTCCCTGGATCGATTGGCAGATCTGTATTGTCGGGAGATCATCAGACTACATGGTGTTCCGTTGAGTATCATTTCGGATAGAGATCCACGGTTCACGTCTCGTTTCTGGCAGAGTCTGCAGCAGGCCTTGGGCACACAGCTCCGTTTCAGTACAACTTTCCATCCACAGACAGATGGACAGTCAGAGCGGACCATTCAGACTTTAGAGGACCTGCTGAGGTCATGTGTTATGGATTTCGGAGGCAGTTGGGAGGACCATCTACCGTTAGTAGAGTTTGCTTACAACAACAGCTTTCATTCGGCTATCCAGATGGCACCGTTTGAGGCGTTGTATGGTAGACCTTGTCGGACACCCGTCCTTTGGGATGAGGTTGGAGAGGCTCAGTTGTTGGGACCTCATAGAGTTCAGCAGGATGCAGAGTTGGTCCGTACTATCAGACGGAGGATGTCAGAGGCGCAGGATCGTCAGAAGAGTTATGCTGATCGGAGACGCAGACCACTAGAGTTCTCTGTTGGCGACCATGTATTTCTACGAGTGTCACCCACGAAAGGGGTGAAGAGATTTGGCCTCAGAGGTAAGCTAGCTCCGCGGTACATTGGTCCTTTCGAGATCTTGGAGAGGATCGGAGCGGTAGCTTACCGATTGGCACTACCACCGTCTCTGTCAGGCGTTCACGATGTATTTCACGTATCGATGCTGAGGAGATACGTGCCCGATCCGACGCATGTGCTGGCAAATATTCCAGTTCCAGTTCAGCCTGACATTACTTATGAGGAGGTTCCAGTACGGATTCTCGACCGGAAAGAGCGACAGTTGCGGAACAAGACTATCCGGCTGGTTAAAGTTGGATGGCAGCATCATTCGGACGAGGAGGCTACTTGGGAGCTCGAGGATACTATCCGAGCTCGATATCCCCATCTTTTTACTTGAGGTATGTGATTCAGTTTACCGTTCAGCATTTATACTCTATATCTGTTGTTAGTACTTGCTGATGGTAGATAACGAAATTTGGGGACCAAATTTTTATTAGTGGGGGAGAATGTAAAATACCGGAAAATAGGCGAATATTAATAAGGAAATTTTTCGAAATTTTTGGAAATTTTCCGGGAATTTTTCAGAGCTCGTATGGACGAGTTAACGGGGACAAAATGAGGTCCGGAAAAGCCTATTTTGGCTACACTATTTAAAAGAGGAAAAGTTGAATTTCTTAATTCCTTTTCTTTATTTATTTTACTTTTTCTTTTATTTCCGTCGTTCCCTCTTTCTCGCCGAACCCGAGCGCCGAAATCCTTTTCTCCCCGACGCCGCTCCCACGCCCTAACCACCATTCGGCGGTTTCCTTCCTCTTCTCTACTTCTCCCCCCGAGCCGAAGCAGCGTACCCTAGCCAGTCCCGGTCTTCTTCTCCCTGCTGCCGAAGCCCTAGCATCGCCGGAAGTTTGATCTCTGCCACTGACGCCGGCCATCTCCTCACCTCTTCTCTGTCTCGGTGCCCTAGCCGCCGGCGACGCACCAAGCCACCCCGATCATCTTCCTCTCTACCCACTGACGCCGACCGTTTGTCCTCAGCAAAGCAGCGCCGCACCCCTTGTGCCGACCGCCGCGAATTCCTCCGCTCTAGGTCAGGCCGACACCCGATTTCCTCTTCTTCTTGTGCTCACGACCCGCCGCACCTCTGCACAGTGCTGACGCCACTGCCTAGTGCTTCTGCCATTATTGACGAAGCCTCTGCCCTAGCCTCAGTCGCGACACCCATCTCTTCAGCGACATCCGAGCACAGCCGACCATCGCTGGAGATTTCTTGCTTACGTGCCCTAGTCTCCAACCGATGATCTTCATCTTCTTCTTTTCTGCACCCGAGCCTTTGTCCTTGCACAAGAAACTGTGCCCTAGCCAAATTTCGGAGGTAAGTGATATACCAAATTGTAGTTGAGTAGGGTGGTTTTTGAGTCAGAGTATTACTACTTTGTTTGATTATATATAACTGCGTGGCGATGTTTTATTTTGTTGTTATTATTCCAGCCACCTGTGGCTGAGGTATTTGTGAGATGTAGAAAAGTTTCAGATTGTCCACTGTACAGGGGAGATGCTGTCGAAATTTTCTCGGACAGGAACTCCTCTGGGGCGTGACAAGGCGCCCTCAATCCTCTTGGAGGCGCCTTCAACACTCAAGATAGACTTTCTAGGAGATATATAAAGGCCCCTGGAGCTACGAAATAATCAATCAACTCTGTATTAAGTTCCTAGCAACTTCTGAGCGCTCTTAGTGTGTAAAAAATGTTGGATCGAGACGCGCTAGAGGGGGGGGTGAATAGCGCTCGCGGCTATTTCGTTTTTCGGAAAACACTCGAGTAGAATACGCAGCGGAAAATGTAAATAAACACAAACACAGAGACACGGTCGTTTACTTCGTTCGGAGCCTAAGGCGACTCCTACTCGAAGGCCCGCGATCCTTGATCGCTTTCGGTGGGCAACAACTATAAGCTCGATAAACGATTACAAGTTAAAGTACAATAAACGACAGTAAATAATTATACCAACGACAAAGAAATGAAGATTCGGAGCTCCTGGTCGTCGGGCACAAGTAGCAGCACTTCGGAACGTCGTTTGGAGCAGCACGTAGCACTTGAATCACTTGGAAGAAGATATTGTGAAGCTGCTGGTCGAGATCCCTTATAAAGGGGGTTCAAGGCGCCTTATACTGTTCACCAAGGCACCTTGAGCAGTTACCGCGTGGATCGACGGACTGGTCGAACTCTATCGGTTTAAGGCGCCTTGACCTATCAAGGCGCCTTCAAGGTCAAGGCGCCTTGAACTCCATTCAGCGCCTCCGGTCTTCTCTTTGCCTTGCACCTTAGGCGCCTCCAAGCTCCATGGGCGCCTCGGACACTTCATCCGAGTTCTTCTTTGTGTTTTGGTATCTGCAAGTATGTTAATCCAAAATACCTGCAAAAGTTAACACAAAATAATAGTATGAATATGAAATTATGCGGTCTCGGATGTCAAGATCGACCGGTTTCTGTGGAAACCTAGGTCGACCCGACGCCATCTGTTCCTCTCAGGGCAGCGTCCTCACCTACTCCACTCGGAGATTTACATTGCCGACGATCCTCCGGATCGTTGGACTTTTACTCGGCTTTCGATGCTTAGGACTTCTGCTGAACATCCGCTTGGCCGATTCGGACTTTCACGGTTCGCGACACCAGGACTTTCCACCTAGGGTTACCACCCCCTAGGACTTTTTCCTGAAGCCATCAACCTGCCAAGGCTTTCCGCATAGGGTTACCACCCCCTATGACCTAGGGTTACACCCCCTAGGGTTTTACCTTGCCTAACCGCAGTTAGGACTTTCCTGAAACACTCAGCAAAAGCTGTCAGAAAACAAAGCACCTTAACTTTGAATCCTTTGCCATTATCAAAACTTAGGTTCGATCGTCGGATGCTTCCCGCACCAACAATCTCCCCCTTTTTGATTATGGCAATACGTAATTCAAAGTTAAAAAAAAAAAAACAAAATATGCATAAAGTTAACCAAGCTTAAGTAAATAAACTTCAAATACAATAACAGTTAAGCTGGAAACTTTTAACTTGGTAATATTAGACTCCCCCTTAATAAAAGCCCTCCTTTTATTAAACACTTTGAATTTTCTTTTAACTTTAATTTACCTACTCTCCCCCTTTGCCATATATCAAAAATAAACCAGTTTGAAAGTATTTTTCTGAAGGAAAATTTTCAAAGAAGGATAACAATAAATTTTCTTCTTAGATTGCCAAATTTAAAAATACTTAGCTATATATTTAGCTTCGAAATGATTTGTATTGAGAAAATATTTTGCCAAATAGCTAAGTTTAGAGTACAATCTAACTAAGTCTAGTTAAAATAGTCTTAAAATTAACTAAGTTTGAAAATATGAGTATTTGAATTTTCAATAAAGGGATTTGCTTAGAAGTTATAAGATCACTTGAAAACTTTAAAACGTTATAAAAAGTTTGACTAGTTTTGAAAATATTTGAATACTCAATTACATGTACAAGTTTTGAAAAACTGTAATTAAGTTTTGAATATTCATTTTGAAGAAACTTTGATATTAAAAAATATTTAGTTTTAGGACATAGGGAGTAGCAGTAGATTGTTTTCTAGTCCAAGCATGAGTTAAGTTTAAATTACTGAGTTTAATCTGATTAAGTATCAGAGCCTTAAAATAATCTGGTAAAGTAATTTGATTAGAACCTTAAAAGACAATCATGCTTAAAAAAAATTGAAACACACTTTTTCCAGTTGTCTAACCTTTAGCTACTTGCTGATTGCCTAGAGGGCAGTAGCTTTCACATGGTTAGTCAAGTTGAGTTATTTTGATCCAGGTAGACTTGACTAGATCTGGAGAACTTAACTTGATTAATGTTTATTGCATATTTAACGCCCAGACTCTTATTGATGCACAGATATAAGCATTCTTGAGTCCAGGCAATACCCTATGCATCTCACGCCTTTCTAAGTTTTTCAAGATACAAGCAAGGTAGACCTAGGTGTTTGTGAGGTGCTCTGGCTTAAAGCTAGAGGAACATGATATCTAGGGGAAAACCTAAGCTAAATCCAGAATTTTTGAAATTTCTAAGAAATTGGAATTTTGAAATAAGTATTTTCCTAGAAATTTTAAAAGCAAATCATAACAAAAAACATTGTCTATTCTACCCAACACATTCCTATTTGTCTTCTAAGTGAGCTGAACTCAAGTTCAGGTAAGGGTTTTGTGAAGATGTCAGCTAGATTTGATTTTGACTCAACATAGTTGAGTATAATATCACCCTTAGCTACATGATCCCTTACAAAATGGTGCTTCACTTCTATATGTTTAGTCCTTGAGTGATGAATTGGGTTTTTTGTTAAATTTATGGAACTTATATTATCAATTGAGATTTTTGTGTTCTGATAGTTTAGTTGATAGTCTTTAAGAGTGTGCATCATCCAAAGCAATTGAGATGTGCATTCACCTAAGGCTATATATTCAGCTTCAGTGGTAGACAAAGCCACACAATGTTGCTTTCTACTTGACCAACTTACTAGGCATTGTCCTAGAAATTGACAACTACCACTTGTGCTTTTTCTATCTAACTTGCATCCGGCGTAATCCGAGTCAGAATAGCCAAGAAGGTCAAAGGTGCAAGTTCTAGGGTACCAGAGTCCTATATTTAGAGTACCTTTAATGTACCTAAGTATTCTTTTAACATAGGTTAAATGTGACTCTTTTGCACAAGATTGGTATCTTGTGCACATACCAACCGCAAATAATATGTCGGGTCGGCTTGCAGTTAGGTAAAGCATGTTGGAGCAATCCCAATGGTTCGTGGGACCATGTGTTTTGGTGTTTGGGCAAAGGGTTTAAGTTAGGTTTACCCTCGTTATTTGATATGTGTACTTGAGTTGTGCAGGACTGCAGGTGACACATGTGACTCAGGTTGACGGCTTCGGGTCCGGTGAAGGATGGAGCATCCGAGGGACCGTGGACAAGGCAGCAAGGACAAGGGCCGAGGGAAGCGACTTCGAGGCATACGCGAAGGATGGCATTGGGGACGAGCCGCGGGCTTGGATGCATCCGAGGGACGAGAGCTAAAGGAAGTAGGCTTGAAGGCAAGAGGTCAAGGCTGCAAAGAAGAGTCAAATGAGTCGTGAGGGTACGAGTGCATGAGAGATTGTACTCGGAGTAAAATCATAGTTTTAGGGTTTCTTGTGGCGGCATAGCGATCTTGTAGCGCCTTGTGCGATCTTGTGGCGCCATCTTGTAGCGTCTTATGTGATCGGTGGTGTATGGACGATCGGTGATGCTATATGAGCCGTTGAGATAGCCGTTGGGCTGAGTCGACTGGTGCAAGGACCAGTCGACTGGTAACGGGCAAATCAGGTTCTGATTTGTTCCAAGCTCTATAAGAAGGAGCTTGATATGGCCGGCCAAGGCGACGAAATTAGACTTGGTTAAAGCCTAATTAGTAGTCATCTAGTGCTCTAGCAATCCAAGTGTTCTTGATCGAGTTGTGGCGAGGTTTCTCCACCGACAAGGAGGATTGTGCTAGCCGGAGTTTCCGGGGACTAATCCACCGAAGGATTGAGGGATCGTCCACCTTACGGACAGCCGTGGAGTAGGAGCATCATCTCCAAACCACGTTACATCGAATGTGTTAGCGATTTGGTTTGCATTTCCTTTCTTTGTCTTGTATTTAATTTAGCTTGTTTGTTTTTATTTGTATTCCGCTGCGCAAGCTAACAATAGTGTAGGAAGCTAACGATTTGGGGGTGCCGTCTATCCAACCCCCCTTCAAGCCGGCCACCGATCCTCCAACAAGTGGTATCAGAGCGAGGACGCTCTTCACCGGACTAACCGCCGAGAAGATCAACGCATATAAGAAGATGGCCGGGTTGATTGTCCCTCCAAAATTTGAACGAGGAAGCCTTGGGGACATCACGTATTGGATGATGAGGATGGAGGTCTTCTTCAATACGGATTGGGACATCATGATGATTATCAAGGACCCATTCGAAGTCCCAAGAGATAAGAAGGGAAAAAGACTTCGACCACGACGTTGGACGGAAGAGCAAACCACACGATCGGAGGCAAACTCAAAGGTAATAGCAATTTTAATTGATTTATTGCCTCCTAATGTGATAAGTGGTGTAGGTAAATATGAGAACGCCCATGAATTGTGGAGCAAAGTAAAGAAATTACCATGGGAGGAATTTTTGCCTACACAAGAAGAAGAAGAAAAATCTGAAGAAAGTGATGAAGTGGTCCAAGAGGAGAAGAAGGACCAATCGGATGTGGAGCCCAAGGAGATGGGCTTAGTAGCTCAAGAAGAGGATGTGGAGCAAACGGAAGTTGAGTCATGCTCAACATCCGAGGAGGAGAAGAAAGATGAGACATCATCTACATCCTCAAGGGTTGAAGAAAAGTCCAAGACAAGTGAAGAGGATGAAGAAGCGGTCTTGGAGGTCAACTTAGTGAGCACCTCCACCGAAGCAAAATCAAAAGCTCACATTGTGTGCTTCGGGTGCAATAAGAAAGGACACTACAAGAGTAGATGTCCTATGGGTAAGAAGAAGGTAATTCCTAAACCCAATCAAGTTATTTTAAATGCTAACATGGGTGGTAGGAATGAAGAAACCCAAAAGAAGAGGATGCACATTGTATGCTTCACATGTGGAATGAAGGGTCACTTCCACACCAAATGTCCCAAAAAGGGGGAAATCAAGAAGCTAGCGCATCTAAAGAAATGGCAAAAGAAGAAGAGCTCAAGTCAAGGGGGAGCTTCAAGGGTAAGGGAGGTATACCCTAATTTGAAATGCAATTCAAATTTTCATGTTCCCATGCATGCTAGAAGAAATGATTTTGATTATCATTGTATGCCCATGCAAAATTTTGGATTTAGATATCATGATAGGAATAGGATAAATATCGATCATAACCCTAAGAGGCCTATGCATGATAGACCTAGGCAAGTTAAATTCTCATTACCTAAGGAGAAGAAGGTAATAGAGAACCAAGGCATTAATCCCAAGAAGGGGAGACATATGCCTAGAAAGGGTAGGTCTAGGAATGTCCAAGGTGAACATGTTGACTCTAGGTTTAGGAACCTAGAAAGGGAGAATCAAGCTTTGAAGGCAAAGCTTGATGGTTTAGAGAAATTCCTTAAGAGATTCACTATTGGATCTAAGGAATTAAGGATGATGTTGGATAGCCAAAGACCCAACAATGATAGATCGGGCTTGGGATACCGGTCTAGTCCCTCCAAGGTCAATGAGAGTTCATATGCTAGGGTGGCAAATGATCATGGCAAGGGAGAGTCCTCCAAAGCTAAGGGAAAGTCTTATGCTAGGGTGGCATATGACTATGGCAAGGAGAAACCAATAAATGGCAAGGGAAAGTCATTTAATGGTAAGAAGAAATTAACCAAGGACAAGGTGTCCAAGGTTAAGAAAGTTACGTTTGTAGGCCAAGTGTCACCGGGGGTGAACCGATGTGGCCTAGCCATTGTGGATGAGTCACCTAGGGAGGTGGCTAAGGCTAAGAGCTCTAGGGGGAGCTTTAAGAGTCAATTTGGGACCCATGGCCAATGGATCTCAGGTGGGTATTACTTGGGAGTCTAGAGGAGCCATGGAGTGTGCCAAAAGGTTTGGAGATGGATTTGAGTCTCAAACCTAGGGATTTGGCACACATGGGTTGTGTTTCATGCTTGAAAATATGACATTGGGGTCATATAGCATGATAATTGGTTTTGGATGTATAGATGCCATATAAACCAATGCTAGGGATGCATTGTGGGTTAGTATGGGCAAATACATCAAGAGGAAGTCAAAACTAGGACTTTAGGTCAAGGTTCAATTGAACCATTTAGCTAGTTTTGGATTTTGTGTCAATCTTGGGATTGGTAATAGATACATTTTGTAATGTATTTTTCCCAAGTAGACAAGGGTACAATAGACCTCTCCACAAAATTTGGGGATTTTTGGAGGTCTAGGGAATTACTGGTGCATTTTTGAAGTTGGCCTGAAAAGGCTGATTTTTTCAGAAATAGGGTACCAGTCGACTGGTGCAGATACCAGTGTTTTTCGACCACAGAATGTTTCTGTAAGGTTCTGTCGAAGGGGGGCAGTCGACTGGCACTTGGGGCAGTCGACTGATACCAGTCTGAAACTGTTTTCAGCATTGGTATGTGACCATGTCAACTCGATTAGATGTATGGGATCCAAGGGGGATTAATACATGAGTTTAGGGTCAGTTTGGATGAGAAATTTTCAACAATTGGGATATTGTTGGAGAACTTTTTGGATGTTAGGCAAAGGGGGAGAATTAAGGTTTAGTTGGGAAAACCTTTAGTGCCTTTGCGTAGGGGGAGCCTTGGGATAGGTTCTTAAAAAGCCCTGTGGGAAAATTCTAGCTCAATGGAGAGCTTAGGTGTAGGGGGAGCCTTGTGATAGGTTCCAATGCTTGGTGCATTCATTCGGCGGTTGCCAAGTGTGTAGCCTTGGTAACGTAAGTCCATTCGGCGGTTGCCAAGTGTGTAGCCTTGGCAACGTAAGTCCATTCGGCGGAGTAAGTCCAAGTGTGTAGTCTTGGCATCGTAAGTCCATTTGTTTTAGCATGTTTGTTTTGCTATTTGTTTTCCCTAACTTAAACGTATTGCCAAACACCAAAAAGGGGGAGATTGTTGGAGCAATCCCAATGGTTCGTGGGACCATGTGTTTTGGTGTTTGGGCAAAGGGTTTAAGTTAGGTTTACCCTCGTTATTTGATATGTGTACTTGAGTTGTGCAGGACTGCAGGTGACACATGTGACTCAGGTTGACGGCTTCGGGTCCGGTGAAGGATGGAGCATCCGAGGGACCGTGGACAAGGCAGCAAGGACAAGGGCCGAGGGAAGCGACTTCGAGGCATACGCGAAGGATGGCATTGGGGACGAGCCGCGGGCTTGGATGCATCCGAGGGACGAGAGCTAAAGGAAGTAGGCTTGAAGGCAAGAGGTCAAGGCTGCAAAGAAGAGTCAAATAAGTCGTGAGGGTACGAGTGCATGAGAGATTGTACTCGGAGTAAAATCCTAGTTTTAGGGTTTTATTGTAGCGGCACTGTAGCAGTACTGTAGCGTACTGTAGCAGTCGACTGGTGTATGGACCAGTCGACTGATGCACTGTAGCAGAGAGCCGTTGAGATAGCCGTTGGGCTGGCATCAGTCGACTGGTGCAAGGACCAGTCGACTGGTAACGGGCAAATCAGGTTCTGATTTGTTCCAAGCTCTATAAGAAGGAGCTTGATATGGCCGGCCAAGGCGACGAAATTAGACTTGGTTAAAGCCTAATTAGTAGTCATCTAGTGCTCTAGCAATCCAAGTGTTCTTGATCGAGTTGTGGCGAGGTTTCTCCACCGACAAGGAGGATTGTGCTAGCCGGAGTTTCCGGGGACTAATCCACCGAAGGATTGAGGGATCGTCCACCTTACGGACAGCCTGTTAGGATCCTTCGTACTCGGCTAGAGAGGGGGGTGTGAATAGCCGACCCCAAATCGTCGTTTCTTTCTACAAAACGTGTTAGCGCAGCGGAAAATACAAAGAAACGAAAGAGAAGAAAACCAAACCTTAACACAAGGATGTAACGAGGTTCGGAGGTTAGGGCTCCTACTCCTCGGCGTGTCCGTAAGGTGGACGAGTCCAGTCAATCCGTCGGTGGATGAGCCCCCGGAGAACCGGCTAATACAATATACTCCTTGTGGGTGGAGAAACCTCGCCACAAACGTGTACAAGAACAGTAAGAAAAGCAATACAATATGAATACAATAGCACTCTACCAATTTCTTGCTCTCTTGTCGATTGGAGGTGAAGCAGCAACTTCACAACCCAAACGCAGCAGCTGGTCGACGGCTGGAAGCTCACGCGAAGCTTCGGAGGCGAGCTCAATCAAAGCTCGGTTGAGCGAAGCTTGACGAAAAGTTCTAGAAGAAAAGATTAAGTCCAGAAGCCCTAGGCCCTTTATACCGCACTGCGAAGAAGATAAAGAAGACACGTAATCTAGTCGTTGTGTCGCAGCGGCAGTGCGTGGACCGATCGGTGGCTTTGATCGGTCGAATCCTCGATCGGTGCGGACCGATCGGGACTGTTCGATCGGTCCCGGACCGTCGGCCTCTGAGAACTCGCCCAAGTTCTCTGTTCGTCTCTGATCGGTCGTATTCACGATCGGTCGTCATCGCCGATCCTCTCCCTTTCTTTGCCTTCTTGCTTTCGCTTGCTCGCCTCCTCGATAACTCTGATAGCATATTGTTTATTCTTGATCGGTCACCGGACCGATCGATAACCCGATGTATCACTAGATCGATCCACCGATCGATCCGAGCTTGGTTTTGCCCAAACCAAGTCCCAAACCTTCAAACCAACATCCGGTCAACCTTGACTGTTGGTATATCATACTTAGCATCCGGTCACTCCATTGACTGCTAAGACTTCCCACCAAGTGTCCGGTCAATCCCTTTGACCCACTTGGACTTTTCTCTTCGTGTCAAGTATCCGGTCACTCCCTTGACCTACTTGACCTTCTCAACACCAGATGTCCGATCACCCTTGATCCATCTGGATTTTCCTCCAGCTTCACTCACGGGACTTTCACCTAGCTTCACTCACTAGGGTTTTCACCAGCTTCACTCACCTGATTTCCACCTTGCTTCACTCACCGGGACTTTTCCCACCGGCTTCACTCACCAGGACTTTCACTTTCACCTAGCTTCACTCACTAGGATTTTCACCGCCTAGCTTCACATCACTGCCTGGCTTCACTCACGGGACTTTCCCGTGCCAAACTCCCTGTTTGGACTTTCCGAGCTACCCGCTTGGACTTTTCCCCGTGCCAAGTCTCCGTGCTTGGACTTTTCGATGCCAAGTCTCCATACTTGGACTTTTAGGTGCCAAGCTCCTGCTTGGACTTTTCCAGTGCCAAGTCTCCATACTTGGACTTTTTCCCGAATCAGGTCAACCAGGTCAACCTTGACCTACGGTTGCACCAACAATCTCCCAAACATCTATTCTTGTCAAACATCAAGAATAGAACTCTCTTTTCGTCAAACATCAACATACAACTCAACTAGGTCAATCTTGACCTAAGGTTGCATCAACAATCTTCCCAAGTCAAACATCAAAATATAACTCGAGTCAAGTCACCTCGAGTCGGGTCAACCAGGTCAACCTTGACCTAAGGTTGCACCAACAATCTCCCCCTTTTTGATGTTTGACAAAACCCATAATCAAGTTAGGTTAACCCGATAACCTAACTTAGGTTTTCCAACCATCTTCCAATGTCCAATGTTCTTTCCATCAACAATCTTCCCAAGTCAAACATCAAAATACAACTCGAGTCAAGTCACCTCGAGTCGGGTCAACCAGGTCAACCTTGACCTAAGGTTGCACCAACAATCTCCCCCTTTTTGATGTTTGACAAAACCCATAATCAAGTTAGGTTAACCCGATAACCTAACTTAGGTTTTCCAACCATCTTCCAATGTCCAATGTTCTTTCCTTGAACATTCTCTGGACATTCTCCCCTTAGGTTAACCCGATAACCTAACTTGGGTTCTCCAATAATTCTCCCCCTTTTTGACACACATCAAAAAGAATTCCAATGTTCTTCCTCGAACATTCCTTGACCTTCTTCTCCTAGCTTAGGTTAACCCGATAACCTAACTTGGGTTCTCCAATAATTCTCCAATGAACACTCTCCCCTTTTTGACACACATCAAAAAGAAAAAGGAGAGTATCAAGGTCAAGAGTTTCTTCCTAATGAAAGTCCCATACCTTTTATTGAAACTCTTAATTTCCCCCTTGATACTAAACTTAACAATCAACTTAGTGATAATCCCATATCACTAATCCTCAAAAGTCTTAAGGAGTAAAAACTCCCCCTAAAAGTCAACTCCCCCTTGACAATTAGTTAAGACTCCCCCTAAAGGTCAACTCCCCCTTGACCATTGCACCAACAATGTCTTGGAGAGTTTCAAACCTTTAGAAATCCGAAAATCAACTCCCAAAAACTGAAATTTCAGACACCTGCTGAAAATCAGAAAAACCAGCACACCTGATCGGTCACCGGACCGATCAGGACCCCTCTGGATCGGTCCCCAGACCGATCCAGCCTTCCCTGGATCGGTCCGGTGACCGATCCAGCCTCTGAAATCAGAGATTTCTGATTTTTCTCTCCGGGAGAAATTCAGAAACTCCTAGAAAATTCCAGAAAATTTCAAAAATTGTGAAATTTTGAGGATACATTCCTCATATCATACACTATCATGGAAAAATAGTTTTCTATGAAAATAACTTCCATTTTTCAATCTTGATACAAAGTTCAAAAAACTTTGAAATAGTTCAAGTTTAACTCAACTTTGTATCACAATGTTCAATGATGAATGCAATCACTAAGATGGCTTCATCAAGGTTTTTCAAGTCAATTTTAAAATGCTTTTAAAACCATTTGAATTTAGGACCATAATCTTAGGACTATATGTACATGACTTGTACACAAGTTTTCCCTATGATCCTCCATTTCTTGAATTAGGGTCATCTAGGTACAAGGACTATGCACCTTGATCCTAACTCATGATCCTAATATCTCACACACATCTAAGGTGTATCAAACCACATTCAAGTCAATTTGATGTGAGATATGGATTAAGGTCAACTTAGGCTAAGTTCTCATGCATTTTCTAAACACCAATTTGATCTCAATATCAAATTATATGTTTGTCCTTAAATCAATTTCATTGATTATAATGCAAGAGATGATGACATGGCATAAAATGGTATCATAAATGAAAACATGTGCCAATGTCATGATATCATGGCATAAAGTTTGAAACTTAAATAAACATGACATTTAAACTAACCTAAGCATTATCATGACATTTTAAATGATCATAAAATAAATATGATGTCATGGCATGGCATATGGCAACCAATCATGGCAAGTTAGCACAAATAAAATACCTAAATTCCCTATCTAAGTATCCTTAGCCTTAGCTAATTAAAATCTAACCCTAGATTGCCCATATATCCCTAAGAGAAAACCAAAATCTCAATTATGGTATTTCTCTAGGTTTTCTTAAATTGTGCCAAATAAGATTAAAATCGATATTTTTCAAATATAGCACAATTTACTCTTCAAGGAGTAAATAATAATTCTTTTTCATTTTCAAAGGTTATCAAAACCTTGAAAATGCTCCTTGAGTGTCAATTTCCTCAAAGTTGGGTTAACTACCCTTCTAATTGGAGTTGACACTCTCTAACCCATCTATGGGATAGAGAAGATGCTCCTAGGAACCCAATATCTATGTGAGCTCATTGGGTTCACTAAATATTCACTAGGGATGACTTCCCTAGCAACCCTCCTAATGACCCTCTTAGGCTTTGAAGCCTTGGTCATTTGGGACTCATCAAGATCAACTCTAGGGGTGACTCCTCTTGTGACCTTGGTGGTGGTCTTCCTAGCCCTAGGTTTTGTTCCATAATCGAATGGAACACTATGATAAGTGGGCTTGACCACTTGAGACTTAGGTTTGTGACCCAAACCTTTCTTGTCCTTGGACTTGGGTTTTTGACTCTTAAACCCTAGAGATGACTTCTCCATGTTTTTAAGAGCCTTTTCTAAAGTATCAAGTCTTGACTTCAAGACTTGATTCTCCTTCTCTAATACCTCAATTTTTGATTTATCACTCTTCCTTGAGGTATTCCTAGGCATATGTCTAGTTGATTTAGGATTCCTACCTAGGTTATCCTTAGCCTTAGATGGGTTGATCCTAGGGTTAGCCTTTCTAGAATCATCCTTATCTAGACTCACATGTTTAGCTCCTAAGCACATGTATTGATTCCTAAGGTTATCATGCTTGTTATTATCGACAAGTGCAATAAAATTACTAGCATGTATCCTACTAGAATTGCACGAATGAGCCTTAAAAGATACCTTAGGGTTTGCCTTAGCTCCCCCTATCGTTGTGCATCCCTTGTCCTTGTGAGGTTTCCTCCCCTTCGGACATTGGCTCCTATAGTGTCCCCGTTGCTTGCATTGAAAGCACACCACGTGCTTCTTGCCTTTGCGTGTTGGGACGCCGGCTTCCTTGACCTTTGGTGCCGGTGGAGTCTTTCTAACCCTCTTTGGACACTTGCTCTTGTAGTGCCCAAATTCCCTACACTCGAAGCACATTATGTGTAATTTGCTAGAAATTAAAATGCTTGAGTTACCTAGGGTTGAGGATGGATGAACGCTCTCATCTTCATCCCTTCCGGAGGTAGAAGCTTCTTCTTCTTGCTCCGATCTTGAAGAGGAACTCTCCTCTTCTTCTTCTTTAGATGTTGAGTGACCCTCAACTTCTAAATCTTCTCCTCCATGATGTGAGCTACTTGGCTCACTTAGCTCCTCTTCATGGCTTGAATTTGAGCTTCCCTCATGGAACTTGGCCAAGTTGTTCCACAACTCCTTGGCATTGTTGTATCCACCTATCCTACACAAAACATCATTAGGTAAAGAAAATTCAAAAATCTTCAATACCTCATCGTTGACTAGGGATTGGTGGACTTGTTCCTTGGTCCACTCCTTCTTCTCTAGGGTTTCTCCTTTCTTGTCCGTCGGAGGCTTGAAACCTAATTGGACACAACTCCAATTCTCAAGATTAGTCATAAGAAAATATTTCATTCTTACCTTCCAAAACGCGAAGTCGTCGCGATCGTAGAAGGGTGGAATGGTGATGTCGTCTCCGAGTTGATCCATCTCTAGCTTGTGCTCCCTCGGGTGTCAATCCGGCGAAGAGCGACCTCGCTCTGATACCACTTGTTAGGATCCTTCGTACTCGGCTAGAGAGGGGGGTGTGAATAGCCGACCCCAAATCGTCGTTTCTTTCTACAAAACGTGTTAGCGCAGCGGAAAATACAAAGAAACGAAAGAGAAGAAAACCAAACCTTAACACAAGGATGTAACGAGGTTCGGAGGTTAGGGCTCCTACTCCTCGGCGTGTCCGTAAGGTGGACGAGTCCAGTCAATCCGTCGGTGGATGAGCCCCCGGAGAACCGGCTAATACAATATACTCCTTGTGGGTGGAGAAACCTCGCCACAAACGTTTGCAACAGCAAACAAAGAGTACAAGAACAGTAAGAAAAGCAATACAATATGAATACAATAGCACTCTACCAATTTCTTGCTCTCTTGTCGACTGGAGGTGAAGCAGCAACTTCACAACCCAAACGCAGCAGCTGGTCGACGACTGGAAGCTCACGCGAAGCTTCGGAGGCGAGCTCAATCAAAGCTCAGTTGAAGCAGAAGCTTCAGAAGTTCAAGAAAAAAGATTAAGTCCAGCTGCTCTATGTCACTGCGGGATAAGAAGACCGCAAACATCACTGTGGTGGTGTGACTTCAATCGATGCACTCGAGTCCTCCGATCGGTGCGGACCGATGCGTCGCAGTTGATTTTGATTTTTCCAACGGAAGGGGGAACCCACCGGCACATCACAGCGGGCGTCTGTGCTACTGAAGAACGCGAAAGAAGTGGAGGAAGATTACGACCCATCTATAGTGGAGGAGGATGGCGGTCCATTAGCAGCCGCGGTGGGGAAGGAGGAGAAGGCAAAAGAAGGAAACTGTGACGACGGTGTTCCATATTTGATCTCTCTTCGGGACCGGGAAGAGCTTTCTCTTCGGTTGTTTGCCCGTCGAAAAACCAGACATCCGGCCACTTAGGAACTGTTGGTATATCATACTTAGCATCCGGTCACTCCATTGACCTGCTAAGACTTCCCACCAAGTGTCCGGTCAATCCCTTTGACCCACTTGGACTTTTCTCTTCGTGTCAAGTATCCGGTCACTCCTTGACCTGCTTGACCTTCTCAACACCAGATGTCCGATCACCCTTGATCCATCTGGATTTTCCTGCCCGGCTTCACTCACGGGACTTTCACCTAGCTTCACTCACTAGGGTTTTCACGGCTTCACTCACCAAGATTTCCACCACCTGCTCTCTCACGGGACTTTTCCCTGGCTTCACTCACCGGGACTTTCACTTTCACCTAGCTTCACTCACTAGGATTTTCACGGCTTCACTCACCGGATTTCCAACTGCCTGGCTTCACTCACCGGGACTTCCCGTGCCAAGACTTTCCGCGTGCCAAGCTACCTGCTTGGACTTTTCCCCGTGCCAAGTCTCCGTACTTGGACTTTTCCAGTGCCAAGTCTCCATACTTGGACTTTTCCGGTGCCAAGCTCCCTGCTTGGACTTTTCCGTTGCCAAGTCTCCATACTTGGACTTTTTCCCGAATCAGGTCAACCAGGTCAACCTTGACCTACGGTTGCACCAACAATCTCCCAAACATCTATTCTTGTCAAACATCAAGAATAGAACTCTCTTTTCGTCAAACATCAACATACAACTCAACTAGGTCAATCTTGACCTAAGGTTGCATCAACAATCTTCCCAAGTCAAACATCAAAATACAACTCGAGTCAAGTCACCTCGAGTCGGGTCAACCAGGTCAACCTTGACCTAAGGTTGCACCAACACAGCCGTGGAGTAGGAGCATCATCTCCGAACCACGTTACATCGAATGTGTTAGCGATTTGGTTTGCATTTCCTTTCTTTGTCTTGTATTTAATTTAGCTTGTTTGTTTTTATTTGTATTCCGCTGCGCAAGCTAACAATAGTGTAGGAAGCTAACGATTTGGGGGTGCCGTCTATCCAACCCCCCTTCAAGCCGGCCACCGATCCTCCAACAAGGCAGGCTTCCTATGGCACTCCTATAGTACTTTGGATCTACTGGTTTTCCTTCAGGGTCAGAGTCTATGTTAATGTTGGTTGCCATTGGAGTATTTATTATTTTTGAATTTTCCATGCAGAATTTTTTAATTAATTCCTTTGCATATTTAGTTTGATAAATATATATTCCATCTTTAGTTTGTTTTATTTGTAAGCCTAAGAAAAAATTAAGTTCACCAACCATACTCATTTCAAATTCATTTTCCATTAATTTAATAAATTCTTTTAAAAATTTAGAGTTATTTGATCCAAAAATTATATCATCAACATAGATTTGAGCTATGAAGATGTCTTTTTCTACAGTTTTTACAAATAGAGTTGGATCTATTTGACCTTGGTTAAAACCTTTGGATATTAAGTGATTTGATAATCGTTCATACCATGCCCTAGGGGCTTGTTTAAGTCCGTACAAGGCCTTTTTTAACTTAAATACATGATTAGGATATCCTAAATCCTCAAATCCTGGGGGTTGGCTTACATATACTTCCTCCTTAATAAATCCATTTAAGAATGCTGACTTGACATCCATTTGGTATAGTTTAAATCCTTTGTTTGCTGCATAGGCTAACAACATTCTAATGGATTCGAGTCTAGCTACTGGGGCATAGGTTTCATCATAGTCCAAACCTTCAACTTGGCTAAATCCTTTAGCTACAAGCCTAGCCTTATTTCTAATTATTTCACCTTGATCATCTAGCTTGTTTCTAAATACCCATTTTGTATCGATTATTGATTTATTTGAGGGTTTAGATACAAGTTCCCAGACTTGATTTCTCTCAAATTGGGCTAACTCTTCCTGCATAGCTATGATCCAGTCCGGGTCAGGTAGTGCTTCTTCTATTGTTTTTGGTTCGATTTTAGAAATTAGGGCAATCTGACTGTGGATTCTATAGGAGGATCTAGTTCTGACTCCTAGATTTGGATCACCCAAAATTTGATCAGATGGGTGAGAGGTACTGGCCCTAGTTGGTCTAATAAGTGGGTCAGGGGCTGGTTCCTCTGGTTTATTAAGATTTGGTTGAATTTCATCATCTTCTATATTTCTTGGATCAATTTCAACATTCTCATTTATATTTGATAGATTGTTTTCTTCATCAAATATTATATTAGTTGTTTCTTCAACTTTTAGGGTGTTTTGATTGTAGACTCTATAGGCTCGACTGTTTGAGGAGTATCCTAAAAATATTCCTTTGTTAGATTTGGGTGTGAATTTTCTTAAATAATCTTTAGTATTTAAAATGTGAACTTTACATCCAAATACTTTTAAATAATTTAAGTTAGGAATTTTATGATAATATAGTTCATAAGGGGTTTTCTTGTGAAATTTGTTGATCAAGATTCGATTTTGAATATGATTTGCAGTATTTATTGCTTCTGCCCAAAATTGGTGATTTAAATTATATTCGTTTAACATGGTTCTAGCGGCTTCTTGTAGAGTTCTATTTTTACGTTCCACCAGACCATTTTGTTGGGGGGTTCTAGGACATGAAAATTCATGTTGATATCCATTGATTTTACAAAATTGGGTAAATTTATGATTTTCAAATTCCCCTCCGTGATCACTTCTTATTCTTTTAATTTTAGTATCTTTTTCATTTTCTATTAATTTACAAAAGTTACTAAATATTTCGTAGGTTTCATCTTTAGTTTTTAGGAATTTTACCCATGAAAATCTAGAGTAGTCATCAATTATTACTAAGCAATACTGATTCTTGCTTAGTGACTTAGCTCCATGTGAATCAAATAAGTCAAGGTGAAGGAGCTCAAGTAAGGAGCTGGTTCTTTCAAAATTTGTTGATTTGTGTGTTGACTTAGTTTGTTTTCCCTGTTAACAAGCATTACAGATAGAATTTTCAATGAATTTTAGTTTTGGTAAACCTTTAACTAAGCCATTATGACTCATTTTAGAAATGAGTCTAGTGTGAGTGTGACACAATCTTCTGTGCCACAAATCAGTTTCCTCTTCTTGTGTTAGAAAACACTTTGTTGAGGATGTCGGTAGATTAATTGAATACATATTATTTATCCTAAGTCCCTTAAGTAAGATTTCAGGATTTTCAATGTTTTTAACTAAACACCTGGTTTTGTCAAAAGTTACTAAGTATCCGCTATCACACAATTGACTTATACTTAGTAAATTAAACTTGAAATTTTCAACTAAAAGGACTTTTCGAATAATAAAATCGGAGTTGAGTTCGATATTACCTCTTCCGATTATCTTAAGTTGACCTTCGTTACCGAATGCAACTGATCCTAAGTTCTTGTACGTTAGTTTAGTAAACTTCAATTTATCTCCAGTCATGTGTCTGGAGCAGCCACTATCCAACATCCATTGATCCAATTCAGCGGGGTCTGGTTCTTCGGAAACGGATACGGATCCGTGGCTTTGCTCGGACTCTGCCTCAGACTCGCTCTCGCATCCATATTCAACGACTTGGTCCCGGGCCATTAATGCGAGTAGACTCGTTTGTTCGAGCTCATCGTCGTCGTCCTCCGATGAAGATTCGTCCCATGTTGCCTTAAGGACCTTTTTCCTTCTTTGCTTTTTGACCTCCTTCAAGTTAGGGCAGTTGGATTTGATGTGCCCTTTTTGGTTACACCCGTAGCATGTAACTTCAAACTTCATCTTTGTATTTTGTGGGCCTTCCTTTGATTTTACTGCCTTCTTTAGATCTCTTTTGTCGAATCCTTTCGTCTTGTAGAGCTTCTTCACGAGGTTTACCAGCTCGGTTGTAATGTCACCTTCTTCATCGTCAGAATCTGGTTCTCCGATCTGGTTCGGTTCTCCGTCGTGGTCTTGGTTCCCGGGTTCGGCTTGTACCTGCAACCAACGCAATACCTTTCTCGGTAGGCTGTGCATTAGTCTGCTCATGAAGTTCAAATTCACTAAAAAGTTCATCTAGTTTTAAAGAAGATAAATCCTTGGAAACTTTGTAGGCATCTACCATTGATGCCCACAATGTATTCCTTGGAAACGAGTTTAGGGCATACCTTATTACGTCCCGATTTTCTATCTTTTGGCCAATTCCGTGAAGAGAGTTAAGGATATCTTGTATTCTCGTGTGAAGAGAGTTCGCTGTTTCGCCTTCCTGCATTTTTAGATTATATAATTTATTAAGCAAAAGATCTCTTTTACTTACCTTGGTGTCGTCAGTGCCTTCATGGAGTTCGATGAGCTTTTCCCAGAGCTCCTTTGCAGAGGAGAACGGGCCGACCCTGTTGAGTTCTTCCTTGGTAAGTCCGCACTGGAGGGTGCAGGTAGCTTTGGCGTCGGCTTCCACCTTTTTTATTAGAGAGGCATCCCACTTCTCGCAGGGAGTCGGTTTGCCGTCGTCATCGGATGGTAGCTGAAGTCCCGTCTTTATGATCATCCACGTTTCGAATTGTATCTTTAGATACGTTTCCATTCTTCCCTTCCAGTAGCCAAAATCCTCTCCGGAGAATAGCGGGGGACGTACAGTGCTGAAACCCTCTTGTTGGGCCATTTATAATATGCAACAACAGAAAATAACAGAATATGTTCCAAGACTAAGTCTTGGATTAGTAGTGCTGGAATAAAGAATAATAAAAACGAACTCGAGTGGTGTTGCACCTACTTCGAGCAAAAGTCGATTCGAGGGAAACAAAAATTAGAATATAGCTATAGGGCTAAATTCTAATTCGACTCCGAAAATAAAAAAACTGCGAAAAATTTGTTTTGAAAGGTGGTTGCACCAATTCAAAACGACCCCGCTCTGATACCAATTGTTGGATCGAGACGCGCTAGAGGGGGGGTGAATAGCGCTCGCGGCTATTTCGTTTTTCGGAAAACACTCGAGTAGAATACGCAGCGGAAAATGTAAATAAACACAAACACAGAGACACGGTCGTTTACTTCGTTCGGAGCCTAAGGCGACTCCTACTCGAAGGCCCGCGATCCTTGATCGCTTCCGGTGGGCAACAACTATAAGCTCGATAAACGATTACAAGTTGAAGTACAATAAACGACAGTAAATAATTATACCAACGACAAAGAAATGAAGATTCGGAGCTCCTGGTCATCGGGCACAAGTAGCAGCACTTCGGAACGTCGTTTGGAGCAGCAAGTAGCACTTGAATCACTTGGAAGAAGATATTGTGAAGCTGCTGGTCGAGATCCCTTATAAAGGGGGTTCAAGGCACCTTATACTGTTCACCAAGGCGCCTTGAACGAGCCGAGTTACCCGCGTGGATCAGCACGAACCTGGTCGAACTCTATTTGGTTTAAGGCGCCTTCAGCCTATCCAAGGCGCCTTCAACCTCCGGTCCAAGGCGCCTTGAACTCCATTCAAGGCGCCTCCAGTCTGCTGCGCTGGCCTTTTCCTGGCTCGCACCCGAGGCGCCTCCAAGCTCCATGGAGGCGCCTCGGACACTGTTCATCCGAGTTTTTCTTTGTGTTTTTGGTACCTGCAAGTATGTTAATCCAAAAATACCTGCAACACAAAGTTAACACAAAATAATAGTATAAATATGAAATTATGACAGTCTCCGAACTATCCGGGTCTGACTTCGGATTTCCTGCCGGAAACCCTAGGTCGACCCGACGCCTACTGTTCCCTCTACGGGGAACGCGTCCTCACCTACTCCACTCAGGAGATTTACCTGTTGCCAGTACGATCCTCCAGATCGACTGGACTTTTGCTCGGCACTCGATGCTTCCGGACTTTCTGCTGAACATCCGCTTCACCGGCCAGTTCAGACTTTCACCTGGTTCGCGACACCAGGACTTTCCACCTAGGGTAACCACCCCCTAGGACTTTTGCCTGAAGCCATCGACCTTCCAAGGCTTTCCGCATAGGGTACCACCCCCTATGACCTAAGGTTACCACCCCCTAGGGTTTTACCTTGCCTAACCGCAGTTAGGACTTTCCTGAAACACTCAGCAAAAGCTGTCAGAAAACAAATCACCTTAACTTTGAATCCTTTGCCATTATCAAAACTTAGGTTCGATCGTCGGATGCTTCCCGCACCAACAAAAAAGACTTCTCTGCCTACAGTGAAGGAGAAATTCTAATGGAGTTGTTCGACTGCCTTGGATTAACAACCCCCTGGATTGTAACCAAGTTAAATTCTTGTCTCCTCTTTTTTTTTCCTATTACTTTAGTTTATTGTTGCTATTATTTTTGAGTTGAAAGTCTTGAGGAGGGTATACTCTTTTATTTTACAGGCAATTCACCCCCTCTTGCCGGTCCCGCTGCACCGACAAGTGGTATCAGAGACAACCTCAGAAGGACTAATCGCCGATTGAAGCACAAAGATCAAGACGATGGCCAGCGCGAACATTCATCCCCCGAAGTTCGACGGAGACTTCGCTACGTGGAAACGCCGAATGGAGATATTCTTTAAGACTGAATTTGATATACTTTTAATAATGAAATATGGATATACAGCACCAAAAGACAAAGAAGAATACAACTGGACGAAGAAAGAGCAAGCCGATTTCGTGGCCAATGGAAAGGCGGAATTTCACTTGCTCAGTGTTCTACCACCTCAGGAGGTAAGTCGGATCGGAAGCTATGACTCCACTAAAGACCTCTGAGATAAATTCTTGAAGCTCCACGAAGGCACCTCAGAAGCGAAGTTAGCAAGGTGGGACATCCTCCAGACTCAGTTGACGAATCTCCGGATGAACACCGGCGAGAAGGTAGCGCAACTCCAAGCGAGAATCAAGGAGCTGATAACGCAACTGACAAATCTCGGCGAATCGATAACGAACCGAGACTCCATCCGGTATGTGTTCAACGCCTTCTCTAGAACTCCAGAGTGAGCGTTCTTAGTAGATGCTTGCTACATGTCTAAGGACTTTGAGGTAAGTAGTTTAGAAAGATTATTTTCTACTTTCAAACTTCACGAGTCTCGACTTGCAGAGCCTAAACAAGTAGAGAAGTCGAACCTCAACATTGCCCTACAAGCCGAAAAGGACGATCCCGACTCCGAAGCGTCGATCGACGAAACCGAAGCGGCGCTACTTGTTGGTGCGGGAAGCATCTGACGATCGAACCCGTGTTTTGATAATGGCAAAGGGTTCAAAGTTAAGTTGTTTTGTGATCTAACAGTTTGAATGAGCTTGCAGGAAAGTTCTAAGTGTACTTAGGCAAAAGTCCTAGCTGCGGTTAGGCAGGTGGAAAACCCTAGGGGGTGGTAACCCTAGGTCATAGGGGGTAGTAACCCTATGTGGAAAGTCTTGGCGGGTCGAGGGCTTCAGGCAAAAGTTCTAGGGGGTGGTAACCCAAGGTGGAAAGTCCTGGTTTCACGAACTATGTGGAAGACTGGACGGTTCGGGGAGCGAGCGTCCAGCAGAAAGTCTAGAAGCATCGAGCGCTGAGCAAAAGTCCAGTCGATCTGGAGGATCGCACTGACAACAGGTAACTCTCCTGAGAGGAGTAGGTGAGGACGCATTCCCTGCAAAGGGAACAGTAGGTGTCGGGTCGACCTAGGGTTTCCGGTAGAAAAATCTGAAGTCAGACCCGGACAGTCTGGAGATTGTCAATATTTTATTTATGACTATTATGTGCTAACTTTGTTTTGCAGGGTATGTGTTTGGGACTAACACATTTTGCAGGAACAAAGGAGCAAGTCACACCTCGGATGAACAGTGTAACATATGGTACCTTAAATAATAATATTATTTGAAAAATAATCTTATTGGATTTTTTAGGAATTTTTAAATATTTTTTGGGAATTAATTGAAGCTCGTATGAGGTACGTTAAGGAGATCAATTATTGGGCCAAGGAAAAGTCTATTTAAGTTACCCGATTTAAACGAGGAAATGTTTAATTTCCTTAAATATTTTCTTTTTCCTTTTCTTTAAAAAGCTTTCCCATGCCCTAGCCTTAGACGGCGATCCTCTTCCTTCCCGAGCCGCACCGCCGAGCTCTTCCCTTTCTCCCCTCTTCCCATTGTCGATTCTTTTTCTTCCTCAACGCCGATGCCACGAGGGAGCTGGTAGCTAGCGGCTGAGCACTCCATCTTCCTCTTCATTGAGCTCGCACCACCGCCTCCTATTGATTCTCTCTCTCGATCGCACAAAGCCACCTAGTTTTCGTCAGCCTTGTTGCGCGACACCTATTGGTCGACGCCATCGACGCTGCTGTTGATGCTTAATGCTGCCAGTGGTGGTGGGAGCTGTTGTTGGCCCTCTTCGGCCGCGAGTAAAGGTTCATCATTCTTCTTCCTTCGGCCGATTGGCACATCTACAATCGGTTGCTGCCAATCCGTCTCATGCCCTAACTGCTACCATCTTGACCTAACACCAGTTGTCGCAGCCACCAGACTTTCTGCTCTGGTCATTCCTTTAACTGTGGAATTCTGCTAGATCTCCTTCTCGGATCTAATATGAGGCATCAGTGGTGAGTCTCCGGCAGAATCAAGTTGTTGATCAACCCTTGAAGCTCCACTAGGTTATCTCTTTCCGGCAACAACTTTTCCAGCGGCGTATCATCATTTGGGGCATTTGGAATTAGAGGTAAGGTTATTAAATTTAGGTGCTGATTTGGGGTTTCTCGACCTAGAAGGTCGTAGCTTCAATTGATACCGGCCGGAACTTCCGACAGCAACTCCTCCAGCTGAGAGTTTACAGAGATGCCTCTAGTTTAGGGTAAGAGGAGTTGTGAATCTTTATGGATGCTTGGATGTGCTTAGTAGATGATCGAATTAATTAATGGATGATTCATGAATAAACCTGGGATTAGGGTTAGTTGGGGGATACTCAAACATCGTGGTCGATTACAGTCACCTTAATCAGATTAGGAATTTTATTTAGCCAATTGCTATATATGTAATTAGCTAAATACATTATGTGATTACAGAACTGAGTTACGATGAGCGTCTGGACGTTGGATTGGTTGATACAATCTTCTTTTGAGGCAGATACTTCTTGCTTTGTTTTCTTTTAGTACTTTGACCTTAGTGCATGAATTATTTTGCATAAGGACTGTTTACCTTGACTCCACTCTTATTTTTCCTGCGCTTGATACTTCCACATGATCTTTGAGATATTCGTTTCCATGTCTATACAGTCTCTTGTTGTTGTCCATGATAAGTAGCAGATATTAGATACCATGTTTGTATGCTTTGACTGTTGTTTTTTATGTACTATTTTGAGCATGCTGGCTTTATGTAGCATACCTAATTTCTGCTTATATTTGTATGATGATTGTTACATTTGGCGCATCATATCATGACATGCATGTCAACGACCAATTCTCCCTTGCGGTCGAGAGAGTCGTTGACTAGGGTCGCATCCTCTGCCACTCGAGAGAGTCGTAGCTAGAGTTGATGACGATTGTCCTGTCGTGCCGCACTCGGTCACTTATGGAGAGTGGTAGCTGCAATTGTGAGCAGCAGGGAGCCCCGTCACAGATGTGCTAGTTAGCTACTATGCAATTGTCACCTCGACCACTCGTGAGAATGGTAGCTGAAGTGGTGTACAGTCTGTCACTGACCCGACCTCTCGACCATACAGGGGTCATGGTGCAGAGAGGTGGGTGGGAGTGACCATCTGTGCATACACTGTTATTATATTTGCTTTGACTACTGCTGTTTATATATGCTGTTATTGCTTACTTACTGCTGTTGTTCACATATGCTGATATATTCTCATTGTAGATGTTTAGTCATTGGAAATTTATATATATCTTGCTTATTACCTCTATAGTTATGAGCAGTACTGTAGCAGATTAGTACCAGTCCTGACCTACTATACCTAGCCTAGAATATGGTTTCAGGTATGAGCATTTATTTTGATTCTATTGTAGTATCTGCTATTTCCTCTTATGAGACTGTATACTCTTGGCCCCCTTTCTATTTGTATATTACGTTCATGCACTATCTTATCTTTACCCGCTATGTTGCAATACTCACCACCTCGCAATTTGATTTTCTTTCGTCAGGTAACAGGTAGATGAGTCGTGGATGCTTGGAGAGTCCCAGCTGCCAATCCCCCGTCACACTCAAGGATAGTTTTCTTTTTTTTTGGATTTTTGTTACTGTTTGGGTGACATGTTAATTTTACGTATTTTGCTTTTGAACAAGTCACTGTGGATTTTTGGAGTTTAGTCTGGTGGTTGCAGGTATTTTTGTTAGTGTCATTGTTGGTCTTATGTTCATCTTGTTTGGTGTTTTCCGCTGCGTTTGCGTTGTTGTGTGTTTACTTTCAGTCGTGTAGGCTTATTAAACTGTGTGGTTGTGTTCATTTTGTTCCAACCGAGTGGGTTGATGATATAACTGCGTGGTTGTATATATATATTCCAGCCGAATGTGGCTGATGTATATTTTGTATGTAGAAATACTTCAGATTGTCACCCGTACAGGGGAGATGCTGCCAAAATTTCTTCGGGCAGGGACTACCTGGGACGTTCCCTGCAGAGGGAACAGTAGGTGTCAGGTCGACCTAGGGTTTCCGGTTGAAAAATTTGAAGTCAGACCCGGACAGTCCGGAGATTGTCAATATTTTATTTATGACTATTATGTGCTAACTTTGTTTTGTAGGGTATGTGTTTGGGACTAAAACATTTTGCAGGAACAAAGGAGCAAGTCACACCTCGGATGAACAGTGTCCGAAGCGCCTCCATGGAGCTTGGAGGCGCCTCGGGTGCAAGGTTGAAGCTGGCTGCGAAGTGGAGCTGGAGGCGCCTTCATGGGGAATGGAGGCGCCTTGGACCGCTGCTTGGAGGAGCCTTAGAGTGTCATTGAAGGCGCCTTCAGATGGATAACGGGCAGCGAGCAGAGGCTTATCACAGAGTTGATTTCGCGATTAAATTTCGAGTTAGAGGCACCCTAGAGCTTGATGGAGGCGCCTTGAACACCCTATATAAGAGGGTCTCGACTAGTAGCTAGAGACATCACATTCTAAGCTATTCCTCTGCTACAAGCTGCTAACGAGACGATCCCGAAGTGCTGCAACAACATCCCGACAACCCGGAGCTTTAGTTTTCAGTATTCTGTTGTCGGTATAAAGTTTCTTTACTGCTTTTACATTGTACTTAGTTGGTAATAACCTTTTCGGAGCTTATAGTTGTTGCCCACCAGAAGCTATCAACGATCGCGGGCCTTGGAGTAGGAGTCGCCACAGGCTCCGAACCAAGTAACCAACTTATGTTAGCATTTGTTCTTTTCCTTTCCGCTGTGTTTATCTACTCGATACGTTTTAAATCGAACGAAATAGCCACGAGCGCTATTCCCCCCCCCCCCCCCCCTCAAGCGCTTCTCGATCCAACACTACTGGTAAGATGTTTCAATAAATTTTTTAAAAATAATAAATTTCGATCACAGTCAAGGAAGAATCAACGCAACAAAAGGACAGACCGATGCTACAACTACAACGAGGAAGGGCACATCAAGGATGACTGCCCCAAATTAAAAAAAAAAGAACAAGGAAAAGTCTCGAAGACTGACTCCCTCTAAACGCAAGAGTTTGAAGGCTACATGGGATGAATCTTCATCCTCGGAATCTGAAGTCGAAGCCTTCTCGGGAGTAACACTGATGGCCAACCACCTTTTTGAAGAAACTAGCTCGGAGATGAGTATAGATGAAGGGGGAGGATCATCAGAAGAAGAAAGTTGTGACGAAGGGAGAGCATCACCAAGTGAGGTAAGTAAGGTACGTGCTCTAACCCCTACTCAGTCTTTTCAATTTATCAAAGTGCTTACGAAAGATCTAGCAAAATTAGAAAAAGAAAATGCTAAATTGAAATTGAAATTAGCAAAAGCATATCCCCTAGAAATATATGATAATTTAAAATTAGAAAATGAAAAATTGAAAATTGAAATTGAAAGATTGAAGAATAATCGTGCATGCTTAAATAAATTTTCAAAATCAAAACATAGAACTTATGGAAAATTAAATTGGTATATTAGAAAACATCAGGGACAACTTAGAAAAGTTCCTAGAAACTATGTACCCCCTAAGTTTTTGGTTAATCCAACAGGAAGGAACCTTTACTGGATTTCAAAATCTTTACTAGATTAAATTTTTTTTTTAAGTTAGAGCTTACAGCGAGAAAATTAAACAATGAGTTTCTTTATGAGGCTTTGTCTAAGGAAGTGGTTGTTGCTCTAATAACCAAGGAGGCCTAATATCTCGCCACGACCTGGAAACCAAAATATTGAAATAAAATGTTTAATTAACTTTCTGGAAAAGCATTAAAATTAGAATTAAATAATATTTTTGAAAGTTTTTTTTTTAAAAAAAAATAATTCATCAAAAATATTTTTAAAAGTTAGAAAAATATTTCTTGCATAAAATTTTTACTTAGGAAAATTCTCAAATAATATTTTTTTGCCTAAGTTAAAACTTCTTCTGAAGTTAGAATTTTTGTTTAATTTTCAGAAAATTGTCTTACCTAAGTTTTACTTAGACAAATTCTTAAATTTTTTTTAATTCTTTCAAAAGACTTAGAATTTAGTTTGAACATGTTTTATACCCCGTTTTTGCTATGATCAAAGAGGGAGAGAAAGACACAAGTTAAGGGGGAGTTAGAAATATTTTTACATTCCGTTTGAATTTTTGTAAAATGATATTCTTTTCAAAAATTGGTGTTAGATAGAACTAAATTTTATGTTGTAATTTATTTTAATTGCAAATTTATGCTTAAACTGGTAGTTTAATAATTTCTTTAAATTATCACTTGTTTGTTTTACCCTAACTTGAACTTAGGTTGATGCACATCAAAATGGGGGAGATTGTTGGACCCCATGAGTGTTTTGATGTGATCAACCAAGTTAGGTTAGGTGCTGCTTGTTATTTGATCCCTATGTCTAAGTGTGCAAGAACTTAGGAGCGCAGGAAGTCAAGCAAAAGACGCAGCTAGCGAGAAGGACGGCACGGGAAGGGAGCCGACGAGCTCGGTGCGTCCGAAGGGCAAGAGAGTTGCGGAAGAGTACTCCGATGGATGAGAAGAACGTGTGCGGCGTTTGAGGGACGAGAAGCTAGGACGGAAGCCTGCTCTAGGAAAAGGCCGGAAATTGGGTTCGAGTGAGTCCTATTTCGGTTGGTCGCAATCACCCAATCAATCGGAGCTTCGAAAGATGAAAAGGAGCCAAAAGGAGCAGAAGAAGCTAGCTGGAGGCGCCTTCAACGAAGAGCTGAAGGCGCCTGTGCTGCCTGCAAGCTTGGAGGCGCCTCCATTCCCTTTGAGGCGCCTCAAATAGTCCGAGGTGCCCTCAAGGGCAATGGAGGCACCTCAAACCCAGTCAAGATGAACGTTTGCAATCGGATAAAGCTTTATCTGGTCAAACTCCTTGGAGGAGCCGTCAACCCTCTTAGAGGCGCCTTCAACACTCGAGATAGACTTTTCAAGAGCTATATAAAGGCCCCTGGAGCTAGCAAATAACCAATCAACTCTGTATTAAGTTCCTAGCAACTTCTGAGCGCTCTTAGTGTGTAAAAAAGGCTTCTCCGCCTATAGTGAAGGAGAAATTCTAGTGGAGCTATTCGACTGTCTTGAATTAACAACCCCCTGGGTTGTAACCAAGTTAAATTCTTGTCTCCTCTTCTTTTTCTATTACTTTAGTTTATTGTTGCTATTATTTTTGAGTTGAAAATCTTGAGGAGGGTATACTCTTTTATTTTACAAGCAATTCACCCCCTCTTGCCGGTCCAGCTGCACCAACATACTGTTAGGATCTTAAGATGTCCAACATATAGGAGAGATCGAAGTCAATCAAATTGACATATGAGAAGAAGCCGATTTATTTTGATTATCATACATAATTTTTACCATCAAATCATAAATTCAGAAGGAATAAATAAAAATTTATTAAGAATAGAATTAAAAAAATAACTCCACCATTGAGATTAACATGTGAACAAATTTAGCATAGAGTACTTAATTTTTCTCTGTTATTGAAGAAACACATGGTAAAACATATAACTATGGAAGTATACATAAATGGATTAAACATAGTATATTTTGAGATTTATTATATTGGAAGAGTCATTTTATTCATCATAATCTTGATGTAATGTATATTGAGAAAAATATTTTTGATAATCTGATACATACAATGATGGATATTGTTGAAAAAATAAAAGACAATCCAAATGTAAGAAAAGATATGTGACTTCTTTGTAAGTGAGTCACTATGTTAATGAAAGTAGTAGGAACCAAAGATAAAGGAATTTATATATTGAATGAGGATCAAAGACGAGTTGTTTATGAATGGTTGAAATCATTGAGATTTCTTAATGGTTATGTATCTAATCATGGGAGATGTGTCAATTTACCAAATTTTGTATAGGATGTCATTACAGAGTTATGCAGTTTTCTTCATGATATCTGTTCAATAATTTTGAGATATTCACACTTAGAGATGTTAGAGAGATATTCCAATCATTTTATATAATTTAGAAAGAATATTTTCACCATCATTTTTTTATTTCAAGAAACACTTTTTGGTTCACTTGCCATGTATAGTTAAAGTTGAAGGTCTTATCCATTTTCAATGAATGTATCCATTTGAAAGGAAATTTTTGTATTAATGTATATAAATTGACTAATTTGATTATATATTATTCTCTAATATAATTTATTTTATTACAATTAAATTTTTATGTTAGTTGGAAAAAATGAAAAATAAGGCATGTATTAAAGCCTTTATTGTTAATGCACATATTATGTAGTAAGCAACAACTTTTGCATCATATTATTTTAAGTCTAACATTCAGAGGAAAAGGCTGAGAGAAGGAAGAAATGATGAGGGTCATATTGATCCCAATTTAAAGTCATTCTCAATTTTTAATTATCTTGATCGACCAAGTGGATCATATAAGCGTATATACTTAACCGGTCAAGAATAACAAACAACCCATACATATATTTTACTGAATTATTCAGAAATAATGACATATTTTGAGTTAATATATATTTTATATTTTTTTATATTTCTTATGTTGTAAATTGTGTGTTGTAATTTATTTTTTTTTATGTTAGGATTTTTCAGAATTTATATTATGAAATGTGACACATGAGTTTAATCACTTCTATCATAAAGAATTTGCATCATGATTCAAAAGATATATAATTATATCATAAATTAGTTTTGCATATATCTTGATTTTTAAATATATTTATTTGACTTTAGGTTCATGATAATTAAGCTCACGTTGAGCAAGAATTGTTAATCCATCAATCATGGGGTCTATAATCAATGGTACACACTTGGCCAGTATATTTCATAAATGAATATAATTTTCATACTCAAGAATTTACAATAGGAAAAACTACAATAAATAGTGAGATTTGTATTCAGTCATCTAACCAACAATGTTTTTTATAATTTATTGGATAAAATTATAGAGATAGAATTCTTTGGTCCAGAATTGTGAGTTATTTTATTTATTGATCACCACCGTTCGATCATGTTGAAGGGATGAATGTGCATTCATAGTTTAATTTAGTTGAAATATATCATAAGAAATTGTATAAGAGATATGAATCATTTATATTGACACAACAAGAGATTCAAGTATTCTATGCTTTATATCTTTGTTTAAAACGTGACAAAATTGATTGGTGGACTGTTGGTAAAATAAAAGCATGGGAAAAAAATTAAGAAATATTGGGAAGACATTGTATATCAACAAGAGCAAGTTGCGAACACATTTTAGACCGAGCAATTTAATATTTCAACATTACAAGATCTTAACGGAGTAGTAATAGATGTGGATGCAAGTGAAATTAATGATAATAATGATGAGGACTCTAATTTTGAGACAGATGATTATGATGATGACGACGACGACGACGACAACGATGAAGGTTATGATGATGATGTCAGATTTTGATGAAGTGCTAGATGATGAGAATAACAATGACAATGAGGACTTTAATCTTTGATGAAGGATAAATTTTATTATCTCAATATAACAAAAATATGATATTTTATCTTCATATATGGTAATAATTTTTATAAGTAATTTTTTAAATCGGTAAATTTACAAATATCAACTCAATTAGTTGTCTATTTACTGTATAATTCTTAAATTTTTATATTTTATCTATTAATACATTATTTTTTTTATAGGTCATTAGAGGTGACATCTTAGTATCTTAATCAATACACTCTTTTATCTGTTATTAAATATGATAAATTTTCTCATATTTTTCATTATGCATCCCATTTTTATTTACTTTATATTAACAATTATGGTTGATAGTTGTGACGTGGTGGCCATACACGGAATACATGCGGAGAGCAATTTGCTTTAGCACATACAGTATACTTTTGCCTCCCCTCCCTTCGATTGCAGGAGTTTCCCATTCACAACAAATGTCTATGGACATTCGTCAGTACCTTTGTCAGTCGCTTAATCCCGGCACTCATTTGTTGAGAGACGAGACAGTTGAGAGTATATAGCCCTTGCAATTTCAAAACTTTCAATTATTTATGCTCATTCTTTTATCTTTCTTTAAAGATTGGTTTAGAGTGATATCTCTTATTGTAAATATATATTCTATGGTGTGCACCTTTTGGATTAATCAACTTAAGTAAGATGACCAATTCATATCAGGGATATTTGTTTTTCCACTTTGAAAAATGTGTTTATTTGGGCCGGGAGAATATAAAATACATATAATTATCTCACAATCTTATATTTACGTGGGAGGTTTCAAGAGATATTTGATATTCTTTAAAAATATCCCTTAGTTTACAATTATACTCTTGGTAGCATTGCTCTTTTCTTTATTTGAATTCTACGGTGACATTTGATTTAGAGATTTGGGAATAAAAAAATAAAAAAAATAGAAATATAAAATATTTGATTAATGGGTTTTGGAATAATAATTTTAGAATCATTCCTAAATAATCAGAAATAGACAAAACCCAATAAAAGTGATGGATTTAGAATTCATTTTCGTATTATTTTTGTCACTCGTTTCTCTCCGCGCAAACAAGGCATGCCTCCGCCATGCCACTGTCGCACATGTCGTAGAGGTGATAGCAGGCCGATCAACCCCATCAATCGCAAGTGCATGCAAAATCCTTTCCCTTCAATCTCTAGTTCGTCGAAGACAAACCAGTTTAAAGGAATGGGATACTTCAGGGAAGCCATTGGAATCCATAGGCCGAGTGACTTTAGCTCCCAATCGACCTCCGAGTAGGTCACCAACGACATCGACGCCTCTGATCGCACCGTCATCATCATCGGTTCCCCTCCCATTCCCTCTGATTTCCCATCGAAGTCCTTAACTATTCCATCAAAAGCTCAAGCTTTTCTGACTCGGATTTGATCGATTCCAGGTGGGAGCAGCGGGATCAGAGCGGAGAAGGCGAGGGTGATGGCCCTCCACAACACCCACATGATCATTACAACGAGCAACCTTAAGGCCGATGACACCGCCAAGCAGTGCATCCTTCAGAACACTCCCTCTGCTACGATCGACATCATCAAGCTTGAACTCAACTCACAGAAATCAGTGTGTGCCTTCACCAACAAGTTCCTCGTCATGAATCTTCCCCTCAACATCTTCATGTAAGCAATTCACGCAACTTCAATTTTGTCCTAAAATCTTATCTCTTTTTTTTTTCTCGGAAACATTGTAGAAATTATGAACTGCCTTATTTTGCCCTAAAACCTCATTTTCTCCTAATTTTTTTTTATCAGAAATAATGCTAAAGTTATAAATTGTACTTACAATCGTTCATAAGATGGAATAGAGTTGCAGTTGCCACGAATCATATCGATTTAGGTGGCAATTTGGCAAGCATACCTAATCCTAGTTTATAAACCAAACTGTAGTATTAAAATGACTAAACACATTTTTATTCCAGTCTCCTATCAAATTTATTTTCATTCTGATTCCTACCTCCAAACCAAACGCGACGTAAGAGTTCTGAAATTTTGACAATGTTAGTTGATATATATATTCATGTGTAATTTTGATATTAAATTTTGGCAATGTTGGTTGATATATTCATGTGTAATTTTCATATTAAAATTTTGATCCTCATGGTTGATGCCTAACTCTAATTTATTATCTATTATTGCGTGGAAACTTATAATAAAAAAAATCACTACTATAGTGTTAATTAATGTTGATAAAGTGTAGTAACCCAAGCTACTATAGTGTTTTGTTTGGCATGTGCAAACCTAAATTAAGTACTATTTTGTTTTCCTATTTATTTTTTTTATTTTTATCCCCGGCCCGGGACAAGATGTCATGGTTAGATCCTCCAGTAATAGATCAAGAATCTAGCATATTGTTAAAAAAAAATTCATAATGACTAACGGACTTGAGAATGTTAGCTATCAGAATGAGTCTTCATATGTACTTTTTCGATTTATGTTAGCGGTCGGTGGAAAATTTTCGTAAGATCAAGTTCAACATTACCTAACCTGTTAATGCTTTTTTTTAATCCAAGTTGGAGACACTAAAATAAAGATTGATTCAAGCAAGCGAATAGATAAACAAAATCCGAGCAAAGTTTTCACCAAGTGGAAGATCAGAAAATAGTGATGACAATCATGCTAAAGTCGAAAGCCCTCAGTAGTACTTTTAAACTTCACATTGCCATTAACTACTGCTGCATGGACATCCAAGAAACTTAAAAATCTTCAAAACTTGTCGCCAAAAGGATGCTGGAAAGCAAAATACCTAAAATAAAGATTCCAAATAACAGGGCAGTTGAGCAATAATTAGTTGTGGATTGTGGTGGTTTCTCCCGTTTCAGTCTATCCCACATTAAGAATGAGTTTGAAACTCATGAGTAGATAGGAAATCGAACCTTTGTAGACGATGTAGAATGAGTTTGAAACTCTTGAAGCCTCCCACATATATGTATTTTATGATCACCAAAGTTCATGTACCTATGCTATCTGTTTCATGTTCTGGTAAAATAGAGGCTAAGGTCTTTGTATTAGTTTATTTAGCTCTTTGTTTAGTGGTTTTTGTGAAAAGTAGAAGTTGAATAATTTACTCGTTTGCAGAAGAATTTTCCTAGAACTACATATTGGCTGACAGTTATGTAGAGGTATATTAGTTATACTTTTGTTACTGCCTCATTGAATCTACTTTAGTTGTAATGGTCGTTCTTATAGCCACTTAGTTTGGAAAATCGAATATTTTATTTCTTCTTATATAATTGTTTTCTTCTATAATATCTTTCTGATATTATATGTGTATTTATTATTTTTAATTAAGATTACATGTGTTTCTATTATATTGTTATTATAAATTTATTTTAATTTTTCTTATGACAATATATGAGAGATTTGATGAGTTATCACATAGAAGTTCAGTTGCTAGTGATGATAATGACGAATCTGAATCCTCTGTTAGTAATAATATAAGTCTATAAATCGAGGCTACTAGAGAATCGAAACGGGGAAGAATAGTTGGAATGAGTTGTTTGAGTAGAAATAGTAGAGTCGCTAGTGCATCTCTTCCACCCACAATAAAGACACAAACAAATTAATTAAGTGAATAAGTTAGTTGTTTGAAGGAGTTATTAATGCAAAAGGACAATGAAATTCAAAAGGTCCGTACAATCTATAGGCAAAGGAATAGTGAATTTCAAGAGGTTCGTACCTTGGCTTTCCATCAACAATAGATGTTGATAATGCACATCTTCAATTATCTCCTCTAGGTGATGCTTTATTTATTATGATGATGATGGTGATGGTGATGGTACTTCTTGATTTTAGTGTATGAATGTTATTTGATCATGCCCCCATAGGTTGATAAAGTTGGCAAATATATGAGTGATTGTTTCAATAAATTTTGAGGTCAATTTTTAACAGATACAAAATGTTCTGTTGGATGCCAAATCTCATTCATGCAAAGAGCCCCTATACTAAGATAAAATGTCCCTCGTAATTTATGTACCTATATCTAGTAGGGGTCGATGATATTATACTGCTTTTGAATATTTATTATTTGATCGAGTTGTGTTTTTTTCCTTCATCTTTGTGTTTTGATTAGTACTTTTAATTTGTTTTGAACATGATTAGTGAGACCAAGGAAGATGGTGAAAAATGGAAATCTATGTCAGAAGTAAGTGTTTACATATTTAGTTTCGTGTTAGTTTAGAGGATTTTCGTTCTTGTTAAGAATTCAATTTTTTATTTGTTTATTTTCTGACGTAAGAAAAGAAGAAAAAGAAGTATGGAAGGAGGAGGAAGTGGTGCCAAGGAAGAAAAGGACGATGATATCTTTTTGTAAATTTGAATAAATTCAATTCATAGTCCTCTCCTTTTGAGACATTTGTTTATAGGATATTTTTGATATGATGACCTGTTAAACTTGAAGAATGTTATTGGATCTTTTGTTTGTTATAAGATATTTGAATTTGTATCTATTGTTAGATTATTTAAGTGTGTTTGTTTTGAATTTGTGTGTTGTATATGATTACATGAGAATATATGTATGTATTTAAACTTGAATTATGTGTATGTCTATATTGGAAAAAATCAGTTTTATGACAAATTTAATGACAAAAATTTATGACAAATTTTGCAAATCTACAACGAAAAAAGCTTTCATCTCAAATCTGGGACGAAAACTTTTCCAACATGAATATGCGACGAAATGTTTTTTTCATCGTTAATTTGTGTTTGGGACGAGTTGAATTTCGATGTAAATTTTATGATGAAATGTATTTTAGTCATAAAATTACAATAAATTTTATGACAAAAAAATGTTTTGCTGCAAATTTTGCGACAAATCAATATTTATTTGATGCATAAATTTGTGACAACCTATTTGTAACGAAAAAATCATCACAAATATTTTTTTTGATGAACTTTGTTTTGTAATGAGTCCGCTCTTGCGAACGGAGGTATATTTTTATGCACGTGTTCACAATTATATGCATCTACTTCTCTGCACTGTCGTTTTCTCGATTTTCCCCTTTTGTCGCAGACTGATTTGAGTATCGAAGTGGCTAAGTCAAGGTACTCCCTATCCTCCATTTTGACCCTCTTCTTCTCATTGTCCCTCTTTTAGGTTTTGCCAAGTCTCACAATGATACTCTTCCTTGAAGTTCGACGACTTTGTCAACATCCAAGATAGTTCACCGGTGGTTTACCCGTTGATGATCTCAGGCAAGAATATATATGTTAAAGATCTTTCAAGGCTTTCAAATACTAGGATGAAGTTTGATGATTAAATTTCAAACAAGAAAATCAATAATATGGGGACTATTAAAAGTTACCACAGGTACGAAGAAGGTCAATTGGCATGTCGAGCTGGGTTAAAGTCAAGGGAGATTAACGAGACCCTCTCTTCTCGACCGAGCCAATATACTAGTCAGTCCAGTCAAGCCAACCTACCGGTCATTCCAACTGAGTTGATTCACACTCTTCCCCACCAAAGCACAGCTCTTCCCGGTCGAGTGAATTGTCGCTCTTCTCGGCTGAGCCAATCCATTCTTCCCAATCAAGCCACAAATCTTCTCGGCCGAGCCATTAGTCATTCCGCCTGAACTGACCTACCAGTCATTCTAGCGAAGCTAACCTGCTAGTCATTCCGTCCCAGCCGACCCGCAGTCATTCCGGTCGAATTGACCCACCAATCATTCCTACCGAACTGACTCACCACTCATTCAACTGCTTATTCAACCCCTCTCCGGTCGATCCTATACTGACAAACTCTTCAATCTCATCCTCCCGACTGACTAGCAGCACGTAGGCCCCCATGTGGGTTTTCAGAACCCCAGCTGGTCAATAGCACATGGGACAACATGTGGTACCATAGCACGTGGAGTAGCTTGATTAACATATCATTGTGGCAAAAGGTGATTTGCTCGCTCTCAGCGCATCCGCCAATACGTCTCTAGGCCAACAAGGTGGAGGTACATCACGGGGCCTACTAGCCCAGACAATGACTAGTGCATAGGGGAGGGCAGGAACCTGGCTACTAACCAGGATTTGACCCCCAAACCTCATTGTGGCAACATCCCATGTACTAGCCACTAGTTCATCCCGAGGGGACTTGATTAACATATCATGATCCCACAAGAACTTCTACAATACAAGACGTGGGGCAACATGATCTTTTGATACTTTTGACATGACATATTCTTTACTGTGGATATGACATCTTTTCAGGAATACTTCTCATAAAAGACCCGCTCCTACGGGTCAAGGTATATCGGATCCTCATTTTTATATCTTGGGATATCTGACTTGAACATCAGAGTGGAAGGACGAGACTGGTCTGCATTTGAATCCTCTCTCTTTCTCTTTTACCCTTTGCAGACTCTCCATACGATTTAGTCTAATCCACGACAACTTAGTCAACCTTGAGAATAGCTCACCGACATCTTCGGCAACCCTACCTTCCTCTTGGTCATGGAGATTTGATCAACATTAGCAACACCTCACGTGTAGTCCAACTTTCACCAATTGAAGACCAGATCAACAATTAAACATCGATTGAAAGTGAACGAATTAAACTTTTGAAAAACAACTATTTTTTTCTCTGTTTTTGGCAAAAGTCATCGTTCTAACTGAGCTATTTTGGCAATTCGGGAAATGAACGACTTGAAGGCGCATTCAGGGCCGGCCCTGGTTTTTGTTGATTGATTCTTGGGAAATTAAAGTTTTTTCCCCTGAAAATTAAGAAACTGCGTGATTAAATCAAGTAAAGTACACGAGAGAGAGAGACTGAGAGAGGCAGAGAGCTGCTAATATGGTTGCTGTACAAATCTGTTCCGATTTGGTAATTGCAAAATCTAAAGATAATTTTGAATTCGGTCGCCAAGATTTGATTTGGTGGATCGCCGATCGATCAAGCGGCGGCGTTTTCAGATCCGTCAGACCACTCGATGTCCTTGAGCGCTGGCCGAAGCAGGTCGCAGCAGAAGTTGAGGTACTCGAGTGTGTCGCCGCCGGCCTTCGTCACCTCTACCAGCCGCACCGATGGTGCCACCGTGAGGATCTCGGCGGCCACTGCCAGCTTCCCCTTCCGCCCGATCTCTTTCTTCTCCATCCGCACTCCTGCCGCGCCGCTCCGCGTCACCAGGAACCTCCCTCCCGTCACATCCTCCAGCTTCGCCACCACCCCCTCGGCGGTCTCCCGCGTCGCGAATCGCATTCCCTCGCTTCTCCGCCCTCGGCCCTGCTCGAACAGGGGCGACAGGTCGAACCCCTCTGACAGCGAGATGAGGTGGAACGCGTTGAGCGTTTTCTCTTCCTCCTCCGCCGCCACCGGCTCGTCATGCTTATTTTCCCCCTTCGACGACGACCCCACCACCGGAGTACGGAGGATACGGGTCTTCTTGAACCAGGGCATCTCCGCCAGCCTCGCCACCGTGAGCCGCGTGGCGGGGTTGGGGTCGAGCAGCTTGGTGACCACGCGTCGCGTTTCGGCAGAGAACCACGGCGGGCACCTGAAGTCGGCGCGGTGGATCTTTTGGTACATGGTGATGAGGTTGTCGTCCTGGAAGGGGAGATACCCCGCGAGCATCACGAACAGGATAATGCCGCAAGACCAGAGGTCGGCCTTCGCACCGTCGTATCCCTTTTTCCTGAGGACCTCCGGCGCCACGTACGCCGGCGTGCCGCACGCGGTGTGGAGGAGCCCGTCGTCAGCGCTGGCAAAGGCGCTGAGCCCGAAGTCGGCGACTTTAAGGTCGCCGGCCTCGTCCAGGAGGAGGTTCTCCAGCTTGAGGTCGCGGTGGTACACGCCACGGCTGTGGCAAAAGTCGACGGCCGAGATGAGTTGGCCGAAGTAGCGGCGCGCAGCGTCGTCATGGAGGCGTCCGTGGCTGGCGATGCGCGCGAAGAGCTCGCCGCCGCGGACGAGCTCCATGGCGAAGAAGATGCGGGAGCGGGTGGCCATCACCTCGTGGAGCTCGACGATGTTCGGGTGCCGGACCGCCCGCATGACGGCGATCTCGCGCTTCAGTTGCTCTTCCATGCCGGCGCGGAGCACCTTGTCCTTGGCCACCACCTTCACAGCCACCCCCTTACCGCTGCGCACGTCCCGCGCCAGATAGACCTTGGCGAAGGTGCCGTAGCCCAGCACGGGCCCGAGCTCGTAGCGGCCGTGAAGGGGACGTTTTCCCTCCGGCGACGCCGTCTCCGGAAGCAGCTCCTCCATTGAATTTCTCTCGTAATTAATTCACAAACAAAGGAATCAAAGTGACTAGGAAAAGTAAAAGATTAAGATAGGCGGCTACCCGCCTTCGACTTGCTTGCGGTGGCAGCTCCGGCCATCGTGCTGCTTGCGGTGGCCGGCGAGATCAGGACTCGTTCTCCTCGTCGTCATGGCGACGACGGCGCTGCGACATTCCCAGTTTGGAGTCACTTACTCTCTCACTCTGCCCAACGAACCTTATAATTCACAGATGAGTCTGCTCGAACAGTAGCTAAAACACTTGTCGCCATCTCCTCTCTGCTTCACACGTTTCTGTATTTCGATCCAAGAATGTAATCGCAAATTAATTTCTGCAAATTACTCGTTTATGTTTCATATTATCCAGATCGCATATTACTTTGAAAATATTTAAATCATGAATCCAATTTATATTTTACCCTCTGCTCATATGTCATTTTTAGCTTTCTAGAATTGATTTGGATCAAAATTGATTGATGGACTTATAAAACTTTGAATAACATGAAACAATTGATTTCTAGTTCTTCTAATTATATTCATACTTTTAAACATTATATTCACATGCATACAGCAATAATTTTTTAAATACAAATAAGATTTTTTTAACAATATATATTTATATGACCATGAATAATAATTTTAATTAATTAAATTTTGTTTAAAAATAATTAAAAAGATTTTATAATTAAACATTTACTATTATAAATTGGTATATCGAATTGATGTTTGAGTACATAAATATAATTAGAAAAATTAGATGAGTAGAACTTAGTTGCATATCATTCCGAGTTTTTTTACGTACATTGATCAATTTTGATCAAAACTAATTGATAGATTTAGACCGTTTGATCCTAAATGATATAAATCATGTACTATGTATTTATTAAAAAATTTTATTCTATTTACATCTTGAAATATTAAGTTGATGCACTTTATTGGGATCCATACATTTTTTTGTTATTTATTTTTTTAAATAAAATTAATCTATTGTTATAGTATAATAATTAATTATGTTTTTCTAAAAACATACCGAATTGATTGCTATGCTCTAGTAATTTGATTCGCGGAGTGGAACTAATGAATGAGTAAAATGAGTATCAAGCATATGATTTGGTATTTTTAAAGTTGCTTGTGTAATTTGAGTTATGTAAAATTTTAACTACATTGTAATTTACTCGGCAACAATTTTTATTTTTATTTTAAATTTTATTTTTATTTTATAGTTCACATAATGATGATCTTACTTCTTAGTCTCTGTGTACTTGTTTTTTTAGTGTCGTTGTGGTAGAGGGTTCGATGGTATTCCTACCATATGAATAGTGATAGTGCCTAACCAAACAGTCACGGCGAGTAACAACAGTTGTTCGTATCACATCATCTGTCACATCACACACTGCATAATTGAACACTTATTTTCAATTATTGCGGTATTTTTATGCATTATTATTCCTCGACAAAATCCTCCGCCACAAAATAGCGATTTATGTCGATGTGACAGAGTGTTTTTATTAAGTTCAGTTGTTTGTTAAACTTAATTTCACCTGAATAAATTGAATCTTATTATTAAATTAAATATTGAAAATAAAAGAGCAATAAGAAAGGATGTTTTTTTTTTTGAATTATGAGATGGTGTATCTTTCTTTATTTTTTATTATCAAAAGGCTTTCCACCTATTAGTTGATTGTAAAATTATACCCATCTTCTCAAGTACATTTTCCAGTATTATATTTTTCTGTTAATACGTTAAATTCTTAATCTGTCGGACAGTTATTTGAATAGAACAAATCCGTCCACATGGTAATAATTATGAACCATAGTTATTCTAGATATTAGAGTAGTTATAAAATCGTTTTTTTTTGGAGATAATAATACCGAATAGTTTGTTTGAAGATAACTATATAAAAATATGTAGGAGAGATGGAGTGCGTCTTCTCGTAGCACATGAGATGTTGTCATATGAAGTCATAGGATCAAAGTGAATCATCTTTTGTCACGTGAAATGAAGTGTCCTATAATAATAATAATAATTAATAATAATAATAATAATAATTAATAATAATAATAATAATATATGATGATTAATAGAAATAGAGATACCCTGCCCAAATAAAAAACAATCAATAAAATGATCCTCCTCCTTTATATTTTGAAATAATTTAGATACTTAAAAAAGGATATTAAAGATGTATTAATATAAAAAATTACAACGATATATCTTTTATGATAAAACAGATCTCCATATAAAATTGAAGGACGGCGATGACTAAGCCAGCGGTACTTAAGTTCTGCGCACACTCAGACAAGTATACAGAACGTTAGAGATCAGATACCAAGCAAAAACTCCTCGGCGCAGGTCCTCCGACGCTCAAGTCAAGTATTTTTTTCCCTGAAGAACAGTGTACGAAGGAAAAAATAAGTGTAAAGGACAAGTGCGAATGTGTGAGAAAGCGTCCCTGCTCAAGGGAGAGAATCTCCCTTTTAATATGACCGTGCGTACCTCTAGAGCATGACCGATGTCAGAGAATGTCGGGTGTTAGGATCTATCGGGTGATGGAGGACGCGTGGCACCCTCTCATGGACTGGAAGAAGGTTCCATTCGCAGATGACCATCGACCGTTGAAATATTCTCTGACATATAGTAATTATTCTCTGATAGGTGGTTATGATTCTCTGATCTTGTCGTCGCCTAGTGTCTTCTGTCTCGCCCGGGTGTGACTAGGGGTAGCTCGGGATGATCTGTCAGGTATAACACCTGGCTCGAGTCTTGATGAGAAGGACGAGTTGTGGCAAGAGCCTCATCTTACCTTTTGGATTGCCCAAGAGTCGACAAGGAGTCGGCCTACCGAAAATATCAGGTCTAGATATGTAAACCGTGCTGAGGAAACCCGACTAGTTAGAGCAGGTCAGGCATTACCCCTGGTCGCACCCCATGTCTCAGATTTGGGATCATGATCTGTAAGCACCCGACCGGGCATCATGCGGTTGATGAGGTCAGGCGGCCCGACTTCTTCTTTCCCTAACGGTTGATTATCGCGTCCCCTTGACTTCTAATTGTTACATCCTGACTATCACATCTACTTAACTCCTGACAGTTTGACTTTTTCAGACTCTACTGTTATGCACCGTATCACTTTACATTTAACAAAATAAAATAAAAATACATTGTTTTTATAGCCCTGAAACAATGCATATGAATTTTTTTTTTAAAGAAAACTTATGCTCACTAAAATAAATTACGAGTTTTTGAGACTTGAAAATTGAAAAGTCACATGGAGAAAATGAAAGAGGTAAATGGATTGAAAGGGATCAAGCTTGATAATATTTTTAATAAAATGGTTACGAATTAATATCTCAAATTAATTCTTTCACCAAACTGAGTTTTGATAGATCCCAAGCCTCTCATATTATTTAAACATGTTAATTGAGTATTCTTCGTTACGTTTGCGATAACAATCAATCTTAATAATTAAGGAATCTTTTCTGTTTCTTTTGTCAAATCCTTCATATCCTATGCTGTCGTTTAATTATTGGTTGTAGAGAAATCATTTTGAGTGCTTATCGCAACTGCTATTGCAAAAGTATTCAATATGGAATAATTTGTAGTACCTTTTCTATTCACATGAGCGATTGGAACTGGAAGCTACTGTTTAGGGTCATGAAAATATTCAGGACAAAGAGAAAGTAGACCATGAACAAATATGTGAAAATCATGAATGTGACTCACCAGCTCCATTATTGAAGGAAGAATGTGCACTTGTATTACAAGCCTCTGCTACACCATGCAAAATGACAAAACTCAGATACGTACACCGCCAACCTGTCACCCTACGTTATATATATTATATATCAAAGAAATGATAACATGCACATCCCGTCTGTAAACGACCATGGACAATTGAGTGTGTCGTGGGATGCCTGGATTATTTTTGGACATCCAAAGTACTTGAAATTGACTTCGGGTGCCCGAATGTACACTCATTCCATCATGCATGCTTCGCGTATAGACGGTTGTGTATATTATCATTTATATATATATATATAAATAATATTCTTGTACATTTTTACTTGAGCGACTATGGATGATATCCAATATAAGAGGGCGTTTGGTTTAGGGTAATAGGAGTGGGGAATGGGAATAGGAATCATTGATTCCCATTGTTAATGTTTGGATTATAGGAATAGGAATACAAATAAGGGAATGAATCCTTGAAATTGGGTAATAACTCATTCCCATGTAACTCCCCTTCAATGAGCCATTACCCTATTTTCATCAATCAAAATATTCCTTTATTCCAAAAATACCCTCAACTTAAAACTAAAATTTTCTCCATTAATATCAAATATCAAAATATATTTATTTATTTTTTCTTTCATATCACTTATCTCTCCTTATTCTCTCTCATTATATTTTCTCTCTCATCATAGTTTCTCTCTCATCATTTTATCACGCACTTTCTCTCTCCTTAATCTCTCCTATCACACTCTCTTTCCTCTTTTTTTCTCATTACACTTTCTCTCTCATCGTACTTTCTCTCTCCTCAATCTCTTCCATCACACTCTCTTCCTTCTTTTTTTCCTCATCACACTTTCTCTCTCATCACACTTTCTCTCTCCTCAATCTCTCTTATCACACTTACTCTTTTTGTCCTCAACACACTTTCTCTCTCATCATACTTTCTCTCATCATACTTTCTCTCCCATCATATTCACTGTTCTCTTTTTCTCTCACCATACTTTCTCTCTCCTCAATCTCTCTCATGACACTCTCTCTCCTTATTTTTTTCTCACTATATTTTCTCTCTCTTCATCCTCTCCTATCATACTTTCTCTCACATCATATTTTCTCTCATCATGCTCTCTCCAATCACTCTCTTTTTTCATTTTCTCTCATCAGACTTTCTCTCTCTTCATTCTTTCTTATCACACTTTCTCTCTCATAATATTTTCTCTCTCATCATTCTCTTTCATCATATTTTTCTCTCACATTCATCTTTCTCTCACATCTAATTTTTTCTCTTATTTTCCTTTAAGGATAAAAAATGAAACTTTGATTTATTCCGATAGAAGATATACAACTAACCAAACATTACTTTTAAGAGTGATATCCATGCTCATACCCATTCCCATTCCACAATACAATGATTCCCATTCCGATTCCTATTCTTAGGAAAGAACCAAACACCCCCTAAATGATTTAACAGGGTTAAAAAAAAAATTTCCTCTTTTAGTTGTATGTAATATTTTTCTCTTTTCTGTCAACGTTAGTACTGATTCTTAAAATTCAACATCAATGTTGATTTGAAATCAGTATCATGTTGATATTGACTTCAAACTAGATTTATATGGTCTAGATTATGTGTTGATCTTTAAAAACTAGCATCGTGTTCGTGTAGTATTGATTTGAAATCAGTATCAACCAACATTAATGTTGATTTTAATTTGTACAAATTAATATCATCGTATATATAAGAGAGAGAAAATTATTTACTTATAGAGAAAAAAATAAATTTTAACCGCATTAAATCATTCCGGATGTCGTCTATGGTTGCTCAAAAAAGAATGTATATGATATCAGTCTTTAATTGATATACTTGCTATTGATGCATTTATGAGCCCTGCATAAGCACTTCCTCATGTGGCAAATTGACTTAATTTTGTGTGTGAAGGATTTACAGTTTCACGTTTAGAGAAGAGATTTTGTCTATATCTGAATTTCAATTCGTATTGTAGAGAAAGTGAGGATTTTTTAAAAAACAAAAACATGTATCCATAAATTATCCATAGATGAATGAGTAGGGTAAGTTGCGGATCCAGAAATTTAAGTATGGAGGAACGATTTTTACATGAAACAAGGGATGATATCTTTTATCTCTATCGATAGAACCTCATAATACTAGGGGTTTCACTGCCGACAAAGGTCAGTGGCGATGCCCCCCTGTTGGATCCGCCCCTGAGTAGGGTAATATATATCCAAATTTGAAATGTTGTTCGATAGCTCTTGCGCAACTATAGGTGACATCCAATGTAAGCTACTTGATACGGTTAAAATTTAATTTTTTTTTAATCTCTCTCATCTGCATGTTATAATTTTTCTCTCACGTCTGCATACAACAAGTTGACTTAAATTAAAATAAGTAGCAAATGTTGTGTTGTAGTAGTTAATGCATCATTGTAGCAGATACTACATAGTTATAGCAGATACTGTACCGTTATAGTTGTAGCACAATTGTAGCACCTACTGTACAATTGTAGCAGTTATTAGTTGATTGTAGTAACTACTATATCGTTATAGTAACTATTATACAATTGTAGCAGCGACATCAAAGTTATAGTAGTTACTATATCGTTGTAGCAGCTACTACATAGTTATAGCAGCTACTGTACAGTTGTAGTAGCTACTACATCGTTATAATAACTACTACACCGTTGTAGCAACTACTACATAGTTATAGCAGCTACTATACAATTGTAGTAGCTACTACACCGTTGTAATAACTATTATACCGTTGTAGCAGATATTATGTAGTAACTGATATAACGTTATATCATCATTACCATAATGATTATTATATGTAATAATAAGAGAGAAAATAAAATTTTATTTGTTCCATGTAAATAAGAGAAAGATTAAAAAAATTAAATTTTAACTGCATCATATTGTCCATATGAAATGCCGCTATATATATATATATATATACAAACAAATAAATAAGAAATTGATGTAATGACAAATTGATGTAATGTGTCAACCGTAAGGTTCAGTGTATATTCTTTCATCATTCTTTCATGTAGGATTTTATAATTATTATGATTGAGATTTCTGATGTGACTTGATTGTAGTCCTCCAAACGATGAATTTGACTCTAATTATGCAAAACATTGTAAGTTCACGAAATAAATAGATAGCAAAAAATATAATTGATGTTTTGGTAGTGTTTTTTTTTTTTGGTTGAAATTTATTTCACAATCTTATAGATATTTGTTGGAGTTACCGGGAATGTGCTTAATTGAAAATTATATGATTTTAATTTCAAATTAGTCTGTTGATCTGATTAGGCCGATCTGCTTCTTAGTCCATGTGATGTTCACTCGAACTTCGAACCCGAGTGAGTTGTCACGAGTAGGAAGATTATTTTGAGGGTGAATTTGATTCAAATTATCATTTATAATCTTGATTATATAATTATCTGATAATCATATAACTAAGATTATAAGGAATAAAACATAACCTAATATTATTTGGTTCAATTCTAAGTAATGTAACACAAACTTATTTGTTTGGAGGTTTTAATGTATAACATAATTTAATATTTACTGTATTATCCTTTATTCCACCTAAGGTATTTTATAACTAAATTAATTTAATATTTGATTATTTTTTAAAATAAATTAAATTATAATATTAATATTTAATAATATAAATAAATAAAATTAGATAAAATTTTATTTTTTATTTTATAATCTATTTAAATAATTTATTAAAGTTAATAATGAAGTTTTACTTATAATTTATTTTAATTTAATGAAGTTTTAATTAAAATACTAACATTTAAATTAAAATAGTAAAGTGAAAAAAAAAGGTCGCAGATAATAGTAAAATTGGTTCTTCTCCCTCGCGTTGCCCACCGTCGCAAGCCACCTTCGCTGCCCACCGCCCGCCCATCTCCCATTGCCTGCCGCCTACCGCTGACCTTCGCCCGATCTTTTCCCGTCAACCTCCATCTACCGCCACCTCTCACTGCCACCATCCAATGATCTGTTGTCATCTTCGACGACTTCTACTGTTGCCCGTCGACCGCTGCCAGCTGCTTGTTGCCGCCATCCAACGATCTGCTGCCACCTCCGACGACGCCGACCGCCGCTCGCCGCCTGTTGCTGCAGCCTACCGCCACCTTCGTGCTCTGGTCATATATCACTTCAAGAATAATTTCGAAAAAAAAAATTCTTAACTTCGGGAATCAACAAAAACCAAGGCAGCCGAAGGTATTTCTATTCCGGGTTGGATGCCCTAATTGATGACGTGTGTTGACGTTTCGGAATCGAGGAAAACTTAGGAATCCAAAAAAACCTCGAACCAAACATGGTTATTGCGAATAACCATAGACAGATAACCAAGGCAGCCGAAGGTATTTCTATTCCGGGTTGGATGCCTCAATTGATGACGTGTGTTGACGTTTCGAAATCGAGGAAAACTTAGGAATCTAAATAAACCTTGAACCAAACACGGTTATCGCGAATAGCCATAGACAGATAACCAAGGTTATCCACGATAACCCCGAACCAAACACGCCCTGAGTGTTTTCTTGTGATATCTGAGGTGCCCAAGTTCTTCTCAAGTCTGAGTGGGAAGTCAAGTTCTTGCCCTACCGAGTGGGGATGCCAAGTGTCCGACCTACCAAATCGCCGAGTGCTAAGCTCACTAAGTGCTCCCGAGTAGAAGTTAAGTGCTCGAGTGGAAGCTGAGTCGAGGCACAAGTCACCCGACTGTCGAGTCCGATTGGATTGTCCAATTGGAAAAAAGAGATGCCGAAACTTACGTTTGATTTACTAGGGAGAGATGATGCCACCTGATGCTCCTTTCAGCTCATTTTTGCACACATTTGAAAGATCCAACATATCGTTAAAGTAAAAAAATCAGAGAAGGGGCCCCTAATGTGGGTCCTTCGACGTTCAAGTTAATAGATGACCAAACGAAAAGTGGAGAAGAACTATATTAAAATTGAGTGAGCATAGTAAAGAGTATGTTGTTAGTAATCTGTAAAAACGCACCTCTTCTATAGAGAGAATCCCCTATAACTCCGTAATAATGAGGTGACAAGAAATATTCGGTGACAGAAGATGTCGGATAATGGAAGATATACAGTCTGGAATTTGTACAGTTATCCTCTGAAGAATTTTCTGTTACACGTATATAAACAGTCTTGTATAACTTCTTCAATAATGATAAAAGTTGTATAGTCACCTTCGTAAGAAGGTTCCATTAAATGCATATGTGGTAACCAAAGAATATTCTCTGACGAATAGCTATCATTTTGACAATCTGTTGTGATTCCGTAATAATGCTGTCTTCTGGAATATAGCCTAGCCGGATACTTGGATGGATAGAGTATTCTGATTGTCTTTATATTCGACTGGATTTGTAATGAGAATTACGTTATGCTTGGAGTCGAATTACATAAGTTCGACCGGATATAAATCCGGTTGGCAATATACTTGTAGGCTCATTCTGAAGAGCTGATAAGTAATAAGGAGCGAAACCTTGTAGGTCTGGTCATCTATAGAACCGACCGATCGTATAATGAAAAACTGCCTATTAGATATTAAGGCGCTTAGACTCTTAAGTACAACCGGTCTTATGACAATATGATTTATACTGAAAGTTGTATTACACTGTAGGATTGAATATGTAAGCTGAAAATAATATTGTAGAAGTGGGGAACTGATCAATCACAAGGGCGTAGCTAGGGTTGGGCTTTACTGGGCTCCAGCCTAGTGCAACTCAGCAAGCAACCCAGCAATTTTAGGCCTCAACTTGGCTATGCTGGGATGTGCTTTGTTGGATTCAGCGTTTTTAGCCCAGGGCAGTACAGCTAAGCAAGCAACCCAACAATTTTAGGCATCAACCTGACTACCTTAGGCTGGGTTTTACTAGGCTCAGTGTTTTTAGCCCAGGGCAATTGTTCAACCTAGCTACGCCATTGATCAATCTCATATGCTCAATCAACTCTGGGGCCGTTAGGATTTAGTGTCTATGTCTTAGTATTAAATGGAGAGATGAGTCTATTAAGCACGCCTGACTCTAATGATGTTCAGTAATTTATTGAGAACGAACACCCAACTTAAATATGCTCGGCCGACCTTTTGGTCGATCAGATATATAACAGAGTTATGTTATACGGATTATAATTCCGATGGATCTTTATGCCAGCCATTTAATCATAGGTGGAGCATTGAATCTTTCATGTATGACTGACTTTTAAATCAGTCGTCCTTATATCGAAGGATTTAGCGCCAAACGGAGAGCTAAACATAAGTTTGTAAATTGAGACCATAACCCTTATTTATAGAAATATAAGTTTACTTATATTTAATTTGACCTCTCAACAAATTAGAAATTACACATGGTATCAATATTAATTTACTCATAACAATTAAATCCTTAAGTCATATTTCTTAATAATAAATTTAATCACATTAAATTATAACTTATTTAATTGATGATATTAAATATTTATAATTAATTAGGATCCAAAATTCTAACGACAATTTACCAAATCACGCACTTAAATATCTTAATTGACCAAAAGGCGTATGTTACTTTAGTTTTTACCAAAGGACGCATTTTTTCAAGTACACTTCCCTTTTTATCCTTCTGACAAATTAAACCTTTTTTTTGTCATTTTTCTTTTCTCTCTCTTCTCTTTCCTATTACCTCTTTCATCAACGAAATGTAAGATTTAGTTATTTTTTTGATAACATTTTAATACATTTAGAGAAGCTAAAATAAACAATGGATAGCATAGTTAAACTCCTTGCAACATCAGGAATCCACAGGAACTGAAATGAGTGTAATCTGAGGTCTCTAGGTCCATCAGTGGGTTTTGGTCAAAACCCACTGATGGACTTAGAGAGCTCCGATTGCACCCATTTCAGTTTCTATGGATTTCTGGTATTGCAAGGAGTTCAAATATGCTATCCATTGTTTATTTTGACTTTTAAAAGATGTTAAAATAGTAGAAGAAAAAATCAACAAAAAAACTCCAAATCAGGCCCACGTTGGGCCTGATATGGAACCATATCAGGCCCAACGTGGGCCTGATATGATTCCATATCAGGCCTAACTTGGAGCCTTTTTGTTGATTTTTTATTCTCCTATTTTAACACATTATAAAAGTCAAAATAAACAATGGATAGCATAGTTAAACTCCTTGCAACATCAGGAATCCACAGGAACTGAAATGGGTGTAATCTGAGGTCTCTAGGTCCATCAGTGGGTTTCGGTCAAAACCCACTGATGGACCTAGAGAGCTCTGATTGCACCCATTTCAGTTTCTATGGATTCCTGGTGTTGCAAGGAGTTCAAATATGCTATCTATTGTTTATTTTAACTTTTAAAAGGTGTTAAAATAGCAGAAGAAAAAATCAGCAAAAAGGCTCCACGTTAGGCCTGATATGGAACCATATCAGGCCCAATGTGGACCTGATATGATTTTTCCTTGAGCTTCATACAATGTAGAGAAATTAATTTGATGATAGAAAACCAAGAGTTCTGTTAGTCCTATGATTTAATTGTCTTTTTCTCAAGCATGTTGTGCAAATTGATTCTCTGTTCCTCTGAACATTGTTTTATCAGTATATTGCAATATCTGCTAATACCTTTGCCTTAATACTGCATCATATCTTCTGTATTCTCAACATTACCCTCATGATTCACATTACAGATCATCCTTGGCTGCAGAATGCCAATAAGGCACCCAATGTAAATCTTAGTGAAACTGTTCGAGCAAGACTCCAGCAATTTTCAGTGATGAATAAATTTAAAAAGAAAGCTCTTAGGGTGAGAATATTTTCTTTCATGATTTCTTTCTGTGTGAATGCTTGACATTTGTCCAGCTGATTATTCCAAGACACACCTAGTATTATTATGTTCATTCTAAAACTGTGTTAATGCAGGTGATAGCTGAACACTTGTCTGTGGAGGAGATTGCCGACATAAAGGAAATGTTTGAGAATATGGATATCAACAAAAAAGGGCAGATAAATTTTGATGAGTTAAAGTATGGTTTGCGCAAGCTCGGACACCAGGTTGCTGATTCAGATGTCAAAGCATTATTGGAAGCAGTAAGTTATTGCTGAAGATGCAATCTTTTTTTTTAAAGTAAAAAAAATTGACTGTGGGTTATGGCAATCACACCATTTCCATTGGCATTACACAATTATGGGGTGACAAGGGAAAACAAACACAAAGAATTAGGCACAAATTCAAGCCACAACCCTACTAGATCCATCAAGAAATTCATCAAGAGTTGCTGACCAAACAAGATCCAAAGATGGACCTATCAGCAATATACTGATAAAACAATGTTCAGAGGAACAGAGAATCAATTTGCACATCATGCTTGAGAAAAAGACAATTAAATCATAGGACTAACAGAACTCTTGGTTTTCTATCATCAAATTAATTTCTCTACATTGTATGAAGCTCAAGGAAAAATCATATCAGGCCCAACGTGGGCCTGATATGATTCTATATCAGGCCTAACGTGGAGCCTTTTTGCTGATTTTTTCTTTTGCTAATTTAACATCTTTTAAAAGACAAAATAAACAATGGATAGCATATTTGAACTCCTTGCAATACCAGAAATCCATAGAAACTGAAATGGGTGCAATCGGAGCTCTCTAGGTCCATCAGTGAGTTTTGACCGAAGCCCACTGATGGACCTAGAGACCTCAGATTACACCCATTTCAGTTCCTGTGGATTCCTGATGTTGCAAGGAGTTTAACTATGCTATTCATTGTTTATTTTGACTTTTATAAGGTGTTCAAATAGGAGAAGAAAAAATCAGCAAAAAGGCTCCACGTTAGGCCTGATATGGAATCATATCAGGCCCACGTTGGGCCTGATATGGTTCCATATCAGGCCCAACGTGGACATGATTTGGAGCCTTTTTGCTGATTTTTTCTTCTGCTATTTTAACATCTTTTAAAAGTCAAAATAAACAATGGATAGCATATTTGAACTCCTTGCAATACCAGGAATCCATAGAAACTGAAATGAGTGCAATCGGAGCTCTCTAGGTCCATCAGTGGGTTTTGACCAAAATCCACTGATGGACCTAGAGACCTCAGATTACACTCATTTCAGTTCCTGTGGATTCCTGATGTTGCAAGGAGATTAACTATGCTATCCATTGTTTATTTTAGCTTCTCTAAATGTATTAAAATGTTATCAAAATAATAACTAAATCTTATATTTCGTTGATGAAAAAGGTAATAGGAAAGAGAAGAGGGAGAAAAGGAAAATATCTTTTGATCAGTTAAGATATTGAAGTGCGTGATTTCATAAATTACCAAAATTCTAATACTAAACTCTAATAAAGGTGACGTTTTGACTATGATCTTCTTTTAACTTTGATTCTGATCTCTTTTTATGTTTAGCTGTCATATCATGCATAGGTCATTCGTGACATCCCGTATTTTATATATATATATATATATCATAAAAACAATATTAATGGTTGCTATGTAACAATCATCTTATCGATGTCAAAACACTATTTGTCCTTTGATTCTCAAGGCAAATTAAATGCTTCACCTACGTCACTTTTTTGGTAAACCAAATATTCAGTTTAAATGCAATGAAGCAAGTCAAGAATTCAAACCTTAGAATAAAATGGAAAAAGAAAAAATAAAAAAATAATAATTTACTAAACTTTAATTATTATGTCCAAGATACAAAAGGAAGAATAAATTGGGGAGGTCCTCGGATAATGGTGCGAGATGGTGTTTTTGACAGATTAATTAAGTTGTTTGATTTTTAATTACGGCGTACTGGATAATATTTTTCTTCTGATAAAAAAAAATAAAACGTTGACGGCTAAACTAGGAACTAAGTGTGCAAATGAATTGAGCTTAAAAAAAAAAAATTGATTTATATTTAAATTTATTAAATTTGAGCTAAACTTAAATATATTTAATTTTTTTTCCAAATCGAACGGAGCCTAAATTTTATTATTCGATAGTTCATGAATCACTTGTGAGTTTTAATATTTTATTAATATAAATTAAATATATATTAAATAAATAAATTTTGAGTCTTTCGAATATATATTTTCGAGTAATAATTCGAATAATTCGTGAATATATTTGAATCTTTCGAACCGAACTAGAACTCGAATCCTCATTCAAACCGAACTTGAATAAAAAATTTTAAAATTTTTAAACTTTGTATCAAGCTCAAACTTGAATATACCTATTTCATATCAAATTTAATTTTTTTATTTTTCTATATATTCAACTTGATTTAATTGGTTTACACCTCTACGAGGAACCACGGGCCGTCACCTAGAGTACTAGGCGAGGAGCTACTGTGCCCTTGCTTCCGAAACTTAGTCGGTTCAAGAACAAAATAAATAAATCGAAGACGTCCAAATTTGTTTTCTAAATCACGACTATATATATATATATTTTTTTTTGTGATATTTAAGTTTATTAATAAGGTAATCGAGCTGAGTCTAAAATAAATCAAGTCGTTAAATGATTGTTTAAATTTGCTTTTTTTTAAAAATAATAATAAACTTGAGCTTGACTTAGTTAGATGTTATCAAACTTTCAATTCAAATTTGTTTTAATGTTTAAAACTTTTACATTTTAAACTAGTTTGATTAATTATTTAGTTTGATAATATAAATGTGAGATCTTCAATACCTCGTGCTTGTAGTCACTTTACGACTGTCGGTACTGTCGGGGAGTGCCACCGAGAGGATGCAAACTGATATTGAATATCGTCGAGGCTAGTGTTCAATACTATCTCCATAAAACGATATTGCTCTACTACAGGTGCTTACGGATAGTAGCAATTTATTTCCCAAAATACAACGAAATTATCTCGAAATAGCAGCACTTCAAATTTCGAAACCGACGAACCTTCTCATAAGCTTTTTGGACTTCGAATGCAGAAGATGAGATGAATGAATTGATTTGTATTTTTCCAACAGGAGGGTTCTCACAGGCTTTTTAGACTCTGAATGCAGAAGATGAGATAAATGAATTGATTTATTTTTCTGTGTATTTTTCTAACATGAGTTCTATTTATAGAGGAGAAGAGGTTCTTAGAGTGTATACTAAAAGCCTAGCTTTTGTAAATATTTATTTTTGAAATAAAAGAATTACATTGGTCAAATGTCTATATTTATTTGTTAAATATAGTTGTTCAATTAATTTATAAAGTAGATAACATGGTGTATGGTGTCACAAACAGAAGATCATGTTATCAGCTCTTTATAAATTATAAACAGTTGCTCACGACTAAGATGGAAAGGAGCAAACCATTGGTATAGCCGTAGTGTAATTAGGTATTAGTTTATCTTGACTAATAAATTATACTAGTACACTCTAAGTGTATTGACTATGACCATTTTAGGTAAGTTCTTTTTATACTGACTTAATAAAAGAACTAGACCTTGGTTATTATGGAAGTGTGAACTCTTAATCCTAATATAATAACAAGCATATATATTTAGTATCTATTTCTTTAACTTATCAAATGGTGAGATTTATCTTGATAAATCAATAGGCCCGATAAGTTGAGAAATGATATTATTTATAGTATATGTTGTTGTTTATAGAAGGAAATTGTGTCCTAGTTATCTAGGTTGAGAATGCCCCCAAGAGGAGCTCATAAGGATTGTCATGTTAAACCCTGTAGGTGGACTTAGTCCACATGACAATGAAGTTGAGTGATACTACTCTTGGAGCTAGATATTAATTAAGTGAGTTGTCAGTAACTCGCTTAATTAGTGGACATTTGTTATCTTAAACACAGGGAGACTAACATACTCATGATATGAAGGAGCCCATAATGTAATTTGGGATTAGTGCGGTAGTGCAACAATAACTCTCTAGTGGAATGAGTTATTGTTGATGAACTTGAGTTGTGTGTTCGGGGCTTACATGGGATACTCAAGCTCATTGAAGGCCAAAACCAATTTCTCCTCTAGGTCCCTGTCGTAGCTGTTGGGGTTGCAAGGTTGCAAACATAGTCCCACATTGAAAACACATGGGAAAGATCATGAGTTTATAAGAGAAAGATATCTTCATTTGGTATGAGGCCTTTTGGGGAGAGCCCAAGAGCAAAACCATGAGGGTTTAGGCCCAAAGTGGACAATATCATGTAATTATGGAGATATCTAAATTCTTTTCGATCTTACAATTGGTATCAGAGCCCGGACTGCCAGAAGGTTTAACCGCTGACTGTGCACAAGAGCTATGGTCTGATTGAGCCATGTGAGTACAATATTGACCTCAAACAAAAAAAGTGGGGGCTCCTATGTTTGGATCAAGAGGACCAGACACCAGGCAGGAAGTCATAGTTGCGACTAGGCAAGGAAGTCCTAGTAGGTCGGGTGGACCAAGGGGCAGGAAGACCTGGTGGGTCGAGGATCGGACGTGGGAAGCTTATGGTCCTTTGTTTGAGGGGGGATTGTTGGGGTTGTAAGGTTGCAAATATAATCCCACATTGAAAACACATGGAAAGATCATGGATTTATAAGAGAAAGATATCTCCATTTGGTATGAGGCCTTTTGGGGAGATCCTAAGAGTAAAACCATAAGGGCTTAGGCCCAAAGTGGATAATATCATGCAATTGTGGAGATATCTAAATTCTTTTCGATTCTACAGTAGCCTCATTAAAGCCTCAAGTCCAGCCAAATAGAAGCTCTCTTGGTGTCCAAGAAGGGGGCCGACCCAAGGCTTGGTGACCAAGCCAAGGGCCGACCACATTCTCTTTTAAGGGGGTCGGCCCCTTTGCTTGGTGACCAAGCAAGTAGGGGTCGGCCATAATAAATTCAAATAGGAGAGGTGTTTTGAATTTTTAAAATCTTCTCTTTGAAGAAAACTATAAGTTTTAAAAGAGAGATTTTAATTTTAAAAACTTTCCTTATTTGAATTAGGTCACATGGTTTAATAGAGAGTTTTAAAAGTTTTAAAACTTTCCTTTTTTAACCATCTTTATGGTTTTAGAAAAAAGGAAGAGAAGTTTTAAAAATTAAAATTTTCTATTCATGTTAAAAAAAGAAATTTTTTAAGAGAAGTTTTAAATTTTAAAACATGATTTTATTTTTTAAAACTTTCCTTTTTAACATCCACTTTAGCAAAGAGAGCTTGTAAAATTTTATAAGAGGATTTCTTCTTGTAAAATTTTATAAAAATATTTTCTTATCCTTGATGAGGTGGCCGGCCACCTTGCTTGGTGCCCAAGCAAGGGGCCGGCTAATCAAATTAAATCCTCAATTAATCCATGATTGGTGATTGATTCAATCAAGAGAAAAGAAAAGGAAAAAATAAAAGGGAAAAGGAAAAACTAGAGGAAGATTTTAATTTTTATAAAAATTCTTCCCTTATTTGCCTTGGGCAAGTAATATAAAAGAAGGGGTGAGGAGGCCTCATGAGATACAATTCTTATTCTCTTGCTTGGTGATCCTCTTGGTGTGGTCGGCCCTCTCTCTTCTCCCTTTCCCTTTACTCTCTTTTCTTTTGTGGTGGTGGTGGCCGAAAATTATAAAAAGGAGAAGAAGGCTTTGGGTGGTGTTCATCTTGGAGGATCGTCGCCTACACGACGTCCAAGGCGAGACGAGGAATACGACAGAAGATCTCGAGGTCATTAGCATACAAAGAGAAGGTATAACTAGTATTTTTCTTTCGTATCATACTAGTTATTTTGCTTTGTAAGGATTCCAAACACAAGAGACATTAGATCTAGTTTTTCGAATTAGTAATTCGTGTTTGTGTTTTTCTTTGTTTTTCGAATTTGTGATTCGATTGTTCCTTTTGGTTAAACCTAGAGTTATATAAGGAAATTAAATATTAACTTTCCTTAAAAGGCTTTGTCTAGGCGGTGGTGGATGCTCCCATACCCAAGAAGGCCATGTGCCTCGCCATGCAGTCCTGGAAGCCAATTTTGGAAATTAATATTTAATTAAATTTATAACGTAGGTGGTTTTGGATCAATAGTGTTAAGTTCCGCTTGCGATCCAAGTCTAAACCATTAAGAACAGATAAGTTAAATTTGAAATCAATGATGTTAAGTTCTGTCTGTGATTCCTAATTTAACTTCTAAAGAACACAATAGGTTATTTAAGGAAAGGTTCGACACTTGTATAAAATTTTTATACAGTGGAACCGGTACGATTTTCCTAGGACTAACCAATAGAGGTGATGTACTATTTGGTGAGGATTCATCTGTTTAATCTAGAGGGTCGTATCTATTCAGACAGCCCTTGATCTAAGCCTTCATATTTGCAGGTTGTGACCTTTTATATCGTCTTTTGATCTCGATCATCAGATTAACTCATTCAATCTAACGCTTCATATCAGATCTGGGCGCCAAAGGTCAGATTACGACTCTTCATGATTAACACTCCAGATTGTATCACTTAAGATCGATCACCTTCTTTTATCCAATGGTTGTTGTTTGTTTTGCCCAGTTATATCTCCATCTCCCGTGCCACCAAGGCACATGACATGTCATCTGAGTGTGTCATGTCATCATCACCTAGAGTATAAATTTAAGTGCAAAGTGCGCCAACAAAGCGCTCATTGCACACAGGCTGCTCACCCATGGGAAGAGAGCACCTATGCATTTTGTATTAGCTCCAATAACACAATCATGCATATAAGGAAACAATCTCTCTTAGAAATTTCGGACGTGGGACTATTCTCCATCTACTTCCTTAACGCTATTTTTGGATTTAACTTTAAACAATTAATTTCTCATTCACCTATACTCGATTTTGAGTAAATTAATAGTCTAGATTCATCTACGCGAAACGTATATTTCGTTTTAAAAGTCGATTCTGACTTTCATCGATTGATGACACCTCGATTTTCCCTTGAAAACCCGTATTAGTCATTTTAAGACCCAATATCTAACAATCCCCACATGAATGGAAATTAATGCATGTATGCATGTTGACACTTTACAGGAGTCCAATCGATAAGTCAATACATTGGGAGAGATAGTTTGTGGGTTTGAACCTTCGGTAGTGGAATGCTATCGAGTATACTAGGTTGCATAGTGAACGTGATGTTTTGAACTGCTCAGCTGTTTGTGTATACTAAGACAATAACACTCACACAGAGACTTATCTCAACTACTTTTGGTTCTCATGGTTGGTTCTGTTTTGGCCATGGACCATCTTAGATTCATGAGTGTTTCATTGAAGCGACCTGTCTTCACACTCACATAGGTGACACTTCTATCCCAAATTTCCTACCATACTCCATCTTATAAAGGTATAAAAGTCATTAAAAGCATATGCTTAATCTCACTACATGTGGTAGGATAGCACAAGTTCATTCTAAGATTAGGATAGAGATAATATATCTCGTGTGCTATTACACAACTTCTGTAAGTTTGTTATCCCATTGAACCAAAATCTTGGGATTTACAGTCAACAAGGTTGGGTTACTGGTACAGTCGTTTTAGTTGTAGATTTTTAATCTCATTCCTCTTAATGAGCAATATACTTGATCTTGACTTAGCCCCTTCATAAGAGGGTTTGCCAAGTTATCTTTTGACTTGACATAGTCGATTACAATCACTTCGTTCGAGATCAACTGCCTAATGGTATTGTGTTTACAACATATATGTCAATACTTACCATTATACATACTACTATGTGCCCTTCCAATTGCTGATTGACTATCACAGTGTATAAGTACAGCGGACACAAATTTCGTGTAACTCGAAATATCTTCCAAGAAATTCCTTAACCATTCAGCTTCTTCTGTTGCTTTGTCTAGTGCTATAAACTTGGATTCTATAGTTGACTGAGCAATGCATGTCTGCTTTGTGGATTTCCAAGATACCGCTCCTCCACCGATTGTAAACACATACCTATTAGTGGATTTGAAATCTTTTGTATCTGATATCCAATTAGCATCACAATATCCCTCTAAGACAGCGGGATATGTTCCATAATGTAATTCATAGTTCATAGTATATTTTAAATATCTAAGAACTCGCATCAGTGCTTTCCAATGAGTGTCGTTTGGATTACTTGTAAAATGACTCAGCTTGTTTACTACATAAGCAATATCTGGACGTGTGCAGTTTGCGAGATACATCAAGTTGCATATTAACTGAGAATATTCCAATTGCAATATAGACTTACCATGATTTTTTGATAAGTGTTGACTTAGATCCATAGGTGTTTTTATTGTAAAGAGATTGTACGCATTGAACCTTTTCAAAACTTAGTCTACACAATAGGATTGTGTCAAAACTATCCCATCGGATGTTTTGAAAATTTTATTTCCAAATATAACATCTGCTAAACCCATATCTTTCATATCAAAATTCTTGGTCAACATTTTCTTTGTACTCATGATTACCTCATGATTATTGCCCATTATAAGCGTGTTGTCTACATATAGACAAATGATTACATGACCTTCAAGTGTGTGCTTGACATAAATGTATTTGTCACATTCATTTATTTTATATTTGTTTAACAGCATTATTTTGTCAAATTTTTTGTATCATTATTTAGGCGCTTGTTTAAGTCTGTACAACGACTTAACAAATCAACACTCCTTTTCCTCTTTTCTTAGAGCTATGAACCCCTCGGGTTGCTCCATATAGATTTCTTCTTCCAACTCACCATTTAAGAACGCAGTCTTAACATTCATTTAGTGTATTTCAAGGTTAAACATTGCTGCGATAGTTATCAGCACTCGTATGAATGTAATTCTTGTCACTGGTGAGTAGATATCGAAGTAATCGATACTTTCCTTTTGCTTTTATCCTTTAGCTACAAGTTTGGCTTTATACTTGTCAAGCGATCCATCAGCTTTATACTTGCATTTTAGTATCCACTTATAACCTAATGGTTTAGTACTAGAAGGAAGATCCACTAATCCCCAAGTATAGTTATTTATAATGGATTCGATTTCATTATTGACAGCTTCTTTCCACAATGGGGTGTCGGGACTAGAGAGAGCTTCACTTAATGTTCTTGGGTTCATTTATGACATAAAAGTCATAAAGTCCGACCGTAATGATTTCTCAACTTTAGCTCATTTGCTTCAACGTGACTCTTCACTTTGATTATTGATAGTCCTTTTATAACAACTAAGTTCAGAAACGTCATTTTTGTTAGAACTTCCGTTGTTATCACTTTGAATGTTTCCCTTCTTATTCAGAAATATGTTTTCAAAGAATATTGCATTCCGAGATTCTATGGTTGTTCCCACATGAATATCAGGAATGTCTGATTTGTGAACTATGAAACGATATGCACTACTATTATGAGCGTATCCGACAAATATCGCATCGAACGTTTTAGGTCCGATTTTTACTTGCTTTGGGTACTTCGACCTTTGCTAAGCACTCCCACACTTTTAGGTATTTGTACGATGGATCGTGGCCTTTCCATAGTTCATATGATGTTTTATTTTTTTTTCTTGTGAGGGATTTTGTTGAAAATATGAGTTGTCGATAATATAGCTTCTCGGGTAAGCCTGAATTTATTAACAAGACATTCATCATTTCCTTTAGTGTCCGATTTTTACGTTTTACAACATCATTTGATTGAGATGAATAAGACGCCATTGTCTGATGGATAATGCCAGATTATGAACAAAACTCATCAAACGGTGCATCATAATCTCCACCTCTATCGCTACGAATTATTTTAATTCGTTTATCAAATTGATTTTCAACTTTTGTTTTATAGGTTCAGAAAGCTCTAAGGCTTCGTCTTATTTCTTAAAAGAAAGACATAACAGAACCTCATGCAGTCATCAATAAAAGTAATATCATATTTTGTACCTCCTCTAGTTTGCACGAATTTTAAGTCACATAGATCACTATGTATTAACTCTAGAGGAGTCGTTGACCTTTCCATTGAATGAAAAGTTAGTTTCGTCATTTTTGCTTCCACACATACTTCACATTTGTGTGTTTTGCCCACATTGACATTTGGTAATAAATTTAACTTAACGAGACGTTTCAGAGTATTATTATTGACATGCCCAAGTTGATCATGCCATAAATTAAAACACTCAACAACGTAGTTGGAAGCTTTTATTTTATTACCATCAAAATCACGTGATCCGGTAGTAAGAGCGGGCCCTCCCCCCCCTCTTGCAAAGCCAACGCCAAGTGGAAGTCATCGGAGCAGCCGTCCATCCGGGTAGAGTGTGGTCCGACCGGACGGACGGCTGTAGACGGCTGGTCCGACCGGACTGCCGGCAGGCCGATGGAATCGAATACCCGGATGGGTCCGGCCGGCTCGCACTTATGGTGGGGAGGCACCCTGTCAAATCGGGGTTCCGACGCTCAGTTAAAAAGGTCATGAACCGAGCTGACATTTTGATCAACCACAGTCATAAAGCACCCCTGTTTATTAGTCTCCACAAAGCACAAGTAAACCACCGCGGATGTCCGGTCGGATGTTGAGGGATCTGTCCGCTCGGACGACAAGTTTGGAGCAAAGGAAAAGGCCAGAGGATTTCTTTCTCTGACAACCGGTAGGTTTCACGTGCGTGCCATGCTCCAAATCTTGTGACAGGGGATTCAACTGTCCCATCGAGGGCATGCTTTGACTGTAGCGATATGGGTCAGGTAAGCTTTCTGACAGCCGCATACCTAGGAAAGGACAGGTAAGCTTTCTGACAGTCGCATACCTAGGAAAGGACAGAGGACACGTATGCACATCGGTACGCGTGCCCAAACCCTTCACAGCTCTATATAAAGAACCTCAGGTTTCGCCGGAGGTAAGATTGGCTACGTATTCTGAGACTTTGGGGAGCCACCTTGTTCATCGTAATTTACCTGACTTGAGCGTCGGAGGGTCACCGCCGGGAACCCCCTTCCCGGCTCGACTTCTGTGCAGGTTAGCCGGAGCATCGCGCCACCCGTGGGAGATCTACATCAGTGAGCCGGAGAGCGCCACGTGCCCAGCGTCTGTTGACTTCTGGTTCGGACAGGATCATCACGGTATATAGTCATTACAATCGTTTTGAATAGACTATGTCCTAAGTACCTCTTATCTATGAATACATCATTCTTCATAAGTACAAAGTTGTTTGATTGGAACGCTAGTATGAAATCAGTCTTAACAAGTGCTGATCCAGAAATTAGGTTTTTCTTGATGTCGAGAACATGAAGCACATCAATGAGCGTTAGCTCTTTCCCAGATGTTATTTTTAGAACAACTTTCCTGAGTCCGACAATTGGGGATGTCGTGGAATTATCCATATAGAGTTTTTTTCCACTTATCGGAGTATACTTGGAGAACATTGCCTTATCAGAACAGATATGATGTGTTGCTCTAGTATCGATCCACCACTGCTTCGGATTGTCCATCACCATGTTGACTTCAAACATGACCACAGTGAGATCCAATTTCACGTTGTCAGAAATTACGACATGGTTCGTAGCATCCTTCTGACTTTTGGTTGGTTTCTTCGGGCATCTTCAATCTTAGGACATATGCCCTGGCTTTCCGCAGTTGTAGCACGTGCCCTTGAATTTCTTGTCTTGAGCCTTCTTTTTGGATTGCTTCGACTTTTTATCTTCCTCTATTCGTAATCTCAGGATTAGGTCTTCAAGTGTCATCTCCTTTTACTTATACTTCAGGTAATTTTTGAAATCCTTCTATGACAGAGAGAGTTTCTTGATTATCGTTGCTACTTTGAACGACTCATTCAGCTTCATGCCTTCGACATCCAGATCATGCAGTATCAGTTGCATGTCTTGGACTTGAGACGTCATGCCTTGGAATGCAACATCTTGAAATCCAGAAACCATCCGATGATGAATTTCTTTAGTCCGACATTTTCGGTTTTGTATTTCTTTTCAAATGATTCCCATAGAGATTTTGCCGTTTCCATCGAACAATACTCGTTATACAATGTGTTGTCGAATGCATTGAGAACGTAGTTACGACACAGAAAATCTCCATGCATCCATGTATCGCATGCAATATTATTATCAGACTTACCTTTCGTAGGGTAGGTCTTCATGCAAAAAGATTCTCATGTACCTTTTAATGAGGATTTAAGGTTAAATTGTATCACTTATGATCATGCCATGTTATCATTACTGGAGCATAACAAAGGGCCCACAAGTGCAAGTACTTGCTCACCCATGGAAAGAGAGCACTTGTGCTTTTTTTGTTCGCTCCATTAACACAACAATACATATAAGGAAGCAATCTCTCTTGAAAATTTCAGATGTGGGACTATTTCTCATCTACTTCCTTAACGCTATTTTTGAGTTTAACTTTAAACAATTAATTTCTCATTCATCCCTACTCGGTTTTGAGCAAATTAATAGTGTAGATTCATCTACGCGAAACATAGATTCCGATTTAGAAGTCGATTCTAAGTTTCATCGATTGATGACATCTCGATTTTCCCTTGCAAAATCATATTGATCGTTTTAAGATCCAATATCTAACAATAAATTTATTTATTTATTTATTTTATTTTTTTATTTAGTAAGTTGATAAGAATTTTCTTAATGACTATTGTTCATATTATTTACAAATACTATTGATGAATATTATTTACAAATATGTTCATAAACAATTATTTCTTTAATTAAATAAATTATTTAAAATCATTCATGTAATTGATCCTATATATTAAATAAATATAAATAAGTTTTTATCAAATATACCACTAACATTTATTCTGTTCCTTTACAATCCTGTGCTTAATATGATATTAATAAACATTTAATATTTTCTGATATCAGTTAGGAGAATTTATGGCTAACAGTTAATATTTAGTTGTGAAATCAAATGATGGAGATTAAGTGAAATGTAAGGCATTGGGATCCACTGTCTTCACGTCTCTCGCCGATTAGACAAGTTAAATTATATCTCAAAAATATAATACACATTATGAGAATATTATAATCATCCGATAGATGATAAAAAAATAGGGACACATCATTTTTTTCCAAGTGGCAAAAGACGAAATCGCTCGTCCCCAGTACCCCTACCGTACCCGACCCAAGGTCATCACGAGAGAGGTAAATCATAGCATCCTGAGCGAGCATGTGGCAGATGAGATGAGTTACACAAGGATCGAAAATTTACACCCTGATTATCCCAAGTTTCGACCCCACAATCTCATGTGGCAAGTACATATCATTTTTTCCAAGGATCTCAACTAGGGCCGGAGCCAGCATGATAATACCCCTCATCAAGTCAGGTCATGACAGGTGTCAAGCAGATGCGGATGACTTTTTGATCTATGCTGATGACGTGTTGATGGCTGAGTGGCTGATAAGTGTTCTTGTGTGCAAGTAAAAAGAGCCACACTGATAGAAGCATGGAGCTCAATATTCTTGTCATCCAAAAAAGAAAGAAATTAAGATAGAAAAATCTAGTCCGTAGTATTCACAAATGGTTCCTCACAAGTCACGACTTCGTTAATCAAACTAGAAGATCATTGATTAATGTACAACGTAGAATTCATGTCACTCTTCACCGCCGTCGGCGACGTTGGTGGTGCCCTGCCACGCCCACACGATGTCCTTCAGCGCCGGGCGGAGCTCCACCTCGCAGAGCGCGGTGAACTCGGAGGATTCGCCTGAGTCCTTGGAGAGTTCCACCACCGCCACCCTGGCCGCCGCCTCGAAGACCTCCGCGGTCACTTCCAGCGGCTGCCTCCACCCCTCGCCGTCCTTCCTCTCCATCTTGACCTTGTACGGCTTCGCTCTTCTGACGTCGAACCCCAGCCCCCGCCCCTCCCTCTCCAGCCGCTCCACGATGGCGGCTGCCGGAGAGCTCGACGTGAACACCGTCCCTGCAGGGCGCCGATTGTTGAACAAGCTTGAGAGGTCGAAGCCCGACGACAATGAGGAGATGAGTTCGAAGGCGTTGTAGAACTTGGGGCTCACGGCCTTTTGCTCGTCCTCGTCCACCGGCGGGGGAAGAGGCGGTGGAGGGGTCGGGAAGGGAGGAGGATTTTGGCTGCAAGCTCCCTTTTTGAACCAAGGGTGGTCCATGATGGCAGGGATGGAGATGCGATTCTCCGGATTGGCGACGAGGAGGCGGGAGATGAGGCGGCAGGCGTCCCTGGAGAACCACGGCGGCGTTTGATACTCCGCCTTCAGCACTTTGCAGTACATCCGCATCATGTTCTCCTCGCGAAAAGGCAGGAAGCCGGCGAGGAGCACGTAGAGGATGACACCGCAGGACCAGAGGTCGGCCTTGGCCCCGTCGTAGCCCCGGCGGCGGATAACCTCCGGCGCGACGTAGGTCGGGGTGCCGCACTGCGTGTGGAGAAGCCCGTCGTTGCGCCGCTGCTCCGGAAGCGCGGAGAGGCCGAAATCGGACACCTTGAGGTTGCCGTCGTGGTCGAGGAGGAGGTTTTCCGGCTTGAGGTCCCGATGGGAGACGCCGCGGCGGTGGCAGAAGTCGACGGCGGAGATGAGCTGGCGGAAGTAGCGGCGAGCCTGGTCCTCCGGCAGGGCCCCCCGGGCGACGCGCGCGAAGAGTTCGCCGCCGCGGACGTACTCCATCACGAAGAAGATGCGAGATCTGGTGGCCATCACCTCGCGGAGCTCCACCACGTGGTGATGGCGGACGATGCGCATCACCGAGATCTCCCGCTCGATCTGCTCCACCATTCCGGCTTCCCGGCGGATTCGGTCCTTGTGGATGACCTTGATGGCGACGCTCTCCCCCGTGCGAAGGTCACGGCCGAGATACACCTTGGCAAAGGTGCCCTTTCCCAGGACTCGCCCCATCTCGTACTTGCCCAGTACCAGATTCCTCGTCTCCGCTTCCTTTCCCATTCCTTGCTCTGCTTCTGCCTAAAGGGCAAAACTACCAATCGCCATGGACGAAAACGTAGAAACTTAACTCACCTTCTGAATCAAAATATACAACTTTGTGCCAGAATCTTGGGCAGAGGAAGGACGTTTAACGTCAGGATCTGAATACGATGAACTCGACGTCTCCATCTTAAACCAAGATAAGATTTTGACACTTTCCCCTTCTTCCTGCAATTGATTGGTCGCTTATACTTTGAAGCAGTAGAGAAAGCGGCGCTTTCCTACTCTCACCTCGATCGCTCTGTTTGCCGACAGATGAAAGGTGGGATTTTTAAGCTTGTGTCGGAATAGAAGCTTATTATAAGCAAGGACAAACGGATTGGCGGCGGAACAGTGAGCAGCCGGAGAAACAGAGATCCAACAGCGGAATCGAAGGGGGGAGCGAACCTGGTTTTCGAGAGGAAGCGAGGACTCGGTAAACGCGAAAGAAGCCGAAGTTCCTGCGAAATTTAATCGCGTATGCGGAGATGAGCCAACTGGAGGCTGCCACGTAGATCCGCTTGTCGGGTTGTGGAGGGACCCCCTGGGACATGGAGGCGGCATGGGCGAAAATGATGCCCAGCCGTTGGGTTGGATAAACCTTGTGCTGGTTTGTCGGGTCGGGCGCTTAAAAAATATAATAAGGCCCAGTTTAGCAAGTAGGCATTTATTGATCGAACAAGTTTCCATATTATATTATGAAAATTAAATACCTTATTTATGGTTGCCACCATAAATCAGGTAACCATAAATCAGGTATTTAATTTCCATAATTCTTAAATTGCGTACTATATTTTTTTCTTTTCCCTTATAGTTCGATAGATAATTTTAAATGAACCTAATTAATTAATCTATGCCATTTAAAAGTTTAAAGTTTTGATAATTTTTTTAAACAAGAGAATCCTAAAAATTTATTAGTGGTATTAATTAGTGAGTATATTATAAATCTTATAAAGGGTTTGTGACAAATTTTATAAAACTTTTATAAATTTAAAAATTCATTAATCTCAATTTATGTTATCAAATTAGATCTGAAAGTATGAATATATTAAGGAGATTTTCAGGAGTACAGTAATGATTTTTAGGAGTACAGTAATTTTAGTTTAAAATATTTTAGAGTTCTTTTGGGTATATCAGTTAATTTTGGATGAAAATGACGGAGACTTATAAGAAAATTTAATATTTTTTAAATAAGGAAAATTCTATGGCATTATAGATGATGTTGGTTAGTAAGTATAATTGTCCTCCTATATCTTATAATGATCTGTGATAAATTTTATTAAACTTTTATAAGTTTAAAATTTTATTGCTCTTAATTTACACTATTAAATTTAGATGAGGGTATAAATATATTAAAAAAGTTTTTAAGAGTACATGAGTTTTGATCTGAAATTATTTAAAATTTTCTAAATTTTATAGATAAAATTTACTAATAGAACAACGGAAATATGATACATAATTCAGATATTAGAAAAGTTAAGTAAATAATACCGAAAGTTAAGTAAAATGGCTAAAGACAAATATTTAAATATGAGAATTCGCATAAACTCGAGGCAATTCAGTGGGAATCGTCGATTATTGGGCCCAATCCAGTGGGATCGCACTGCGTTTTGTTAGATTATTGAAAGCAATCCAGCATGGGCGGCCTATCCATGCGTGCACGATCCGTTTAGATGCGTTCGCGTATATATATATATATATATATATATATATATATATATATATATATATATATATACAGATTCCCCTGCAGAACAACTCGTGGGGAACGGGTGCGGACCTGCTCCCGTGGACTTTCCGTGTCAAATTTTTTTCTTTGGTCCGCGTCAATTTTTTTCCCGTGGGTTTTGCCCTAACGCTCACAAGTCTTCTCCTCGCGACCGGCACCGTCGCACCCTTGCCCTCCGCTTCCCTCCCTCGCAAGTCCTGCTCGCGACCTCGCCTTGCTCATCTTCTCGCTTTTGCCATGAGCAGAACTCCGCTTCGCTCGCGGGTCCTGCTCGCGACCGGCGCCGTCGCGCCCTTGCGTCTCCCTTTGTTCTACAGTCCGACTCCGTCGCCTCGCTCATCTTCTCCCTTTCGTCGCGAGCAGATCTCCGCTTCGCTCGCAAGTCCTGCACGCGACCGGCGCCGTCAGGTTATCTTGAACTATTTTCGAAGATTTCAAACTATCCCTCAACAGGTTATCTTTTTTTTTTCTTAGCTTATAAGTTTTGAACATTTTAGCTCCATAAATTGATTACATATTTCCACAGATGACATCTTAGGAGTATTTGTTGCTAGTGAAAAACCAATGCGTTGGATTCTTAGATGCTATAAAAACCATAAATAGTTTGTGAAAAAATGGTTTAAATTTGGATTCACAGATTTATCTTGAACTTGCAGTTTTGATTTTATAATAAGTGCATGATCAATGTGACATCGATTAAGAATATCAGTGTAGATGAATCTGTGATTTGTTATCCGACATCACTTAAATTTTTTTTTTACATTGTATCATCAAGTCAAATAACTTATAATCTGTGATTTGTTATCTGCGTTTTCTCTATTAAATTGTTTGCAAATTTGACTTTATAAAAAATAACTTATGTTTTTTATTTATTTATCTACTTATATATTGTCAAATGTAATGTGAGGAGCTTCAGAAATGGAAGAAAATACAGTTGATGATTAAGAATTTATTCCCCAAGTTGCAGATGATAGAAAGCCAAAAATTGGAATGGAATTCTCATCACTAGAGGAGGCATATTCATACTATAATTAATATGCACGAGAAGCTGGATTTAGTTCAAGGATAAACACAAGCAAGAAAAATAAGATAACAAATGAAGTGACATGGAAACAATTTGTTTGCTTTAAAGAGGGTCATACAGATCTAATGCGGTCGAATAAACAATCAAAAGTTGATCATGTATCAAGGGAAAGAGCGCGTGGTGCAGTTAGAACGGGTTGTAAGTCGAATATTACATTTATCAAGAAACAGGCCGGACCTAATTGGGTTGTCAGTAACTTCATAGAAGCCCATAATCATCCACTATCGACTCCATCAAAGATGCATTTGCTACGGTCACATCGTAATATTTCAGCAGCAAAGAAAACATTGACAAAACAGTTTTCAGAGGCCAATGTACCAACTTGTCAACAAATGCGAATATTGGAGATAAAGTATGGAGGGCCTGAGGGAGTCGGTTGCACAGAAAGAGATATTAGAAATTTGGAGAAAAATCTAAGAGATGAACAAAAGGGTATTGATGCTGAATCACTGATAGAGTTTTTTACATCTGAGCAAGAGAAAAATTCAACTTTTTTCTTTGATTATGAGACAGATTCAGATAACAGATTTAGTAGGTGTTTTTGGGCTGATCATGTATCAAGGAGGGCATACAGTGTATTTGGTGATGTAGTTGTATTTGATACGACATATAACACCAACAAATATGGCTTGATTTTGGCACCGTTTGTAGGGGTTAATCATCATCATCAGACAATTCTTTTTGGTTGTGGGTTTCTTAGTGATGAGAAAACTGAGTCTTTTATTTGGTTGCTTACAAAGTTCTCAGAAGTCATGCCTAAAGGTGCACCAAACATTATCATCACTGATCAAGATCCTGCTATGACAAAGGTAATTGCACAAGTTTTCCCTCAAACGGTGCATCGATATTGTTTGTGGCATATATTGAATAAATTCCCAGATAAATTAGATCCTTTGACTTTTCGAAACCACTATCATAGCATAAAGAACGTCATTGTAAATTCTACAACACCTGATGATTTTGAGAAGTCATGGGAAGAGACTATCAAGGATGCTAACTTAGAAAAAAATGATTGGTTATCCTTGATGTATGAATTGAGACATAGATGAGTGCCAACATATTTTAGTCATGTATTTTCTGCAGGAATGCCAAGTAGCCAGAGATCTGAAGGCTCACATGCATTTTTCAAGAAATATGTCTCAAATAAGAACTCATTAATGGATTTTATCACACGTTTTAATAGAGCATTGAGGCATTAAAGACACAATGAATTAGTTGCGGACCATATTGATATGAATGAGCAACCCAGGGTTAATACTACCTGGCCAATGGAAACTCAAATGGTTAAGCTGTACAAAAAAAAATGGCTGGAGTTTCAAAGTGAAATGACCGAGAGTCATAGTTATTATGTGCAACAGTCATTTATAGGAGTTGCCTCAGCGGTTTACCACGTGATGAAATTTCAAAGTTCTTCTTCCTCAAAATTAAGAGTGCTCACGCATGACAAATAAAGAGATTACATATCGTGCAGTTGCACAAAATTTGAGTTTGAGGGCATTCCATGTAGACATATGTTAGCTTTTTTCCGTATCAACCAAGTGTTTCATTTGCCTAATACATATATACTCAAACGATGGACACGAGATGCAAAAGTTGGAGCAATATATGCTTTAGGGGAGCAAAATGTCAATGATGATCCAGATTCAGAAAGGTATTTGATGTCGAGGCATTCGAGGTTATCCTATAAAGCTTCCGTGGTAGTTGATGATGCATCTTTGAGTACTGAAAGGACAACCTTCTTGGATGAACAATTCGATTGTATCTACAATAAAATTCAAGAGACGTCCATTAGTACAACATGCAGTGAAAGAAGTCAAATAAAAAAATCCATTGATGAAAGCCTTGGTATTATTGATCCTTCTATAGTAAGAACAAAGGGATGTGGGAAGAGATTAAAATCATCAAAGGAGAAATCTACATCAAATTCTAGGCTTTGTCGTGGATACGGACAACGAGGAGTATCACATGACAAGCGTAACTGTCTCAATTTGCAACAAGGGTTTGTGTCGATTCATTTTTTTTCATTTTTATTATATGTTTTCTTACAAATAAATTTATTTCGGATAATAAATTTATTTCCCAATTTATTTCTTACAGATCGATTGAAGATAATAATCATATCAGTCTTGACGACACATATGAATTTGATTTCGGATCTATAGCAGGTACTATGAAAGTTTTAATTTGTTAAATTATAGTGATTTATTGTTTATTGAGAAAATGAGATTAATAATTATCTTTATTGTTACAGGTTCTAGTAACATGCGCTAGGATGTCGTAATCAGTGAGAGGAACCAATGCACACTTGTATCAGTCACAATCTGGAGGCTATAGAGATCTATTATGCATCTTATGCAATTCTCATATGTTGCTGGCATTAATTGATAGCATGTATTTTATTTGGATTTAGTAGATGCAATTGAGTTATTTTGTTTGTTTAGATTGTAAACTATCATCAGTCTCTTGTTGTATGTTATTTGGATTTAGTAGGTGCAATTGAGTTATTTGGAGTTATTTGCCTGCTGACTTGCCATGATTTTGTGCATGGTTTGATATATTTTATTTTTATTGAATCTTGATCCTTGATGTAAATGTAATTGGAGTTTTAAAATGCTTTGAAGACCCATCGTATATTAGAAGATGTGTTCAAGTTGGTGATAAACTTATCTCTAGTTTGACTGGAGTAAGAAGTGAGTCAAATTTCCCACTAATTTCTTTCTTTGATGAAGTCGGTTGTGACCATTTGATTACTTAAGCTTACCTTTCAACATTTCAGGAAGTGGGGGAACTTACAAAATTTTTCACCAAGCTGTTGGTGAAGCACTTAGGTAGTTTTAACTTTTGAATTTATGAAATCATCTTTTTCTGGTATATATTTCTTTTGTTCTGGATTTTACCATTATGTTATTTATTCAGGGAGATGCTTGTAGCTGAACTTAAAAGTAAATACAAAAAGTTATCTACAATTGAAAAGGCCAACAAAGGATGACAAGATGAATATGAGGTGTCTTCTGTGCAGGTATTCCATTTAACAAAGGATGGCAAGATGAATATGAGGTGTCTTCGTTGCACATTTTTTCTGCCTATCCTATTCTTTCTACAGTTCCTTGTCTGACATCTGTGGTTCTGCAGGTCTAGTTCATGAGGACTGCATTACAAAAATGAGGTTAATGTCACTGCTAGATCTCAGTTCCAACAAATCTGGAACTGTGATTTTTGTAAAATTCTTTTCTTTCAGCGCAACATTGCAAATGTGATCAACACACTAATTTCTTTCTTTGATGAAGTCGGTTGTGACCATTTGATTACTTAAGCTTACCTTTCAAGAGGTCTAGGAAGATTTTGTCTAAACTAGTAAACAGAATGAAGCAAGAATAAGGCAGAGAAACATGGAAGCTGTTAACCTTTATCTAAGACTAGCAAAGCATCCACAAACAATGTAGATTGGGCACCAAAGTTAGGTACTCGGAAGCATGAAATTACTGTGTATTATTTGATTCAGTGTAGAAATATAGTGAACTTAAACCAGTTACTACTTGAGACTAATAGGATGGTTTTGGGTTAGATGTAGGGATATATATGTCTTAGCCTCAGTGTGCACATAGACTGTATTTCAGCTGCTTTATATATCTGAGGTGCAATGGAAAACTCCACTATTGAGCATTTTTGTTCATTGTTTATCTATTTTTTCCCTACTAGATACTGTTTTATCTTTTGCTGATTTGATACTATCTAGATTCTGAAAATATTCTATGCATGTGCATTTCATATTTCTTTCATGCTCAAATGTTAAACCTGAGTTTCACTACTGCAGCAACAAAGCATGCCTCTGTTAACTTGTAGATTCAAGATATTGCTCAGAACAAACAGTGGAGGACTTGTTGAGGGAGTATACCAAGAAAAAATAGTTCAGTGGAAATGCTGGTGGTGGAAATTCCTTTAGGGGCGGTGGTGATGGTTCAGGTGGGCCGGAGGGCGAAGGATTCTCAACACAATACGAGGAACTCCTTCAAGTGATTTTGGCAACTATTGGTGTTATATTTCTGGTAGGCATTACATATCTTGCTCCTCTGTTAATTTGCGATGATTTTTTTTTTAAATCCCTCAACAATATGTACTGACATTTGTTCTTATTCGCATGCAGTATGTACTCATAAATAAAGGTGAAGAACTGACTCTTCTATGTAGAGACTACATCAACTATATCTTTGGGGCTAAAGCCAGTGCCAGATTGATCCAGACCATGGAGAAATGGCGCCAGTAAACAGAAGCAGCATCCGGAAGGGATCATGAACAAGGATTGGTTATTGTCCAATCTGAGAACACCTCTAGAGAGAGTTCTGAGCAATGTCTTTTCCAGGGTTAAGCCGATTGATCTGATTCGTCTTAAACATTATTGTCGTCAAAATTGAATGATCCTTTCGGTTATTTCGAAAATGTACATTATCATACACCAAAAAGATTTGATTATTTATACATTATCATACATACTGTGATAAGCTTATCCCTGAATAGCAAGCAATTCAACATCACTTTAAAGGGTCTTTAATTTTCTAATTCGATCTAGATCCTCATTCTCAACATCTGGTAATGTCCATCTTGCTATTTTGCACTTATTGCAAACCCTACAAATTCCGGTCTTGATATTGCCAGGTGGTTATGGTTTTTGTCAAGCTACAAATTTTTTCCTGAGAGTTTTTGTCAAGCAAGCAATACGAATTTTTTCCTGAGATCAAAATAATATCTATCTGCCTTTGTTTGCTAATCTCTACCATGAAATCAGATGGCCATCTGATTATCAATTACTGTAAAGTGAGCAGTAAATACTACTAAGCAAAAAAATTTGAGAACAAGCCATGGGATGATGGTTTAAATGAATAGGTGTTCGTATTAAGTTCATGGAAATAAAAAGACAAGAATCTAACTTGATTAGTAAATAGATAGGAATCCAATACCATCAATACATACAATTACTACGATTTCATCCCAAAATTCCCAAAGAAAAGTTAAATGCAAGGTTGTCAAAATCTCATTTCACAATGTTAGAGTGAATAATGTTAGTGGAATCCAAACTCAATAGCACAAGCTTCATTCAATCTGAACAAGTTCAAGAGACATGTTTACAACATAAATTTTGGCAAACAAATGTCAACATCATCCATAAATTAAAAAAATCAAATGTCAACATCATCCATAATTATATTTTCTTTATCACATTACAACACTAGTACTACTTAACTAAGCCAACCAACAAACAAAACAAGTATATAGCCAAAAGAATTAAGTTCACTATCACTAATATCCAGACCATAAGCGGTACATTCCAATTTCCCATATTATGGCCAGGATAAGCAATGTGTTCACTCCCCACCCTTGACTCCGCTCTTGGCAACATCCTAAAATGTATATCATTAGTGTCTTCATTTAGTCAAGTATCAGACCTCACCCACTTTAACCATCCATGATGCTTACATCCATAATATAGTCTTCCTGGGTTCTTGATCGATCTAGAGACTAGCACCAATGCTATTAGTCCGCAGTCCCTGCATCGCACAGTTTCATATTTGGAATGGTTGATGCTGCTGTTACTTGATGATGCCATTCAAGCACAACCTTACAGCACAAAAATACAACACAATAATCATAATGTATAATATGATACAATTAATTTAAATTGTACAGTGTAACAAAAAAAAAATTAAGTGATGTCGGATAATAAATCACAGATTCATCTACACTGATATTCTTAATCGATGTCACATTGATCATGCACTTATTATAAAATCAAAACTGCAAGTTTAATTCAATTAAATTCTCTTACTTGCGAGGGATGGGAACCCTACAGTCTAAATAATCATTCTAAAGAACTTTGGAACTTCATCTGAGAGGTCTGTGCATTGCTGAAACTATATGAACTTCATGCATTAATAATGATCTGCTCTAAACATAATGGCACTCCTTTTTCCTTCCTAAAATTTAAACCATTTTTTCACAAACTATTTATGGTTTTTATAGTATAGCTAAGAATCCAACGCATTGGAAATGAAACAAATACAGATAACCAAATATAGAATGTATTAGAAAGAATTGAACTTGGTCTTAATACTTGATATTTAATAGAATAGGAAAGATAATTAAACTTCTTATCTATTAGTTACTGTCACAGTTTTCAGGTAATTGAACTGTCAGAAGTATTCCATTATTCATTCCTTGCTTTACATCTATATTAGTATATTGACACGAAGCTTTTGCTAGTGCAAAAGAAATTTCATTTTCACTAGCAACAAATACTCCTAAGATGTCATCTGTGGAAATATGTAATCAATTTATGGAGCTAAAATGTTCAAAACTTATAAGCTAAGAAAAAAAAAAAAGATAACCTGTTGAGGGACAGTTTGAAATCTTCAAAAATAGTTCAAGATAACCTGACGGCGCCGGTCGCGTGCAGGACTTGCGAGCGAAGCGGAGATCTGCTCGCGGCGAAAGGGAGAAGATGAGCGAGGCGACGGAGTCAGACTGTAGAACAAAGGGAGACGTAAGGGCGCGACGGCGCCAGTCGCGAGCAGGACACGCGAGCGAAGCGAAGTTCTGCTCTTGGTGAAAGCGAGAAGATGAGCGAGGCGAGGTCGCGAGCAGGACTTGCGAGGGAGGGAAGCGGAGGGCAAGGGCGCGACGGCGCCGGTCGCGAGCAGGACTTGCGAGGGCGGCGGAGGCGAGAAGGAAGGCGAGGAGAAGACTTGTGAGCGTTACGGCAAAACCCACGGGAAAAAAATTGATGGGGACCAAAAAAAAATATTTCGAGAGAGTTGATATACTGCGCGACGCGCACAGTCGCGTGTGCAGCATATCACAACTCATATATATATATATATATATATATATATATATATATATATATATATATATATATATATATATATATATATATATATATATATATATATATATATATATATATATATATATATAATCTCACTATTTTTATATAAAAATTATATTTGTCATGATTCTCTTTAGTCTCATATCTTAGTATTGATAACATCATGAGTAGAGAAGCTTCTATAAATATCTTCGCCGACGACGTTAGAAAGCATATCCTTCTTTACATTTTGGCTAAGATCAAATGTAGTATATGTTCTTATCAGTTTAATATTTAATATAAAATAGAGTCTACTATAATAACTTACTGTTGAGGTTCTCGAGACACACCATACTGCAGATGCTTTGTCGCTTGTCCATGCGCACCTACCTGTCTAGGGGCGCAGATCCTCTGGACCCGTTCTTCCCTAGTCCCTCCCTGGACCACGAAACCCATATAAATTGTTGCATCACGTGTAGCTCATGTGCAGAGCCCACGCAGAAACGTAGATCGCAAAAAGCGTAGAAATGCAGACGCGACGGAGCCCTAACCTCACCTTGCGTGATCCGACGCCTCCACCGGCGGTGCGTCGCCATTCTCCCGCGCTCCTCCTGTGATCTCCCTGAGCAAAACCCAGCCGGCGACCCTCCGCCGGCGACGCCGACGACCTAGTGCTCGTACCACGCAAAAAACGTAGAACTGCCTCTTCTGAGCAGTTCTGCGACTCCGGCTCCGCAGAAAACGCATCAGGCAACGACCTAGTTCTCCTACTCCTCCGCAGATTTGCCTCCTCCGAGCCCGAGCCCTGTCTCAAGATCCTCAACCTCTGCTGTTGTTAGGTTGAAATTGCGGTACTATTTTGGTGTAATCTCATCCTCAGATTTGGTTGCCTATAGTTTCAGATTGCTATTCTAGCTTGTTGTCTTCTTCTTCAAGGCAGTCTAAAATGCAAATTTTGGTACTTCTGCCACATGCTTAAAATCTGTTGAACTATCAAGTATCGGTTGAATTGCTTGATGAATGTTGTCCATTTATGCTTGTTTGTAAACTCAAGTCACATACAATTAGGTTATCAATTTTTGGGATTCTTCAATGCATAGGGATCAGCAACATCAACCATGCAAAAAGAATCAACCAAGTGAAGAAACATTATGCTTGCTATAATAAAAAAGATCATCTTTATGCCATTTTGAACTTTTGGATGCTTCTTGATGTCTTGGACGTCAGATGGTTCCACTTAGAGATGAGTGGTTTCTTGGTTAAGTCAAAATCCCACTTGAATGCAAATAATGTACTCATTATGCCTCAAAATTTCCTTTCTAATATCGTTAAGAAGGGTTCGATGGCTCATATGAGGTATTTATAGAGTTTAATGTTGGATCAAGAAGTGCTAGAGGGGGGTGAATAGTGCTCGCGGCTATTGTGTTTGATTATCGGAATCGTAAAAAAGATTCGTTCAGAAATTAAAGCAGCGGAAATGAAATAATGAAACACAGACACGAAGGATTTTACTTCGTTCGGAGCCTGTGACGACTCCTACTCGAAGGCCCGCGATCCTTAATCGCTTTTGATGGGCAAAAACTATAAGCACGATTATTACAAACTAAGTATTACAATAAGTGCGTTAAATAAATCTATACCGACGACGGAAAATGAGATCTCGGAGCTCTGGGTCGTCGGGCACGAGTAGCAGCACTTCGAAACGTCTTTTGGAGCAGCACGTGGCAGGAGAATCACTTGTAATCAGATGAATTGAGGTGCTGCTCGAAACCCCCTTATAAAGGGTGTTCAAGGCGCCTTGGAAGCCTCCGAAGGCGCCTCCATACCGCCGAGTCACCCGCGTGGATCAAGCTTGAACTGGTCGAAGTTCATCTGCTCAAGGCGCCTTATGCCCCATTCAAGGCGCCTTCCAAGGCGCCTTATGACTCCTTCAAGGCGCCTCCCAAGGTGCTTCGCAGCCAACTCCAGCTTTTCACCCGAGGCGCCTCCAAGCTCCATGGAGGCGCCTCGGACACTGTTCATCCGAGGGAAGACTTTATTATTTTGTACCTGCAAGACATGTTAGTCTCAAACAATATCCTGCGACACAAAGTTAGCACATAAAGTCATAAATAAGGTAACAAAATATTATCGATAGTCATCAGACTATCGGGGTCTGACTTCGGATTTCCGTCTGAAAATCCTAGGTCGACCCGACGCCTACTATTCCCTCTACGGGGAACGCGTCCTCACCTACTCCACTCAGGAGATTTACCTGTTGCCAGTGCGATCCTCCAGATCGACTGGACTTTTGCTCAGCACTCGACGCTTCCGGACTTTCTGCTGGACATCCGCTTCCCGACTAGTCCAGTCTTTCACCTGGTTCGCGACACCAGGACTTTCCACCTAGGGTTACCACTCCCTAGGACTTTTGCCTGAAGCCATCGACCTGCCAAGACTTTCCGCATAGGGTTACCACCCCCTATGACCTAGGGTTACCACCCCCTAGGGTTTTCCCTTTGCCTAACCGCAGCTAGGACTTTCCTGAAATACTCATATAACATGTTAGATAACAACAAGACTTAACTTTGAATCCTTTGTCATTATCAAAACTTAGGTTCGATCGTCGGATGCTTCCCGCACCAACAATATCCCCTTTTTTGATTATGGCAACCCAAATTCAAAGTTAAGTAATACAAATGCATAAGTATATTAAAATGTTTTTAAGTGAGCAAGCTTAAGTATATAAATTCAAATGAACGCCTAACTTAAGCTAACACTTAAACTTTTGTGAAGCTCCCCCTTAATACAGGGTTTCCTTTTTGAATTTTTACTTTTTACTGTTGAATTTTCCTATTCTCCCCCTTTGCCATTTATAAAAAATAAGCAAAAATAGACATTTTATTAAACAAGATTTTGAAAGCACTTAATAGTTTATACCTCTCATTTCTTACTTTTAGTTAAGGAGAAGAAGGATATTTGCTCTTGGAAAACTTGGTTGAAATTATAAAATTTTCTTAGTAACACTATACATAGAGGAGTACTTTGTTGGAAAATTTGTTGGAGAAAATATTTTTGAAGTCGCTTTTTAATTTTTGAAAGCGATGAGTTAAAAACTGTGCTTTGCTTAGGAATTTACAAAGTTAGAATTCAAAGTACTTAATTTGAAAATAAAGATTGGTACTTAATTTTAAACAATACTTATAAAATTTTACGGCTGGGAGGGAGCAAAGTAGCTAAAAAAATTTGGTTTAGGAAGTCAGTTGGTCCTTAAGTCCAAGCATGAGTCAAGTTTACTAGATTGACTTTAAGAGGTATCAGAGCCCTAAAGACCAAAACATGCTTAACCAGAAAACTGAGTGTCCACTACCAACTGTCCAACCTTTAGCTACTTGCTAATTGCCTACAGGGCAACAACTTTCACATGGTTGGTAAAGTTAAGTTAATTTGGTCCAGTTAGATTTGACTAGAGCTGGAAAACTTGACTTGATTGATGTATATTACGTGTTTAACGCCCAGACTCATATTGATGCACAGATATAAGCATTCTTGAGTCCAGGCTGTACCCTATGCATCTCACACCGTTCTATGTCTTTCAAACACAATCAAGGTATACCTAGGTGTTTGTGAGATGCTCTGGCTTAAGTCTAGGGGAACATGATTTCTAGGGGGTAAACTTAGGCTAAGTCCAATTTTTGAAAAATCTAATAAATTGGAATTTTGAAAACTATTTTTCCTAGAATTAAAAAAAACAAGATAATTAAATAAAACGAGACACCTACTCTACCCAACACATTCCTATTTGCCTTCTAAGTGCACCGAACTCAAGTTCAGGTAAGGGTTTTGTAAAAATGTCAGCTAGGTTTCATTTGGACTCAACATGGTTGAGTGCAATTTCACCCTTAGCTACATGATCCCTTACAAAATGGTGTTTTACCTCTATGTGTTTAATCCTAGAATGGTGAATAGGATTTTTGGTCAGATTAATTGAGCTGATATTATCAATAAAGATTTTTGTATTTTTATATTCTAGTTGATAGTCTTTTAATGTATGCATCATCCACAACAGTTGAGATGCACATTCTCCTAGAGCTATGTATTCAGCTTCTGTAGTGGATAGAGCAACACAATGTTGCTTTCTGCTTGACCAACTTACTAGGCACTGACCTAGAATTTGGCAGCTACCACTTGTACTTTTTCTGTCTAGTTTGCACCCGGCATAGTTCGAATCAGAATAGCCATAAAGGTCAAAGGTGCAAGTTCTAGGGTACCAGAGTCCTACATTTAGAGTTCCTTTAATGTACCTAAGTATTCTTTTAACATATGTTAGGTGTGACTCTTTTGCACAGGATTGGTATCTTGCGCACATTCCTACTGCAAACAATATATCGGGTCGGTTTCCAGTTAGGTAGAGTAAACTACCTATGACACTCCTATAGTACTTTGGATCTATTGGTTTTCCTTCAGGGTCAGAGTCAATATTAATGTTGGTTGCCATTGGAGTATTTATAATTTTTGAATTTTCCATACAGAATTTTTTAATTAATTCCTTAGCATATTTAGTTTGATAAATGTAGATTCCATCTTTGGTTTGTTTTATTTGTAAGCCTAAGAAAAATTTGAGTTCCCCAACCATACTCATTTCAAATTCATTTTCCATTAATTTAACGAATTCTTTTAAAAACTTAGAGTTAGTTGAGCCAAAAATTATATCGTCAACATAGATTTGGGCTATAAAGATATCTTTCTCTATAGTTTTTACAAATAGGGTTGAATCTATTTGTCCTTGGTTAAAGCGTTTGGATATTAAGTAGTTAGATAATCTTTCATACCATGCCCTAGGGGCTTGTTTTAGTCCATATAACGTCTTTTTTAGTTTAAATACATGGTTTGGGTAGTCTAGGTCTTCAAATCCTAGGGGTTGGCTTACATAGACCTCTTCCTTGATGAACCCATTTAAAAAGGCTGACTTAACATCCATTTGGTATAACTTAAACCCTTTATTTGCTGCATAGGCTAATAACATTCTAATGGATTCGAGTCTAGCTACCGGTGCATAGGTTTCATCATAGTCTAAGCCTTCAACTTGACTAAACCCTTTGGCTACTAGTCTAGCTTTGTTTCTTATTATATTACCCTGATCATCCAACTTGTTTCTAAAAACCCATTTGGTGTCTATTATTGATTTATCTATGGGTTTAGGTACAAGGTCCCAGACTTGATTTCTTTCAAATTGTGCTAATTCTTCCTGCATTGCAATGATCCAGTCTGTGTCAGGTAGGGCTTCTTCTATAGTCTTGGGTTCAATTTTAGAAATAAGGGCAATCTGACTAAGATTTCTATAGGAGGATCTAGTTCTGACTCCGAGGTTTGGGTAACCCAAAATTTGGTCAGGTGGGTGAGAGGTACTTACTCTAGTTGGTCTTATGTGTGGATCAGAAACTGGTTCTTCTGGTTTATTAAGGTTAGGTTGGATTTCATCATCTTCTATAGTTCTTGGATTGATGTCAATATTTTCAATTATATTAGATGGGTTGGTTTCTTCATCAAAGATAACATTAGTTGTTTCTTCAACTTTTAAGGTATTTTGATTATATACTCTAAAGGCCCTACTGGTTGAGGAGTATCCCAAGAATATTCCTTGGTTAGACTTGGGTGTAAATTTTCCTAAGTAATCTTTAGTATTTAAAATGTGAACTTTACAACCAAATACTTTTAAATAGTTTAGGTTGGGAATTTTATGGTAATAAAGTTCATAGGGTGTTTTATTGTGAGGTTTGTTAATTAAAATTCTGTTTTGAATATAATTTGCAGTATTTATTGCTTCATCTTAAAATTGATGATTTAAATTATATTCGTTTAACATAGTCCTAGCGGCTTCTTGTAGTGTTCTATTTTTACGTTCCACTAGACCATTTTGTTGGGGGGTTCTAGGACATGAAAATTCATGTTGGTATCCATTTATTTTACAAAATTGGGTAAACCTATGATTTTCAAATCCGCCCCCCCGGTGATCACTTCTTATTCTTTTAATTTTAGTATGTTTTCCATTTTCCGTTAATTTGCAAAAATTACTAAATATTTCATAGGTTTCATCTTTTGTTTTTAGGAATTTTACCCATGTGTACCTAGAGTAGTCATCAATTATCACTAAGCAATATTGGTTCTTGCTTAGTGATTTGGCTCCATGTGAATCAAATAGGTCAAGGTGAAGGAGCTCAAGTAAGGAGTTAGTTCTTTTTAGGTTGGTTGACTTGTGAGTTGACTTGGTTTGTTTTCCTTTTTGACATGCATCACAGATTGAGTTTTCAATAAATTTTAATTTGGGCAAACCTCTAACTAGACCATTTTGACTCATTTTTGAAATGAGTCTAGTGTGAGTGTGACCCAGTCTTCTGTGCCACAATTGGGTTTCCTCTTGTTGTGTCAAGAGACACTTTATTGAGGATATTGATAGGTCAATTGTGTAGATGTTATTCTTCCTAAGTCCCTTAAGTCTAATCTCAGGGGTTTCGATGTTTTTAACTAGACACCCAGATTTATCAAAATTGACTAGATATCCACTGTCACACAATTGACTTATACTTAGTAAACTAAAGTTAAAATTTTCAACCAATAAAACATTTCGAATAATGAAATCGGAACTAAGTTCAATATTACCTTTTCCGATTACTTTAAGCTTACCGTCATTACCGAATGCAACCGATCCTAAATTCTTGTACTTGAGTTTAGTAAACTTCAATTTATCTCCTATCATGTATCTGGAGCATCCACTATCCAACATCCATTGGTCCAATTCCTACACATGAAGTAGTTGAATTAGTTTAATGGATTTAAAGATAGCTTAATTGAAGTAGACTCTTTAGTTTTCCTATCTCACCCAATCTAAGTTAGCAAGCAATTAATCCTATGGTTGTTTTTAATTAACATTTTGAAAAGTTTTTGAAAAGGTTTTAAATAAGATTTAAAATAATTTTGAAATTAAGTTTTAAAATTATTTTGAAATTAAGTTTTAAAATCATTTGAAATTAAGTTTTAAAATCATTTTGAAATTAAGTTTTAAAATTATTTTGAAATTAAGTTTTAAAATTAAGTTGAAATTAAGTTTTAAAATCATTTTGAAATTAAGTTTTAAAATTATTTTGAAATTAATTTTAATTTTGAAATTAAGTTTTAAAATTATTTTGAAATTAAGTTTTCAAATCATTTTGAAATTAAGTTTTAAAATTATTTTGAAATTAAGTTTTCAAATCATTTTGAAATTAAGTTTTAAAATTATTTTGAAATTAAGTTTTTAAAATAGTTTTGAAATTAAGTTTTAAAATTATTTTGAAATTAAGTTTTAAAATTATTTTGAAATTAAGTTTTAAAATCATTTTGAAATTAAGTTTTAAAATTATTTTGAAATTAAGTTTTTAAAATAGTTTTAAAATTAAGTTTTAAAATTATTTTGAAATTAAGTTTTAAAATAGTTTTGAAATTAAGTTTTAAAATTAGTTTGAAATTAAGTTTTGTAAATAGTTTTGAAGTTAAGTTTAAGTCAATTTTAATTTTTTAATTTCTTAGTCATCTCACCCGATCTAAATTTTCAATCAGGGAACCCTATAATTGTTGTGAGATGAATTATGGTTGAATTTTAGGGTAAGGTTTAACTTTGTGCTAGATTCAGGTTTAGCTTTGGGTTCAACAAGTAAGCATTCTTTGGATAAACTTCTGGGCTATGGTGAGTCACAAGGAACTCATTAAAGTAACCATGCCTTCGAGGTTTTCCAAATAGTCCTACCCATTGAACTTAATACTAAACCTTGGTCTAACTAGTTATGATCCATTTAAGGGTAGCTTCGGTCAGTTCCACTTGGCCAAATGCACCAGGTCGAAGCCATATCTTCCTAGAAATGCGATGCCCAAGCTTCCCTAACGTACTATCATCCAAAAATTTCACCAGTACTGTGGGTCAAGTTAAACCTAGCCCGTTTTAATCTAACCTTAATTACCCTGCCGGGTAATCTACTCTTGTTTTACCCATTTAGGGTAGATTAAGTTCAGTTACCCTGTCGGGTAGTTCAGATGAGGGTGCCAGCTATTCTAGATCCTCCATCTATATTTTATTTGATTTGAATTCGAATTTGATTTTGAATTTTGAATTTATAATTTAATTTTTAATTTTTAATTTGATTTTGATTTTTGAATTTATATTTTTGAATTTTGAATTTATAATTTAATTTCGAATTTTTAATTTGATTTTGATTTTTGAATTTTGAATTTATAATTTAATTTCAAATTTTTAATTTGATTTTGATTTTTGAATTTATAATTTAATTTTGAATTTTTAATTTGATTTTGATTTTTGAATTTATAATTTAATTTCAAATTTTTAATTTTGTTTTATTAAGATCGTTTTTTTTTTAACTCCCCATGGATCATAGCCTCGATATGGTCTATCGAGGTAGTGTATTTGATCCTTCGGGACCCAGTATTGACCAAGTCCAACTTGATTGACCAATTTGGACTTGGGGACCCATGCTTGGACTGATTTACTATTTTGTTTGTTTATTAAGGATAAATAAGATTTATATTTCTTTTTAGTTTTATATCCTAGCCCAGTTCTATTGTAAACGACTCTTTGTGTCCCATGAATTAGGTCAAGATTCTTAGAGCCCAAAGAAAACCGTTCTAAGGTATTTTTTAAATCCTTGACCTGATTTTTCAAACTAGAAATTTCTTCCTCAAGTTCTTGGGTTGAATTTCCAGTCTGAACTTGATCAGGTAAGGATTTAGTGTTAGTCACTCCTTTAAGGACAGCTACTTCCTTTAGAAGTGACTTAATCTTAAGGTTTGACTTAGGTAACTTGCGTAATAAGTAATTGACTAAATTATTAAGTCTAGGAATACTTACAGTGGAGTTTGGCCCTTCGGAAACGGATGCGGATCCGTGGCTTCGCTCGGACTCGGCCTCTGACTCGCTCTCGGATTCGACGATTTGGTCCCGGGCCATCAATGCGAGTAAACTCATCTGATCGAGTTCGTCGTCGTCGTCCTCCGAAGAAGATTCATCCCACGTCGCCTTCAGGGCCTTCTTTCTTCTTTACTTTTTGTCTTCCTTTTGGTTTGGGCAGTTGGCTTTGATGTGCCCCTTTTGGTTGCATCCGTAGCAGGTTACTTCAAATTTTACCTTCGAACTCGGTTGGGCCTCCTTGGATTGTACCGCCTTCTTCAGGTCTTTCTTGTTGAAGCCCTTCTTCTTCTTGTAGAGCTTCTTTATGAGGTTCACGAGTTCGCTGGTCAGTTCGTCTTCTTCATCTTCTGAGTCGGGTTCGTCTTCTGATTCCGGTTCAATTTTTCGCCGTACTCTTGGTTCCCGTGTTCGACTAGTACCTGCAACCAAAGCAATACCCTTCTCGGTTGGCTGTGCATTAGTTTGTTCATGAAGTTCAAATTCACTAAATAATTCATCTAATTTTAAACAAGACAAGTCCTTGGAGATTTTGTAGGCATCTACCATTGATGCCCACAATGTACTCCTTGGAAATGAATTAAGAGCGTACCTTATTACGTCCTGATTTTTGACTTTCTGCCCGATCGCATGTAGAGAATTGAGAATGTCTTGAATCCGTGCATGGAGCGAACTCGCTGTCTCTCCTTCCTGCATTTTTAAATTGTACAGTTTATTAAATAACAAGTCACGCTTACTTACCTTGGTTTCTGAGGTGCCCTCGTGGAGTTCGATCAGCTTTTCCCAAAGCTCCTTTGCTGATGAGAATGGACCGACTCTGTTGAGCTCTTCTTTGGTCAGTCCACACTGGAGGGTGCATGTAGCTCTGGCGTTGGCTTCCACTTTCTTGATAAAGAATGGTTCCCAGTCTTCGCAGGGGGTAGGTTTGCCATCAGTGCCAGTTGGTAGTTGAAATCCAGTTCGAATGATCATCCACATTTCGAACTGGATTTTTAGAAACGTCTCCATCCGTCCCTTCCAGTATCCGAAATCTTCTCCGGAGAAGAGTGGGGGACGGACAGTGTTGAAACCCTCTTGATGGGCCATTAAGAGAATATGCAAAAAAGAAAAAGAGAAATATGTCTCAAGACTACGTCTTGGATTAGTAGTGCAGGAGTAAAAAAAAATAACTCGAGTGGTGTTGCACCAACTTCAAGCGAGATCGATACGAGAAAAAACTGGAATGTAGTAAGAATACTAATTTCAGTTGACTCCGAAAAATTAAAAACACCGCGAAAAGAACTGCGTGATTGGTGGTTGCACCAGATCAACGCTACCCCGCTCTGATACCAATTGTTAGATCGAGAAGCGCTAGAGGGGGGGTGAATAGCGCTCGCGGCTATTGTGTTCGATTATCGGAATCGTAAAAAAGATTCGTTCAGAAATTAAAGCAGCGGAAATGAAATAATGAAACACAGATACGAAGGATTTTACTTCGTTCGGAGCCTGTGACGACTCTGTTGGTGCAATATCCCTCAGGTCAAGGTTGACCTGGGTAACCAAGCTGAGTCTTGGTTTGGGTTTAGATGTTTGACAATAAGATATTGATTGAAGAAGAGTCAAGTAGGTCAAGGATGACTGGATACTTGACTGGGAAGTCCTAACTGGGATGTTAGGCAAAATGAAAGTCCTGGTGAGTGAAGTCAGGCAGAAGAAAAGTCCTGGTGAGTGAAGCTAGGCAGATGGAAAGTCCTGGTGAGTGAAGCCAGGCAGAAGGAAGTCCTGGTGAGTGAAGCCAGGCAGAAGGAAGTCCTAGTGAGTGAAGCTAGGCAGATGGAAATCCTGGTGAGTGAAGCCGTAAAGTCCTAGTGAGTGAAGCTAGGCGATGGAAAACCCAGTGAGTGAAGCTAGGTGAAAGTCCCGTGAGTGAAGCCAGGAAAATCCGGATGGATCAAGGATGATCGGACATCCGGTGCTGAAGTCCAAGTAGGTCAAAGGATTGACTGGATACTTGGCATGAAAGAAAAGTCCAAGTAGGTCAAAGGGATTGACCGGATACTTGGCACAGAGAAAAGTCCAAGTGGGTCAAAGGATTGACCGACACTTGGTAAGGGAGTCCTAGCAGGTCAAGGGAGTGACTAGATGCTAGGCATGACATACCAACAGGTCAAGGTTGACCGGATGTTGGTTTGGGAGGTTTAGGACTTGGTTTTGGACAAAACCGCGTCGATCGATCGATGGATCGATCCAGCCCGGATCGATCGGATCGATCCGCACTGTCCCAAATGGTCAGAAGCTTCGGATCGATCCGTGATCGATCAGAGGTCCCAATCGATCGCTGGATCGATTGGGACGCCAGCGCGATAAGCGCCGGATCGATCCGTGGATCGATCCAGCGCTTTCGAAAAGCGCCTGGATCGATCCGTGATCGATCCAAAGCCTCCCGATCGATTGGGAACATTCGAATCGATCGGGATCCGACCGCTGGCGTCGTTTATAGCTGGCGTTCGATGGCTTCACCGATTCACTCTAGATCACTCGGCAGCTCCTCCACAGCGCTCTCAAAGATCAGATCGCCAGTTCTTGAAGGATCTTGGAAGTTTTCCAAGTCAAGAGGCGGATCAAAGGCAAGAAGAGAAGCTAGGGTTAGGGTTTTGTACTCATTGTAAGCTTGTAAGCTTGTATTTTGTTTCCCTTTCCTTTCTTCTTGTACTGAGAGTCTTGTAGGGCTTCTCCGCCCTCGGTAGTTACCGAAAAGGAGTGTTTTCATAGTGGAGGGTGCGTGCGTGGTGTGGATCCTTGGACTAGTCATCTCTTGTGAGGTGGATACCAAGTAAACCAACCGTGTTAGCGTTGTTTGTGTTTGTTTATGTATTTTCCGCTGCGCATTCTTGAAGAAACAAGCAACACCGAGCACCGAGCGAACGCGACGAGCTATTCACCCCCCCCCCCCTCTAGCTACTTTTGGTCCTAACAAGTGGTATCAGAGCAAGGTTGCTCTTCACCGGAATCATCGCCGGAAGGGTCAAGCATATCAAGAAAAGCTAGAGGGTGAAGAAGTTGGAGCAAATTCTTCAAGTTCAAGACTTTATCAAGCTCAACTTCAAGATGCAATTCCAAGATGGACTTGGATTTGACACAAGGGTGGCTCCACCATATTCATCTACAAGCTTCGATTCTTGGAAATCAAGAATCGAAAATTTTCTTATGATGGAGATAGAGCAATGGTTTGCTCTCATGGAAGGTTTTGAAGCTCCCACAAATTCAAAGGGCAAAGTTCTAAAGAAAAGCAAATGGAGCCCGGAGCAAGTCCAAAGGTGCGAGGCAAATGACAATGTGACCAAGCTTTTGGTCAATTTATTGCCAAGCACCATTCTTTGCAAAATTGGAGAATTCGAAGATGCCAAGGAGCTTTGGAGCAAATTGGCCAAGCTTCATGAAGAGATCCCCTCCACTGTACAAGATCATGAAGAATCCAAAGAGGGTGACTCTTTGGAGCAAGACCAAGAGGAGGACCCCGAGGTTGAGAGATACTCAACCTCCGAAGAAGAGGAGATCCAAGAAGCTTCATCCTCAAGGGAATGCAACGAAGGGAACAAGGAGGGAGCATACTCCTTGTTTCATGATCAAGATGATGAAGCCTCCACCTCTAGGATTGAGGGGGAGCAATCCTTGGTGACGCCGGATCAAGAAGAAGGAGAAGCTTCTACATCCGGGGCAAGTGAAGAAGAAGAAGATGGTGCCACCTCCGAAATTCAAGAAATAGCAAATGGAGGAGCAAGTGCCATCCCTACACAAGAAGGTATAAATGTTTCAATTAAAAATAAAAATCATATAATATGTTTTGAGTGTAGGGAAAGTGGGCACTACAAGAGCAAGTGTCCCAACTTGGCCAAGAAGAAGGGTCAAGTGACGCAAAAGGGCAAGGAGAAGCCCGAGGAGACCATTCCCGGAACAAAGAAGAGCAAGGAGCATATCATATGCTTCTCTTGCAATCAAAAGGGGCATTACCGGAGTCAATGCCTCAAGGGGAAGAAGATGGTCAAGGCTCAAGGAGGCACTAGTCAAGGGGGAGCCCAAGGTAAAGAAGAAGGTAACATTTATTGAGCCTACTCCTTTACATTATGGTAAAAAGCATGATAGTTCTAATTTTTATCATTTTAATGCGATTTACCATAAGAATAGGAAGCATGAGGGCTTTAAGGAAAAGCATGTAGCCCTACATGCCAAAACTACTACACCTAAGGCTAGGAATGTAGGTAAAAGTCTAGGCAAGAACTCTAAGGATTGTAGCTACAAGCCTAGAAACAAAAATGCTCATGGACTTAATGGAAAACCAAAAACTAAGGACTTAGTGATGGAAAATCAAGTCTTGAGGTCAAAACTTGATAAAATGGAAAAGACCCTAAGAAGGATGGAAAATATCCTATTAGGCCAAAATGAGCATAGCCTAGGTCTAGGAAAATCAAAGCCATCCAATGGCCATAAAGGTTTGGGATACAAACCAAAAGCTAAGAAGGATGTGCCTAGTTATCATAGGGTTCCATATAGTTATGGAACAAACCCTAGGTCTAGTGGTCAAGCCAAAAATACTAGGGAAGTCATCACTAAGAGTATTTTTGCAATAAATGTGACTAAGACTTCTAAGAAGTCTAAGAAAGTCACAAACAAGGTCACAAGGGAGGTTATCCCTAGAGTTGACCTAGAAAATGTGACCAAGGCTTCTAAGAAGCCCAACAAGGTCACTAGGAAGGTATCTAGGGAAGTTATCCCTAGTGAGTACCTAGAGCATCCAAGGAGCACCAATAGGTGTTGGGTTCCTAGGAGCATCTTCTCTACCCCATAGATGGGTTAGAGAGTGTCAACTCCGATTAGAAGGGTAGTTAACCCAACTTTGAGGAAATTGACACTCAAGGAGCATTTTCAAGGTTTAGTTAACCTTTGAAAATGAAATGGACCTATTGATTACTCCTTGAAAGAGTAAAATGTGCCTAATGGTGGAAGAATTGATTTTAATCTTAAATGGCACATATTGGGAAATTCATAAGAACTATCAAGTTGGGAGTTTGGTATGTTCTTAGGCAATTTAAGGCAATCCGGGCCTTAAATTTAAAAGTGCTACTCTTGAGGAAAAATGGATTATGCCAACATTTGAGGACATGTTTATTTTAATTGGCATAAATTAATCAAGGGAATAAGAAATGCAAACTTAGGCTTTGGCACTCTCTTGAAGCACTTTGGGCAATCTAAGGTTTTAAGTTTTAGGATTAGCTAAGATTAATGATACTTAGATAGGTAATCTAGGTATATTTTATTTATGCTAAACCTTGCCATGATTGTTTGCTCATAATATGCCATGACAGCATATTTTATCTTATTTGTATTTTGCATTCATGACTTATCATGAAAAATCCAAAAAATACCATGTCATGACATTCATACATCATGTAGCAATAGGATATTTTCTTTTGAAAATTATTTTCTTCTGATGTATGCCATAACATAATCATGCATTCAGTTTAATTCCTTGTAATTAAGGACGAATGGCATTTAACGACACTTATTGACAAGTGACATCCTAGGTGGAGGTCTAACATTTCTAAAATGCCTAGATAAATATGCATGATCCCTAGATTAGGGCAAAAACCAAAATCTACATCTCACAAAGACCTCTAAGGTGCCTTGTATGTGTTTTAGTGCATATTATATACAAGTGAGATGTTAGGATGATGAACAACACTCAAGATGTTGATTTAGTGCATTCTTTTGAGTTTTAAATTCATCAAAACACATAGTTATGTGTATTCCCATCATTGGGAAAGCTAATGTACAAGTCATGTGCATTATGCCCAAGGAACGTGATGGGATATTGGTTTTGAAAATGTTTTAAAATGTTTTTGGAAAACCTTGGTGAAGGCTATCTTTTGATAGTAATCACCATTGAATAGTTAGACACAAACTTGAAGAAAAACACTGAAGTTTTTGTAAGTTTTCAAGTTTGTGTCAATCTTTGAAAATATGATGTATTTTCATAGAAAACTATTTTTCCATGATTAAGTATGCCCTAAATAATGTCTACACGAAATTTCATAATTTTTAGATTTTTGTAGAATTTTCTAGGGGTTTCTGAAGTTGACTGAAATGAAATTTCAGCAACTATCAGAGCTCCGATCGATCCATGGATCGATTGGAGTTCCATGAATCGATCCATGGATCGATTCAAACGGCAATTCCCGTGAGCAGAAGCTCGCTGGATCGATCAGCCGATCGATCCAGGGAGTCTGAATCGATCCGTGGATCGATTCAGAAAGGTTCAATCGATTGGAACCCAACTCCAATCGATCCAAGTTGCTGATTTTGGCTGGGAAGGCCTGATTTCAGCATCTTTGAACCTCTTTGAGTCTAGGTAACCATTCCAAACCCCTTAAATACATTTGTATACATACAAAGGGTGTTTTCATGTTGAAAACAAGGATGGATTGGTTAACGAAGACTAAGTAGAAGTTTAGGTTGAGGTTGTTTCAAATTTTGAATATTTGAACCTCAAAACTTCTAAATTTGGGTTTCCTAAAGGTTTAGGGATTCCAAGTCATTGTTGGTGCAATGACAGAAGTTACCACCATGTCTTTAGGGGGAGGGACTCTTTAAAGACATGAAAGTTATTTTTCATGAACCTTGGAAGGTGGTTAACCTTCTGTTGTGAACTTGCTCAAGGTTGAGCATTTAAACTTGAAATGGGGAGAAATGGGGAGTGGATATCTTCATTATTTCAAGTGGACACTCAAGTGGTAGATAATGCTCAAGGTTGAGTAGTTGTCTACATTGAGGGAGACGTTAAGGATAAATGAAGGGTATGGGACCTTCGTTATCGTGTTGATCACAACGAGTGATGTTGTGAACAACGATGAGCAACTCTTCAGGGGGAGAGTCTTCAACAAATGGATTTGTTGAAGTGTGCCCAGAATTGGAGCATACGTTGATGTGTGTCCAACGATGGGTTGATGTGTGCCAATATGGGGAGAATGTATGGTTAAGCTTAGTCCTTCATTACCTAAGGGAAGGTCATAGGGGGAGAATGAAAGGACTCATGAAAGGGAGTAAGTTAGGCTTTCATTACCTAGAGGGAGTTTGCCCTCTTAGGGGGAGAATGAAGAGCTTAATTTATGCTTTCATTACCTAGTGGCATGAAGAAGGAGGCTATGGGATTAGCCTAACTTACATATGGGATTGTAAGTGTTATTGTGGTATTGTCAAACATCAAAAGGGGATTGTTGGTGCATATCCCTCGGGTCAAGGTTGACCTGTAACCAAGCCGAGTCTTGGTTTGGGTTTAGATGTTTGACAATAAGATATTGATTGAAGAAGAGTCAAGTAGGTCAAGGATGACCGGATACTTGATCGAAGTCCTAACTGGATGTTAGGCAAAATGAAAGTCCCGTGAGTGAAGTCGAGTAGGAAAAGTCCCGTGAGTGAAGCTAGGCGATGGAAAGTCCCGTGAGTGAAGCCAAGCAGTGGAAGTGAAGCCAGGCAGTATGAAGTCCTAGTGAGTGAAGCTAGGCGATGGAAAATCGTGAGGAAGCCGTAAAAGTCCTAGTGAGTGAAGCTAGGCGTATGGAAAACCCTAGTGAGTGAAGCTAGGTGAAAGTCCCGTGAGTGAAGCCGGGAAATCCAGATGGATCAAGGATGATCGGACATCCGGTGGGAAGTCCAAGTAGGTCAAAGGATTGACCGGATACTTGGCATGAAAGAAAAGTCCAAGTAGGTCAAAGGGATTGACCGGATACTTGGTACAGAGAAAAGTCCGAGTGGCTCAAAGGGATTGACCGGACACTTGGTAAGGGAGTCCTAGCAGGTCAAGGGAGTGACTAGATGCTAGGCATGACATACCAACAGTCAAGGTTGACCGGATGTTGGTTTGGGAGGTTTAGGACTTGGTTTTGGACAAAACCGCGCCGATCGATCGCTGATCGATCGAGGGACTCCCGATCGATCCGCACCCCGCCGGTCAGAAGCGCGGATCGATCCGTGATCGATTCAGAGGTCCCAATCGATCGCTGGATCGATTGGGACGCCGTCGCTTGACAGCTACCGGATCGATCCGTGGATCGATCCAGCGCTTTCGCGATAAGCTCTGGATCGATCCGTGGATCGATCCAAAGCCTCCCCGATCGATTGGGAACATTCGAATCGATCGGGATCCGACCGTTGGCGTCGTTTATAGCTGCAGGCGTTCGATGGCTGCAGTAGAACTTCACCGATTCACTCTAGATCACTCGGCAGCTCCTCCACAGTGCTCTCAAAGATCAGATCGCCAGTTCTTGAAGGATCTTGGAAGTTTTCCAAGTCAAGAGGCGGATCAAAGGCAAGAAGAGAAGCTAGGGTTAGGGTTTTGTACTCATTGTAAGCTTGTAAGCTTGTATTTTGTTTCCCTTTCCTTTCTTCTTGTACTGAGAGTCTTGTAGGGCTTCTCCGCCCTCGGTAGTTACCGAAAAGGAGTGTTTTCATAGTGGAGGGTGCGTGCGTGGTGTGGATCCTTGGACTAGTCATCTCTTGTGAGGTGGATACCAAGTAAACCAACCGTGTTAGCGTTGTTTGTGTTTGTTTATGTATTTTCCGCTGCGCATTCTTGAAGAAACAAGCAACAACAAGCAACACCGAGCACCGAGCGAACGCGACGAGCTATTCCCCCCCCCCCCCCCCCCCTTAGCTACTTTTGGTCCTAACAGACTCCTACTCGAAGGCCCGCGATCCTTGATCGCTTTCGATGGGCAACAACTATAAGCACGATTATTATAAACTAAGTATTACAATAAGTGCGTTAAATAAATCTATACCGACGACGGAAAATGAGATCTCGGAGCTCTAGGTCGTCGGGCACGAGTAGCAGCACTTCGAAACGTCTTTTGGAGCAGCACGTGGCAGGAGAATCACTTGTAATAAGATGAATTGAGGTGCTGCTCGAAACCCCCTTATAAAGGGTGTTCAAGGCGCCTTGGAAGCCTCCGAAGGCGCCTCCATACTGCCGAGTCACCCGCGTGGATCAAGCTTGAACTGGTCGAAGTTCATCTGCTCAAGGCGCCTTATGCCCCATTCAAGGCGCCTTCCAAGGCGCCTTATGACTCCTTCAAGGCGCCTCCCAAGGTGCTTCGCAGCCAACTCCAGCTTTGCACCCGAGGCGCCTCCAAGCTCCATGGAGGCGCCTCGGACACTGTTCATCCGAGGGAAGACTTTATTATTTTGTACCTGCAAGACATGTTAGTCCCAAACAATATCCTACAACACAAAGTTAGCACATAAAGTCATAAATAAGGTAACAAAATATTATCGATAGTCATCAGACTATCGGGGTCTGACTTCGGATTTCCGTCTGAAAATCCTAGGTCGACCCGACGCCTACTGTTCCCTCTATGGGGAACGCGTCCTCACCTACTCCACTCAGGAGATTTACCTGTTGCCAGTGCGATCCTCCAGATCGACTGGACTTTTGCTCAGCACTCGATGCTTCCGGACTTTCTGCTGGGCATCCGCTTCCCGACTAGTCCAGTCTTTCACCTGGTTCGTGACACCAGGACTTTCCACCTAGGGTTACCACTCCCTAGGACTTTTGCCTGAAGCCATCGACCTGCCAAGACTTTCCGCATAGGGTTACCACCCCCTATGACCTAGGGTTACCACCCCCTAGGGTTTTCCCTTTGCCTAACCGCAGCTAGGACTTTCCTGAAACACTCATACAACATGTTAGATAACAACAAGACTTAACTTTGAATCTTTTGTCATTATCAAAACTTAGGTTCGATCGTCGGATGCTTCCCGCACCAACATTTAAATCCTGTTAGCAAATAAATGTTTTGAGGGTGAATAAGGCCAAACAGAACATTTTACAACAACTTGTTTTTGTCAATTGCTTGATTCATATAAGAGTTTGTTAGATTACTAATATCAAAGACATTTTTTTAATATTTGATTGTCATTTTTGACACAATTTTGTCAATATAGACTCTGATTTAGCTTGCTGATGAAAGAATTTCAATAATATTACAGATTATATCAAACAATTGTACGTTAAATTTTATCAAACATGTAGATTGATACTTGCAAGTTCTGTTCTTAATGCTTCTGTGTTGAATTGTTCCATCACCATTCCTTTGAATATTTCTTCATCTTATGTTTGCTTGTATTTGGTTGTTCCATCTTGGTCATTTGAGATACTTAGATGAGTTAAACCTTATCGACATGCTCAAGATATCATCATATTATATGTTTTATTATCTTCAAACTTGTTTTATTATCTTCAAAACGTGTTTTATTATCTTCAAAACTTGTATTGTTTTGGTGACTCAGGTATTGAAACTTTAGGCTAACATGTTTGTTCTGCTGTTGTATTATATTGTTTAAGTTCTATATTAACAGACACTTCATATGAAGCAGTTAGTATAGTATGAATCATCCGGAAATGTGGAAGTCTCAAATTCATCGTTTTTTGCATGCATGAGTATGCACACGTGCCATTTACATGTGAATGAGAATGTCGTACAATCCAGTATAACGATCTCGTCACTACTTTAGCAAGATTGTTCTACTTGCACCTCTTATTATGGTCATCTTTGATTCTTGAATTGAATTTTCATAACTTGATTTTTACTGTCAGGCTCTACTCCACTACATCTATTGGGACTGTTTGCCTGATATGGAAGACCTTGCCAGTCTAAATACAAAATGTGCTTCCACTCTAATGGCTCAACATATGCTTGCTGCTACTGATCGCTATGCTTCCACTCTAATGGCTCAACATATGCTTGTTTGCCTGATATGGAAGACCTTGCCAGTCTAAATACAAAATGTGCTTCCACTCTAATGGCTCAACATATGCTTGCTGCTGCTGATCGCTATGCTTCCACTCTAATGGCTCAACATATGCTTGTTTACCTGATATGGAAGACCTTGCTGGTCTAAATACAAAATGTGCTTCCACTCTAAATGCAGTGGTTGATGTAACTTATTTTGTAATGTAACTTGACATTTTGATGTTAACTCTAAGTGATGTAACTTGTTTTGTTATACAAAGTGAACTAGTTCTCTTATACTTTTTATAGTGGTTTGTTACTTTGTTATGCATTTGTTAACTTGGAGTTATGAACCTTACTAATGAGACTTGGCTCAGTTAGTAGCATCCTATGATTAGTCGGGTAGTAACTCTTTGATATCGAGCCCCAGAGTTGCTCTTGGGAGCCACAGATTACAGTGTGGGAATTTATCTGTGGAGTGCCGTTGTATTTTAGTAGAATTGTTGGTTAGGAAGCCTATTCTGCCTGAGAGGACTGAGGTAGGTTTTTGAGTTGTTTGTTTGTTTCTTGGCATAATATTTTTTAGTTGTTTTCAGCAAAGGTTCGCAGTAGCTTTTATTGGACAATTGTAGAGCAATATGTCGAACTATATTATCTTAAAAATTTAAGCACGATAAAAACAAATTTCGAACAAAGCATCATTGTATAAGGCTGGAAAGGATTGAATGGTGACAAGATAGAGCATAGAGAATTATCATGAGGCAAAATTTGTATTCTAGCATGCTCTAACCATAAAGGAATTTTTAAACATATTAAGTGTTTTGCCACAATTAAGAGAAACTTTATGCACGTAGTGAAAACACAAAACTTACAATATCAATTCTTGTGCAATATTTCTTACTCCGAATAGTCCATTACATTCTTCAACTATAGCTATATATATATACATCAAACCAGATACATCAGGACTCATCAAACCAGGATACATGATCAAGAATCATCAAATATAGCTAACAATATTTTTCCAACAAAAAGTAAACACACCTCCATTGCCAAAAGGGGATGCAACAATTTAGAAAGTTATGTAAGAGTTCAATCTCAACATTGTCTTCCTTTTTCGGTGTGGATCTTTAGTAACAAGCATGAGGATTAGTTGGGCAAAAGCCAAAATGACTCCCAAAACATTTGGAACATGTCAAGAAAGGAAATCATATCAATAGATTAACTACCATTTTAAGTACACATATAAATAGATATAAACACATACGAGATTGTTGATGTCTAAGGAGAGGAGGCCGCAGGAGGTGGTCCAGCAAACTGCACAAATGAGAATTGCACCAATAACAGTAAATACTTGTAAACTATTAAACAAAAGATAGATTGCGCAGAAATTAACATGTTACAGAGTCAGAAAGTTAACAAAAGATAGATTGGGCAGAAGTTCACATCAGGCCTATGAAAATTCCATCTTTCCATAAAACTCTATATTGACTATGCAAGACTACAATACTATTATAAAAATTAGATCACTTAAATTGAAACCAAACAAGATCAGCAAACATATACTACTATCTAAGGCCTATGTGAAACCAAACAAGATTGTCAGTTACAGATATGTAAACCATACTTTGCTAATTTCACAAGACACTAAGCCAAGTATACAAGTGACTCAACCAAATCAGTTAGGAAAATTTTAACAAGTTCTATTGTTACTAAAATGTATATATATACATGAGAAAGTTGTGATGTCAATAATAGTGAAAATTGAGGCTCAGTCATATTGAAACTACCAATAGAGCTACCAATTGTTGGCACAGAATTTATAGGCTAAAACAAAAAAAATAAAATATAATCTTAGATAGTTATAACATAAATTATCTTAGATTAACATAAGTAAAACAAACACCAACTTGATGATTGATCTGGTCATATTGTACACTGGCCACGCTGAAAATAGTTTGATCTACACCTTGTGTTATAAAAAAAATAGAATGATTTAAGTTATTCAAAGTCACCTTCCCAACTATCTTCATTTCCTTCAAAATCCAAACGACGACAATTCGAAGATTCACCCTCCATGATAATTACTTTGATCCTGCAAAAAAAAAACAATTTTTTAAAAATTATTTTTTAGGACTAAAAAAAGACAAAAGAATATAAAAACAACAAATTTTAAATAAAATTTTCTCTAAAAAACAACAATTTTGACAAAATTGTGTCAACAATGACAATCAAATATTAAAAAACTGTCTTTGATATTAGTAATCTAACAAACTCTTCTATGAATCAAACAATTGACAAAAACAAGTTGTTGTAAAATGTTCTGTTTGGCCTTATTCACCCTCAAAACATTTATTTGCTAACAGGATTTAAACTCTATAAATACCTCATATGATCCATCAAACCCTTCTTAACGTTATTAGAAAGGAAATATTGAGGCATAATGAGTACATTATTTGCATTCAAGTGGGATTTTGACTTAACCAAGAAACCACTCATCTCTAAGTGGAACCATCTGACGTCCAAGACATCAAGAAGCATCCAAAAGTTCAAAATGACATAAAGATGATCTTTTTTATTATAGCAAGCATAATGTTTCTTCGCTTGGTTGATTCTTTTTGCATGCTTGCTGCTGCTGATCGCTATGCATTGAAGAATCCCAAAAATTGATAACCCAATTGCATGTGACTTGAGTTTACAAACAAGCATAAATGGACAACATTCATCAAGCAATTCAACCGATACTTGATAGTTCAACAGATTTTAAGCATGTGGCAAAAGTACCGAAGTTTGCATTTTAGACTGCCTTGAAGAAGAAGACAACAAGCTAGAATGGCAATCTGAAACTATAGGCAACCAAATCTGAGGATGAGATTACACCGAAATAGTACCGCAATTTCAACCTAACAACGACAGAGGTTGAGGATCTTGAGACAGGGCTCGGGCTCGGAGGAGGCAAATCTGCGGAGGAGTAGGAGAACTAGGTCGTTGCCTGATGCATTTTCTGCGAAGCCGGAGTCGCAGAACTGCTCGGAAGAGGCAGTTCTACGTTTTCTGCGTGGTACGAGCACTAGGTCGTCGCCGGCGGAGGTGTCGCCGGCTGGGTTTTGCTCAGGGAGATCACAGGAGGAGCGCGGGAGGATGGCGACGCACCGCCGGCGGAGGCGTCGGATCGAGCGAGGTGAGGTTAGGGCTCCGTCGCGTCAGCGTTTCTGCGCTTTTTGCGATCTGCGTTTCTGCGTGGGCTCTGCACGTGAGCTACACGTGATGCAACAATTTATATGGGTTTCTTGGTCCAGGGAGGGACCAGGGAAGAACGGGGTCAGGGAGGGACTCTTGGATTCATTTTTTTTTTAAAAAAAAATCAACATTTCCTTAAATAAACACTATACTCGTAAGTATCTTAAATTTTTAATTTTGAACACTACGGCCCGAGAGGGAAGCATGACCCTAAAGGGAAAATCTTATTAGCTTAAACCAATTATAACTAACCCCTAAATCTTAAAATCTAAATACATATAATATACCCTGCCAGTATCTAAAATTTTTAATGTTGAACATTGTAACCTAAGAGAGAAGCCTGAACCCTAGAGGGAAAATCTTATTAACTCAATCCCATTATAACTCAACTCTTAAATTCTAAAATTTTAAATCCTAAATATATACAATATATCTTAAAAAAAATATTTCAATTGAATCCAAGACGTCTGGATTCAACCTCAGACGGTTGGATTCAATCCAAACGCCTAGGATCTGCACAATCATGCGACAGCATATATATATCCGTAGCATAGCACACTGATGTGTGTATGTATATACTACGAGCATTATTAGATTTTGTTCACTAGAAGATTATTTCTTCTAGTGTTGCTATAGTCAGGCCCCCCTAAAGGCATAGGCCAATAAGGCCTATGCCTAGGGCCTCAATATAATTGGGGCCCATTAATATTATATTTTTTAAAAATATATTTAATAATTGAAATTTAATTTTAATTAGAATGGGACGTTTCATTTCAAGAATGTCGCTTCGACACTTCGATTTCCGTGAAGGCATGCACAGTAATATATACTGTACCGCCGCCGCTTGGATTTTCTACTGTGCACATTGTACAACCATCTTTGAAGACCGCCGCTTCGATTTCCATGCACAGTAATGCACTGTACAGCCACCTATTCCAACGAAAAACAAAACTTAAATTAATTATATAAAATAATTCTCCTAGAATTCTATATAAAACTACTATAGAATATAAAATATGGTTGGAAAAATATATTATTAGCAGTTGTATGAAAAAAAAAATTTCTCATTTTTCCTCTTTCAAACTTGATTTATGCACTTATCTCATTTATTATATATTTGTTAAGTATAGTTTATTATAAAATATAAATGACTTAAATTAACCGATTCAAATAAAATTTAATATTTTATATTTGTGCAGGTAATACGCAGTAATCAGTTTGAAATATCATCAAATTAAAACTACACGGCGTAAATCAGGTTTTATTGTTAATTTAATTCTAAGTAATTTTATTTTGATAAAATAATAGAGACTTATATTTTCTTTTCTAATATTATTTTAATATAAATATGTCTATGAAAAAATATGATTCTGGATATATGAAACATATGAAAAAAGGAAAATAGAAAAATTTATTCAATCTCAAAAAGGCGCACTTGATAGATTTATTATTAATAATCAAAATCAAAACTCAGAAAATAATATAATTGAAAATTTAAATGAAAAACTAATTGAATTTTCTCCGAAAATAATACTTTAAGACAAAAAGAAATCTATCAAGAACTTTCTAATGATCACAAAACAAATTCATCAAATATTAATATTAATGAAGAAAATAATTATAATTTAGAAGAAGAAAAAGACGACTACTTAATCATGAAAATAATTTTTTTAATAATATTGATCAAACCATTATTCAAAATATATATGATCCAGCACAATGGAAAAATATAAATACAAATTTAATAGATTTATTAGTTGAAAAGGGTCAAATTAGAGAAATCAATATTTCTTTTCCAAATGATGAAAATTCTAGACATTTTTCTATGATTTATTACATTCAAAAATTACCAAATGGAGAAAAACATGATAGAAAATGGTTAATATATTCAAAAGAATTAGATAAAGTATTTTTTGTTGTAAATTATTTAGTCAAAAATCAATTATAATTCAATTAGCAAACGAAAGGTGTCGTGATTGGAAAAATCTTAGTACCAAGCTTAAAAGTCATGAAACAAGCAGTGAACATATTATAAATATGAATATTTGGTTTGATATTGAAATGAGATTGCTTAAAAATAAAACCATTGATTAAAATTTACAAGAAAAAATAAATAAGGAAAAAGAACATTAGAAAAATGTATTAATAAGAATTATTGCTATAGTTAAAAATCTTGCAAAAAATAATTTGGCATTCCATGGCACAAATGAGAAAATTTATCAAGATAACAATGAAAATTTTTTAGGTTTAATTGAAATGATAGCAAAATTTGATCCTATAATACAAGAACACCATAAACGTATTCAAAATGGTAAATTTTATAATCATTATCTTGGTCATAATATACAAAATGAGTTAATAAATATATTAGAAAAAGAAGTAAATAATATTATAATTAAAAAAATAAAAGAAGCAAAATACTTTTCAGTTATACTTGATTGTAGATATTAAGAACAAATGTCTCTTATATTAAAATGTGTAGATATTTCAACAAGTCCAATCAAAATAGAAGAATATTTTATAGAATTTTTAAAAGTAGATGATACATTAGGAAAAGGTCTTTTTGATACGCTTATTAATATAATAAAGAAAATTGAACTGGATGTGAATGACATAAGAGGACAAGGATATGATAATGGAGCTAATATGAAAGGTAAACAACAAGGTGTACAAAAGAGATTGTTAGATATAAATTCTAGGGCTTTTTATACACCATGTGGTTGTCATAGTCTTAATTTAGTACTATGTGATATGGCTAATTCTTGTCCTAGTGCTATAACATTTTTTGGTGTGATACAACGTATTTGCTCATTATTTTCTTCTTCTACAAAAAAATGGAAAATTTTACAAGACCATGTGTCCGAACACTGAATCGATGGACGCTGGGCACGTGGTGCTTTCCGAACTGATGACGTGGATCTCCGACCGTACATAGAGATCTCCGGCGAACCTGCAAGGAAGTCGGGCCGGGAAGGGGTTCCCGGCGACGAACCTCCGACGCTCAAGTCAGGCAAGAGGAAACTATGAAGTGACTTCGAATATCAGAGAATGCGTACCTTCGGCGAAGTCTGGGGGCTCTTATATAGAGCTGCGAAGAGGCTTATGCACAGATACCAAGGCGAACACGTGTCCTCTTACCATACCTCAGTATGGGCTTGTCAGAGGAGCTTGCCTGACACCATACTGATACAGTCCGAGCACCTCTCTGATGGGACGGTAGAACCTTCTGTCGTAAGGTTCTACGTATGGCTTGGTCGTTGGACATGCCTGTTGTCAGAATATGTTCCCCGATGTTTCCCTTGTCCTTTTGTCTCTTCTGTCTCTGCGCTGAGCGTCCAGCCACTCGGCAGGCCCATCACGTCCGACCGGACGTCATTATCAGTCCGACCGGGAAGTTGCCCGGTCACGTGCTCGGCTAAGACTTCCTTCACAGCATTGTTGCTTTATGTCTCGGCCGAGCAGAAGGACGCTCGGCCCGGCGACTCTGTTCACCATGAGCGTCGGAAACCCAACCCCTAGTCGGGTTGTCTTTGACTCCGCTTGGACCCTTTCGGCCGGTTGACCCTACTCTTCTCCGATCGACCGTTTGACTTTTGACCTCCACGTGGCGTTGACTCCTCTCAAAGGGGGTCCCGCGTCCGTACCGCCGGATCACTTGCCTCCCCTTCAAGTCTAGTCGAAGGAGGCGATTAGTCCGACTGACTGGACCATCAGTCACGCCGAGCGGCGTTTATATGCAACTACCCTCCACTCGGCCCCCACGGGGGTAGCTATAACGTCAGTCAACGCCAACATTCCTCGGATCTCTTCGAAGTTTGCGTCAATCTCCATCATTAAGGTCTAGAACGCGCTCATTAAATGCGCTCCAGTAGCTGCATGCCACGTGCGATGCTGCCGTCATCGTACGGCGGCGGCGTGGTGTCCGACGGGATCGAGGCGGTTTGAAATGGATGGTGCGATGCGTGCTCCGGTTCTCGCGACCTGCATCCGACGGTGGAGGCCGCTCGGGCTCAGCCCTATAAAGCCTTCGCCTTCTCCCCCTCCTCGCCGCATTTGCGTCTTCGCGTGTCCAGCATCTTCCTTTGGCGTTTCAGTGCTCCGGTGATCTAGCTGCTACTTCTTCCGGCGACTCCGTGTTCCTCCTCGATCTTTATTTCTCTCTGTAAGGCTCTCCTTTTTTCCTATCTTTGGTTTTCTTTGCGTTTCTTTCCCGAGTTTTGGTCCTCTGGGCGCTGTCTCACTTGTCGTCCTCTTTTTTCTACCATCTGTCTTTTGTGGTTTCGTCCGCTCGGGCAATGGCTAGCTCCTCTCAGCCTCAAGACCAAGCCCTCGACCCATGGTATACTACCATGGAGTCGCGCTTCGATCGGCGCGACGTCGATATTCTGATGGACTCTTTTGAAATCCCTTCTGATTTTGAACTCATCTTACCCTCCCCCTCCGCTCAGCCGCACAAACCGGCGCGCGGAGCGTTCTGTGTTTTCCGCGACCAGTTCATAGCCGGTCTGCGCTTTCCAATCCATCCCTTCATCGTTGAAGTTTGCAATTTTTTCGGCCTTCCGCTCGGAAGCCTAGTCCCTAACACTTTCCGCCTTCTATGCGGCGTCGTCGTCTTGTTCAAAATCCACAATATCCCCCTCCGACCGGAGGTTTTCTATTATTTTTATTACCCTAAACAGTCCGAGCTGGGCACATACATGTTCCAGGCTCGGCCCGGTTTAGTTTTCTTCAATAAACTACCCTCTTCCAATAAACATTGGAAAGAGTTCTACTTCTACCTTCGTCTCCCCGAGCGGGCCACTTTCCGAACACAGTGGCAAGTCGGACCGCCAATCTCCCCAGAGCTCAAAAGATTCAAGACCCGACCGGATTATCTGCACGCTGCCAACATGCTAGCCGGTCTGAAGTTTGACATCAATAAGTTCCTGCCTGAAGGGGTGATGTACATATTCGGCCTGAGTCCGATCAGGACCCCCCTTCCGAGCGGCTTCGGTAAGAATTTTACTTGCGTATTCTCTTTGATTGCTAACTGATTTTCTCCGTTTTCCTTTGCAGCGGGCATCGTCATGGAATCCGTGATGGTCGGTATTTTGAAGAGGAAGGCAGCGGCGCTCGAGGCCGCAGCTGCAAAGGAGATGGAGGCGCTCGGCATTGAGCCGGTCGGCTCACACGAAGGAGCGAGCGACACCAATGCGGGGGAGTTAGCCGCTCAGGCTTTTCTTCCGGAGCCGGCGGTTGGTGTAACTTCCAGCCGAGGGCCTTCCGCTCGGGATGAAGGATCCGCTCAGGAGGAAGAGCGTCCTCTACAACAAATGAGGCGCTGAACGGAGACACCCCTGCGATCGGCCACTTCCGCGGTGCAGCCGTCGGAGCGAGCCACCGCTGATTCTCGCGGCAAAGCCCCAGCAGTTGAGGCGATTTCGTCCGATCGGACCCCATCTCAGCTGGATGCGTCCGCGGACCCCCTCGAGGCCATTCCCGTCAGCGTCCTTCCGCCCGCTGCCCGCCAAGTTCAACGTTCGGTAATTTTGTCCCAGATGTCTGCGCCGGCCTCCAATCCTTCCCCGGCTTCCGCTCAGACGACCCCCGGTCGGCACCGTACAATCAGGGTCTCCCTGCATCTTCCCACAGAAGAGCTGCTGCCCGAGTCCGCTCGGCCAACCGCGCCCGAGCACATTATCACAATGAAGGGGCCCTTGGCCGAGATGTGGGCCGACGCTCGGGCGCGCGTCGCGCTGATTCCGCTCAGCAATCTGGCCAACAGGTACATGCAGCAGGCGACTGGGGTAAGTATGCTTTCTCAAGTCCTTTTTGCATTCTTTCCGATCGGCTATTAACAACCTTACTTATGTCAGAGATGGGTGGAGGAGATCGTCGTCTCCAATCGGCTGGCGATGGTGGACGAAGAATTAAAAAGGCTAAGGAGTTCGGGCGGCGCGCTCTCCCAGGGTCCATCATATACCGAACTGCAGAGGGAGCTCAAGAAGACTCAAAATCTGTTAGAGGCCGAATGGAAGAAGACGGCCGACCAGGCTCACACTCTGGCCGCACTTGATCGCCAGAACAAATCACTGGATCGCAAAATAAGCCTAGCCACCGAGCGGAAAAAAACGGCTATCTCCGATCTGGAGAAGAAGAATGTCGAGGCTCGGGGCCTGGAGCAAAAAGTTAAGGAGCTGATTGATCAGCTGGCCGGCGAGAAGGCGGGTCGTTCGGCCGAGGCAATTAAGCATAAGGATGAACTGAAAACTCTGCAGGAGTCCCTCGCAACCTCCCAAGAGGCCTTCAAGGAATATCAAGAGGCTGAGCCTGGCCGAGTCGCAGCCCTGAGGTTGAATTACATCCGTTCGGACGAATTCTCAGAGAAAGTCTACGAACGGATGTACACTGCCTTCGAGCTTGCTATGACTGCCACCACAACTTATTTGAAGTCCAAGGGTCATCTTGCCGACTCCGTCCTCATCCCGGCCCCAGACCAAGCGGCGCTCCTCGGCACCATCCCCCAAGACATTTATGATTTCCTTGAGTAGAAGTTTTCATGTAATTAGGCCGCTCGGCCGAAAACTATCTTTTTTTGTAATTCGGTCGCTCGGCCTTAATTTCTCTAATGTTATGCTATCCTTTCGCCTGCTTTTTCTTTTGCTAATCAATACGCGTGCTATCCGCTCGGCTCACCAACTACCGTTCATGTTCCCATACTTCTCCCCGTTATTCGCTTCTCATCCCACTTCTCTTGTGTTCGAAAGGGATTTTTTACGAAGTATTTTGCATAGCTAGTCTGCTCGGCTAAATATATCCTGTTTCGCAAATGCACTTTTCGCTAGATGTCCATGAAGTATTTTTGGTTACTGGGCCGATCGGCCAACCGACTAACAAATCGACTTCTTTATTGTCTTCTTCCGACCGGAGGGTTTATAGTCGTCGGCGCGACTCTCGATTTTTAACGTCGGAGTTCAACGGTCTTCCGGCCGGAGGGTATATAGTCGCCGGAGCGACTCTCAATTTTTAACGTCGGAGCTCGACGGTCTTCCGGCCGGAGGGTTTATAGTCGCCGGCGCAACTCTCGATTTTTAACGTCGGAGCTCGACGGTCTTCCAGCCGGAGGGTTTATAGTCGTCGGCACGACTCTTGATTTTTAACGTCGGAGCTTGACGGTCTTCTGCCCGGAGGGTTTATAGTCGCCGGCGCGACTCTCGATTTTTAACGTCGGAGCTCGACGGTCTTCCGTCCGGAGGGTTTATAGTCACCGGTGCGACTCTCGATATTTAACGTCGGAGCTCGACGGTCTTCCGCTCGGAGGGTTTATAGTCGCCGGTGCGACTCTCGATATTTAACGTCGGAGCTCGACGGTCTTCCGCCCGGAGGGTTTATAGTCGTCGGTGCAACTCTTGATATTTAACGTCGGAGCTCGACGGTCTTCCGCCCGGAGGGTGGGAAATCAGGGGAAGGCTTTGTTGGTTGCTACTCGAAAAACCTAGAGGTTCCACTGTACAAAAATTTTGTACAAAGGTCTGAACCTTTTCCTAGCTACCATATGTTCTTTTAAATTAAATTTTGGATCGTCTGCGGAACTTAACACGTTTGATCCAAAACTTAATCTATTTGTTCTTTTAGGTTTTGACTTGGATCTCCTGCGGAACTTAACACGTTCGACCCAAGTCACCTTAAGTTATTAATTCCATTAAATATTAATTTCCATAATTGGTTCCCAGTACTGACGTGGCGAGGCACATGGCCTTCTTGGATATGGGAGCAACCACCACCGACTAGACAAAACCTTTTATGGAAAGCTAATATTTAATTTCCTAAAATAACTTTAGGTTAACCGAAAAGAACAATCAAATCACAAGGAAAAGAAAAACAAAAGAACACTATATCGAAAACAAATTCGAAACTCTAGAATCGTATGCCTCTTGTATTTAGTATTATTTCCAAAAATAACTAGTATGATGCGGAAAGAAAAAATACTAGTTATACCTTTTAGAAAAATCTCTTGATCTTCTACCGTATTCCTCTTCTAACCTCGGACGTTGTGTGGGCAACGATCTTCCGAGATGAGAAACCACCAAAACACCTTCTCCTTTCTTCAAATTTCGGCCAAGCACAAAGCTTCCAAAAGATGAAGATCTTTTCCACCAACCAAGCTCCAAGGGATGTAGGCTTTCTCTCCTTCTTCCTCAAGCTAGATCCGGCCACCAATTAAAACTCCATAAGCATGAAGAGGTTCGGCCACAAAGAGAAGAAGAAGAGAAGAAGGAAGGGCCGACCACACCACCAAGGAAAAGAGGAAGAAAAATAGAATAGAGTCGTTCATCTTGAAGCCCCCTCTACCCCCTCTTTTATAATCCTTGGTCTTGGCAAATAAGAAAAATTTAATAAAAATTTCCTTAATTCTTTTTCCATTGAAAAGACAAATTATTTAATTAAAAATAATTTTCTTTTTCAAATACAATGGCCGGCCACCTCAAGCCCAAAATCAAGGAAAGTTTTAATTAAAACAAGAATTAAAACTTCCTAATTTGTTTCCAGAAATTTATAAAAATTTCTTCAATAATTTAATCCCTTCATGATTGGTTTATAAAAAAGAAATTTAATAAATTAAAATCTTTCTTTTAAACATGTGGATAAGAAGAAAATTATCTCTAAAAATTAAAATCTCTTTTAATCTACAAATAAGGAAAGATATCAAATCTTTTCTTAATCTTTTGTAGAAACTAATAAAAGAGAATTATTAATTTTTTAAACTTTCTTTTAAATCATGAACATGGTTAAAAAGGAAAGTTTTTACCAAAATTAAAATCAACCTTTTAATCTACAAATAAGGAAAGAGATTTAGCTCTTCTCTTAATCTTTTGTAGAATCTTATAAAAGGAAAGATTTAAATTTTTAAACTCTCTTTTAAAACATGTTATCCACATAAGAAAAATTTTAAAAAATAAAAACCCTTTTTATTTTAATTTGGGCCGGCCACACCAAGCTTGAACCCAAGCTAGGGCCGGCCACCTTGAAGCACCCATGAACCAAACTTTGGCCGGCCCTAGCTTGGTCTCCAAGCTAGCTTGGTCGGCCCCTTATGGGATGGGTAAGAAGGTGGGTATAGGTGGGTATAGTACTCTATAATTAAAATGCTATGATAGGGACCGAGAGGAGGAATTGGTTTTGGTCTCCCGATAAAATTAAGCATCCTGTGTTCGCCCCGAACACACAACTTAATTTTATCAATAATAATTCATTCCACTAGAGAACTATTATTGAACTACCGCACCAATCCCAAATTACATTTTGGGCTCCTTCTTATTATGAGTGTGTCAGTCTCCCTGTGTTTAAGATAACAAATGTCCACTAATTAAGTAAGTTACTGACAACTCACTTAATTAATATCTAGCTCCAAGAATAGTACCACTCAACCTTATTGTCATGTCGGACTAAGTCCACCTGCAGGGTTTAACATGACAATCCTTATGAGCTCCTCTTGGGGACATTCTCAACCTAGATTACTAGGACACAGTTTCCTTCTATAATCAACAACACACACTATAAGTGATATCATTTCCCAACCTATCGGGCTTATTGATTCATCGAACTAAATCTCGCCCATTGATAAATTAAAGAAATAAATATCAAATATATGTGCTTGTTATTATATTAGGATTAAGAGCACACACTTCCATAATAACTGAGGTCTTTGTTCCTTTATAAAGTCAGTATAAAAGAAACGACCTCTAATGGTCCTACTCAATACACTCTAAGTGTACTAGTGTAATTATATAGTTAAGATAAACTAATACCTAATTACACTACGACCTTCCAATGGTTTGTTCCTTTCCATCATGGTCGTGAGCTACTGTTTATAATTTATAAGGTACTGATAACATGATCCTCTGTGTGTGACACCACACACCATGTTATCTACAATATAAATTAATTGAACAACTACATTTATCATAAATGTAGACATCTAACCAATGTGATTCTTATTTCTAGATAAATGTTTATACCAAAAGCTAGGCTTTTAGTATACACTCTAACAGGCTTCGGCAATCTCGCGTGTCATGCGTGTCAGTCCGGTGGAACGAGCAAAACATGGGGGTCCATACCTTCTTCTTTGGTTTAGGCCGCTCGGCAGCTACCTCTTGGACGCCATGGGACCTCGCATGATGAGAGCGGACTGCTTCGGTCCGTGGTCCTCTGGGCGGCTCCTGTTGAGTGACAGCCTTCCGCTCGGCAGGGGCTAACCGCTCAGTTGGAACTTCTTTTCTTCGGGCCGCCTGTGCTTCCTCCACATTAATGTATTCATTGGCCCAGTGTAACATATGATCGTAGTCTCGGGGCGGTTTCCGAATGAGTGAACGGAAGAAGTCACCGTCCACGAGGCCTTGTGTGAACGCATTCATCATCGTTTCTGAGGTGGCTGTTGGAATATCCATGGCCACTTGGTTGAATCGTTGGATGTATGCTCTGAGCGACTCCCTGGGCTCTTGCTTGATGGCGAATAGGCTGACACTAGTCTTCTGGTAACGCCGACTACTTGCAAAATGATGGAGGAAGGCTGTGCGGAACTCCTTGAAACTTGTAATGGATCCGTCCGGCAGCGTTCGAAACCACCGTTGCGCCGATCCCGAGAGGGTGGTAAGGAACACCCGGCACTTTACTCCATTTGTGTATTGATGTAGTGTAGCTGTGTTGTCGAACTTACCAAGATGGTCGTCCGGATAGGTGGTCCCGTTGTATTGCCCGATCGCCGGGGGCACATAATGTTTTGGCAGAGGGTCCCGCAGGATGGCCTCTGAAAATTGCCGGTTGATCCGTTCGGGGGAGGCGTCCGTTCGGGGAGCCTTGCCTTTTCTGTTGTCTCGCATAGGCGCCTCGTCGGATGAAGATCCTCGATCACGGTTAACTGTTGCGACTTCAGGAAGCGTACGGAATAGGGCCCGATGAAATGGAATCGTGGCTGGCGGTGCTTCCGCTCGGCCCCCTGACGCTGACGTCGCTTGTTGCTCCATCCGCTCGGCTTGCGTCTTCTGTTTCTGTTGCTCCACAAGCTTAGCTGCTCTTGCCTCGATCAGAGCGTCGAGCTCCTCCGTGGAGAGCATCACCGTATGCGGTCATCCAGCTTCGTCCATTGCTTCCGCTCGGATGCAGGTTCGATTCCCACAGACGGCGCCAATTTGATCCTGTCCGAACGCTGAATCGATGGACGCTGGGCACGTGGTGCTCTCCGAACTGATGACGTGGATCTCCGACCGTACGTAGAGATCTCCGGCGAACCTGCAAGGAAGTCGGGCCGGGAAGGGGTTCCCGGCGACGACCCTCCGACGCTCAAGTCAGGCAAGAGGAAACTATGAAGTGGCTTCGAATATCAGAGAATACGTACCTCCGGTGAAGTCTGGGGGCTCTTATATAGAGCTGCGAAGAGGCTTATGCACAGATACCAAGGCGAACACGTGTCCTCTTACCATACCTCAGTATGGGCTTGTCAGAGGAGCTTGCCTGACACCATACTGCTACAGTCCGAGCATCTCTCTGATGGGACGGCAGAACCTTCTGTCGTAAGGTTCTACGTATGACTTGGTCGTTGGACATGCCTGTTGTCAGAATATGTTCCCCGATGTTTCCCTTGTCCTTTTGTCTCTTCTGTCTCTGCGCCGAGCGTCCAGCCGCTCGGCAGGCTCATCATGTCCGACCGGACGTCATTATCAGTCCGACCGGGAAGTTGCCCGGTCACGTGCTCGGCTAAGACTTCCTTCACAGCATTGCTGCTTTATGCCTCGGCCGAGCGGAAGGACGCTCGGCCCGGCGACTCTGTTCACCATGAGCGTCGGAAACCCAACCCCTAGTCGGGTTGTCTTTGACTCCGCTTGGACCCTTTCGGCCGGTTGGCCCTACTCTTCTCGGATCGGTCGTTTGACTTTTGACCTCCACGTGGCGTTGACTCCTCTCAAAGGGGGTCCCGCGCCCGTACCGCCGGATCACCATGTTTCTAATTTAACTTTTAAACCATTATCACAAACACGTCGGGAAAGTCATCTTGAAAGCGTTAAAGCAATAAAATATCAAGCTCCACAGATAAAAGAAGCTTTATATAAACTTGCAGAAACTAGTGATGATCCTAAAACAAAAAGTGAAGCAAATTTTTTAGCAACATATGAGTTTGAAAATTTTGAATTTTTATTAGGTATGGTTATTTGGTATGATATATTATTTGCAGTTAATACTGTTAGTAAATTTTTACAATATAAAGATATGAACATTGCTATTGCAAATCATTTAAAAGGTCTTGTTTCTTTTTTTAATGATTATAGAGAAAATGGATTTATATCTGCTGTGATTTCTGCTAAAGAGATTGCAAATGAAATGAATATAGAACCAAAATTTCGTGAAAAACCTGTAATTAGAAGAAATAAATGATTTGATGAGAATAAAATTAATGAAGTGAAGCTTTTACCTGAAAAATCTTTTAAAATTAATTACTTTAATTATATTATTGACCATGTCATTTCTTCACTTCAAAGTAGATTTGAACAATTTAAAATATATGAAGATAATTTTAATTTTTTTTATATGATGTAAAAAAGTTAAAATTACTTGATAATGAGTTTTTAAAAATAAAATATTTAAATCTTGAAAACTTTTTAACACATGACATGTTATCTGATATTGATGGTTTAGATTTATTTTTAGAATTAAAAGTTTTAAGAGAAATAATAAATCCAAAATTAAAAATCGCACTTGAGGTATTGAACCTTATAAAAAAATTAAATTTTTTTCCTAATGCATGGATAGCTTATAGAATATTATTAACTATACCTGTTAGTGTAGCTTCAGCAGAAAGAAATTTTTCAAAATTAAAATTAATAAAATCTTATTTACTTTCAACAATGTCTCAAGAAAGATTAAATAATTTAGCAATTTTATCAATTGAAAAAAAATATTATCAAAACTCGAATATAAAAATTTAATTAATAATTTTGCATCTCAACAAATTAGAAAACTAAATTTTACATAAAAAATTATTTTAAATTAATATTTTATTTTTTAAAAAAAAATAAACCCACCATTGTCGATCCCAAGTCCGAATGAAAAATGGTGAGGGAATTTTTTTAAAAAAAAAATATTAAAGGGCTAAATGTTTTTTTTTTTTTTTGCCTAGGATCTCATAGAACCTTGAGACGGCCCTGATCAATCACCACCTAATTAAGCAGCAAAACACGAACTAAGAAAGAACATGATTCTAATTATTGGCAATGCTTGAATCAGTTGTATCAATCAAGAGGTGGCTTGATTAATCGATCGATTGAGTCAAGTCAACTAACACGATGACAAACAAGCTGTCGGCCTACTGTAGACAGAAGGGCAACTGGAGAGTCATGAGGTTCGAAGGAGATGGCTCGATTAGGGCGGTCAAGCCAGATCAATTAACATCGTGCCAAACAAGTGGCTTTCATTGCGCTAGTAGAGATAATATTAATAAATCATGCGTCAAGTCAAATTAATTAAGGTAATGAAACGAATTAACCCCAAATCCATAAAATAATGTGATAGATTATGGATCATAGTCTAAATTATCTTCCTAAAATTGTCAAGTCAAGCAGAGTTTTCAAACAAACAGCATCCGCGTCAACATGACAATTCGAATTGGACCATTTTTTTCTCATTACGTGTCAATTTAGCATATGCATGCGATTACTTAATTGGATTTTTCTTGCAATATACTAGTTAATTTTCTACTTGAATTATTATATTTCCTTGATGTAAGACTGGTATGAGATTAATTGATTTCCAATGGGTAGAAAAAAAGGAAAATGAAAAAATTGGGTTTGTAGTGAAAATAATTGAAAATCATAATTTTTGTGTGAAATTATTATTATTATTATTATTACTATTTTTTTTTAAAAAAAAGTACAGGATAAAATTATTGGATGATGGTAATGCGCAAGGAGTCATTGACTAGGAGCAACAGTGACCGTGTTTCATTCTTCATGCTCTGTATATATTGTTTTGTTCTACCAATTCATTTAATTCATTCATATTTCCTTTTCATGTAAATTGAATGGAAACTTCCGGTCATTTATGTATTATTTATTTTACTAGTCTCGTCCCTCTGCCTGATTCTTGAGCCATTTATTAGCATATTAAAAAAAAGACTGATACAAATCTTGTTTGATCCTTTGACAGCCCTACTTGTATATTAGATTAGAAAATATGGTTAAGCAGCACCAGAATTACATAAAGGAATTAGGACGGTGATCATTATTTTATACAAGTTAAAACAAAATCAATTCATGCACGTGAAAACGCGAGAAAACAGATTGGCATTATAATGAAAAAAAAACACTCACGTCAAAAGAAGCTGCAACTTCCTCGTCATATTGCTTATTATCTCAATCCTTTAGTTAAGTAATCACACTAATATCTTACACATGTTATTATAGCAAGAACGAGTCAGTCCCCATACTTGACTATTGTACTAATGATTAATTGATACAGTGATGACGAAAAGCTCCGTCCGATTATCATGGTAGAGAACAATAGAGGTCAGAGTCAATATGGTCAACGAACGGATGACCGATCGGGTGGGACGTATTCCGATCAGAGGTTAAGCACTGACCCACCGTCTCTGACATAGAGTAATCAAACCGACGCTCAAGGGACGCGTAGAAACTGAGCTAAGCAGCTTTTCTGCTCGACGCAACGGCGGACGACACGGATTGAGGACTTTCAACCGAGCGACTCTCCCGCTCGGCGCGACAATGGGCTTCCGGCCGAGCGGCCATCCCGCTCGGCCCAGCAACGGACGACACTCGGACAAGGGAATTTCAGCCGAGCGGCCATCCCGCTCGGTGTGGCGGCAGACGCAAGATATCAGAATCCTGGTCGAGCGGTCATTTCGTTCGGCTAGGCAACACGCACAGCAGGATATCTTTCGACATCCTTTTGAAAGTTAGTGTCGCCGACGGACAACATGGTCAGACAGATGATCGTACGGCGGAAGATTCCACTGTCACTTCAAAGATATGCTCGACCCGTTAAGGTACTGTGTCATGGACACTTTACTGACATGTCTCTTCAGGGAAAGCTTGGGATAGCGTGCCAGCTTTGAGAAGCATGCACACATGCTACAAGAGCCCTATATAAAGGGGGGTACAGGCATCGACGGAGGTATGCTTTTCTCATGATTTCTACTGTTGCGCTACAGTTCTCTTTGCTTCTTGCCTCGTCGGAGACTGACTTAAGCGTCGGAGGGTCATCGCCGGGGATCCCTTCCTTGACTTGGCACCGACGCTTCTTGTGTCGTAGGTGGGAGCAAAGTCCACCAGAGGTCAACAAGAGTGCCACATCCCCAGCATCCGTCTCCCTGACTTTCAGACAGGATCATATTCGGTGTCGTCTGTGAGAACGCCACCTGAATCTAAGCCAAGGAAATGGAAGAAGCTGGACCGCTAACCACAGTGACGCTCACTCAAGAGGAGTTGGAGACGCTCGTGCAAGAGTGGGTAGTAAAAATGATGGAGCAATAACAACAACAGACGATAGTCGATCGGGCGACATCGCAACCTGCGTCCTTGACGACCGATAGGCGAGCGAGACAAGAAAACCAAGCGGAGCAACTCTCCGTCTGGGGGCAGAACCGAAGGCCGACTAGCAACCAAGGGGAAGCGTTGCCCGCGCCAATCCCCTTCCACTGGGCTCTGTTCCAAACCCCCTCGGAGATAGCCAAGCTCATCAGGAGCGGGGATCATCTTCTGACGAGACGCTCGTTCGGGATGTGAGGAAAGGAAAAGCGCCCCGAAGCGCCGCCTCCCCCAAACGGATCAACAGGCAGTTCTCGGAGGAGATCTTACAAGACCCTCCGCCTCGACACTACACCCCGTTGGCAATCAGGATGTACAATGGGACGACCGACCCAGATGATTATCTGGATCGATTAGATAATGAGTCTACGATGCACCAGTACACGGATGGAGTAAAGGGCAGAGTCTTTCTCACGACTCTCTCCGGATTGGTGCAACACTGGTTCAGAAGATTGTCGGGCGGCTCGATACGAAGCTTTAAGGACTTCCGAGCCGCCTTCCAGTGCCACTTTGCCAACATCCGGCGCTACCAGAAGACAAGTGTTCGCCTCTTCCCCCTGAAACAAGGGCCTAAGGAAGCGCTCCAAGCGTACATCCAGCGTTTCAACCAAGTGGTCATGGACATCCCCTCGGTCTCGTCCGAGACTATGATGAATGCCTTCACCCAGAGGCTCACCGAAGGGGACTTCTTTCGATCATTTATCAGGAAGCCGCCCCCCCCCCCCCCCCTGAATTTTGACTACATGTTGAAAAAGGCCAACAAGTACATCAATGTGGAAGAAGCCTAGGTGACCAGAAGGAAGGAAGCATCGACTGAGCATTTGGCGTCGACCGGCTAGCAACCATCTGCCGCCTAAAGGGTCGAGCGCTGAAGGAGCACGACTACACTAGGAGACCAGGGCGCACGCCGTACAACACGTGACGTCTGGTCGCCCCAAGGCGTCCAAGGGCAAGGTATGAGCGCCTATGTTTTGTTCGTTCCACTAGTCGGCGACGTACAACACACGGGATTGCCGAGGACTTACGTCGATTATTAGTCGACTGACCCCTAGGGGATATCGCCATTGCTCCCCATCCCCTAACCGATCGGATCATCGCCGCTCGACCAAGCGACGAGAAGAGAGAAGGGAGTCTGAGCGCCATCCCCATCAGCGGAGGGAGGAAACCAATCCCTCCAGGATCCCGACCAAGCGAAATAGGTCGTCTGCCCAGGAAGAGGAAAACAGGAACAACGCTTCCCGGCGGGAGATAGGCATGATCGTCGGAGGGCCGACCGGTGGAGACTCTAATCAGGCTAGGAAATCATACGCCCGACGATTATAGATCTATGCTGTCGGATGCAGAAAGGAGAAGGTCTAAGGGCCTCAGATTAACTTCGACTCCAACGATCTAGAAGGGGTCGAAATTCCTCACGATGATGCTTTGATCATTAGAACAGTGATCGCCAACTACACCATTCATCGGACCTTCGTCGACACGGGGAGTTCGGTGAACATCATTTTTAAGAAGGCATTTGATCAGCTGCAGATCAATCGTCGCGAACTGCTGGCCACGGCGACCTCGCTCTACAGGTTCACTGGCAATGAAGTCTTGCCGATTGACCAAGCAAGATTGGTCATCTCGCTAGGAGAAGAGTCGTTGAGGTGGATCCGGACCACTAACTTCATAGTTGTCGATGCACCATCGGCCTACAACGCTATTTTGGGCCGACCGTCCATCAACGAATTCCGGCGGTAGTATACACTTACTGCCAAAAGATAAAGTTCCTAGTGGATGACCAGGTGGGCGAGGTTAAGGGCGACCAACTGGCCGCTCGTCGCTGCTATGTGGAGATGGTCAACGTCGAGGCTAAAGCAGTGCGGAAGGCTCCACGGCTAGAGGTAAATGCTATTATCAAGAAACTTCCCACTATTGTATATGAAGAAAAAGAGGAGGTCTAGATCCACCCGAGCCGGTCGAAAGGCACGACCTTCGTTGCTGCCGACCTGAAAGAAGAGAAGATGGCAGAGCTGATCATCTGCCTCAAACGGAATCACAATGTGTTTGTTTGGTCGACACATGAGCTGCCCAGCATCTCCCCAAGCGTCGCCTAGCATGAGCTTCACGTCCGACCGGACGCTAGGCCGATCAAACAAAGGAAAAGAGATTTCAGCGCAGAGCAGAACGTGATCATCCGGGCAGAAATAGAAAAGTTATTTGAGGCTAGCCATATCAGGGAAGTCCAATTCCCGAGCTGGCTAGCCAATGTGGTGCTAGTCTCCAAGCCGGGCAACAAATGGCAGGTTTGTATCGACTTCAATGAATTAAACAAGGCATGCCCAAAGGATTTCTATCCGCTGCCCAGGATAGATCAACTGGTGGACTCGACGGCAGGCTGCGAGTTGATCTGTATGCTCGACGCGTATCAAGGATACCATCAAGTACCGCTCGTCTGCAAGGACCAAGAGAAGGGCAGCTTCATCATGGCCAATGGAACATACTGCTACAACGTCATGCCATTCGGACTGAAGAACGTCGGAGCCACCTACTAAAGGCTAATGAATAAAATGTTCCGACGGCAGATCGACCATAATATGGAGGTATACGTCGATGACATACTCATCAAATCGCTCCGAGCGACTGACTTATGTGCAGATATCGACGAAACTTGCCCTACGTTAAGAGAATATGGGATAATACTAAATCCGAGCAAGTGTCTGCTCGGCGTAAAGAGTGGTCGCTTCCTAGGCTACATTGTCATCGAGCGGGGCATTGAAGCCAACCCCAGCAAGGTCAATGCTTTGCAGAACATGCCTCCGCCTCAGAATTTGAAAGAAGCTCAGAGGATGACCGGTCGGATCACGACATTGTCCCGGTTCATATCCAAGTTATCTGATCGAAGCATGCCATTTTTCAAGATTCTATATTGAGCCACAAAATTCCAATGGGACGCAGAGTGCAAACGAGCGCTAGAGGAGCTGAAGGCGTATTTGAGCTCACTACCTGTGTTAGCCAAGCCAGTCGAGGGTGAGCCGCTCTGGATATATTTGTCGTCCAACGAACATGCCATTGGATCGACTTTAGTCAGGTAGAACAACCAAGATCAGCAACCTGTATATTTTCTGAGTCATATATTGAAGGATGCTGAATCTCGCTACACTGGTCTCGAAAAGTTGGTCTATGCACTGGTACTCGCCGCACGGAGGCTTCACCCATACTTCCTAGCGCACTCGTTAATAATGATGACTAACAGCGCTCTGGGAGAGTCCTCCTCAATCCAGAAGCATTTGGACGACTAATCAAGTGGACGACCGAACTTAGCGAGTTCGACATCCAATATCAACCCCACGCGGCGATCAAGGCTCAAGCCTTGGCAGATTTTGTTATAGAAGTCCAGAGTAACGAGTCACCAGTGACGTGGAAAATATATGTGGATGGCTTGTCCACTCGGCAGGGCAGCTGGATCGACTTAATCCTCATCTCACCTCGGGAGGACCAGATGCAGTTGTCCATCCGGCTTGACTACCGGGCTACTAACAACAAAACAGAGTATGAAGCACTGATAGCTAGCCTATAAGCATCTCGGCACGTGGGAGCAGATAAGTCCTCATTCACTCGGATTCCCAACTCGCCGCCCAACAACTATCCGAGGCCTTTGAAATAAGTAGATCATGGTTAAGGCTCTATGTAGAGGCTTTTGAAAAGCTGAAGGTCAACTTCCAAGAAGTGGTTATACAAAAGATCCCCCGATCGGAGAACCAAGCGACGGATGAGCTAGCAAAGCTGGGCAGTTCGTTAACACCGATCATCATAGGTCAGCCGATCGAGCAAGTTTCATTAGTGGCCCACATCGACCGTATGTAGGGAATCACCTTCCCGAACGACTGGAGGACGACCCTAACAGAGTTCTTGCATTCAGGAACTGTACCTGCCAATATGGAGGATGCTCGCCTGATAAAAAAGAGGGTCGGTCGGTTCACGCTGATCGACGACCAACTCTATAAGAAAGTCTTTGCTCGACCCCTACTCAAATGCGTTCGACCAGAAGACGTCGATTACATCCTGAAGGAGGTACACCAAGGCTTTGCGGAGGTCATCTGGGTGGCCGCACATTGGCTCGAAAAATACTTCTGGCCGACCCTCCAAGAGGACATTGCTCGGACGATGACAACTTGCCTATCTTACCAGAGGTACCACAACATGCCGCACCGACCAACCGAGGAAATGAAAGCGTCCACGGTATCATGCGCGTTCGACCAATGGGACATGGACATCGTGGGGCCTTTCCCTATGATAACCGGTCAGCGAAAGTTTTTGCTGGTGGCGGTGGACTACTTCTCAAAATGGGTAGAGACCGAGCTGCTTGCAAGAATCACCGAGCGGATGGTTACCAAGTTTATTTGGCAGAACATTATCTGCCAGTTTGGGATCCCGCGCCGACTGGAAGAAAGTGAAGCCGGTTGGCGACGTCGCCAAGATCGAGGCACCATGGGTGGGACTGTTCAAGGTCGTGCGGAAGCTCTGTTCGGGCGCCTACTATTTGGAGGACAAAGAAGGGAGGCAGTTCGAGAGGCCCTGGAGCGCGAACCATCTTCAACCCTACAGGGATGGATGAGAGGTGCGCAAGTGAATCCTGTATTTCGTAGTTGTTGTATGTTCGCCGATTGCATGGCTAAGTTTGAATAAAAAAGCAAAGCCCTCTTTTAAGTGCGTCTCCACCAACGGTCGAGCGGCGACCTTAAATCCTCGTCTCCACCAACGGTCGAGCGACGACCTTAAACCCTCGTCTCCACCAACGGTCGAGCGACGACCTTAAACCCTCGTCTCCACCAACGGTCGAGCGACGACCTTGAACTATCGTCTCCACCAGCCGTCGAGCGGCGACGTTAAACGTGAGTCTCCATCGAACCATTGAGCGGCGACGTTAAACGCGAGTCTCCACTGAACCGTTGAGCGGCGATGTTAAACGAAAGTTTTCACCATACCGTCGAGCGGTGATGCTAAACGCGTGTCTTCACCAACCGTCGAGTGACGACGTTAAACGCGAGTCTCCACCAACGGTTGAGAGACGACCTTAACCTTCATCTCCACCAACGGTCGAGCAATAACCTTAAACCCTCATATCTACCAACGGTCGAGCGACAACCTTAAATCCTCGTCTCCACCAGTGGTCGAGCGACGACCTTAAACATGAGTCTCCGACAAATCGTTGAGCGACAACGTTAAACACGGGTCTACTCTGAATTATCGAGCGACGACGTTAAACTCGAGTTTTCGCCAAATCATCGAGCGACGACGTTAAACGTGAGCCTACTTCGAATCGTCGAGCGGCGACGTTAAATCCGGGGCTTCATCAAATAGCCGAGCAGCAATGATAGACCCGGGTCTACACGGACGGTCGAATGGCTGACTGAGAATAAGAGTTGCCCAAAAGCCCCCGAATGAACGACCCGTTCATTAGAATGTACTAAAATACTTCAAGCTCCGCAACTTGGAAAGAAAGGTGAATCGAGTAGACATGCACATAAGCTACTGCCGATCGGAAAAATTATGAGGTTGCAATACCAGGGAGAGAAGACCAGACAACAAACAGAAAAAAGGGAAGCTTGGCTGAATGACCTGACATGCATTAATACTTGAAAAAGTTTACAAAAGGGGAGATTACAAAAGATTGAGCCCTCAGCCTCACTTTAAGTAATTTAGCACGTCGTCTGGCAGAGCGACGGTCAGCTTGTCCTGGCTTATGACCTTACTAGTCACAACCATCGGCAGGTGGCCCCCTTCGTGAAGCTGACTGATCGCCCCTTCGATCTCCAAGTCGAACAGTTGAAGGGCCCGATCGGTGAACCTGTCGCAAAATGCGTCCAAACGGAGGTAGGTTTGCTTCATGGTTTCAAACCTACTCCCTTCAACATCCTGGTAAATCCTCAACGTCATGCAGGAGCCCTCCAGCTCGTCCTTGGTGACGGCCAGCGCGACATCCTTGGAGGCGATTTGATCATGGAGGGACTTCTCTTCGACCTCCTTGAGCTTCTGGGCAAGGCCCCGGGCCTCCTTGTTCTTCAATTTCAGGTCGTCGATGGCTCGTTGCTTTCTAGCGGTAGTCGATTCGATCTTCTTGTCGAAGGTGGTGACTTGCTTGTTGAGTCGAGCCAGCATCACCTCCTAATCTGCGGATTTTTTCTGCTCTGCCTTCAGCTTATTGAGTTAGAGATCGATGCCCCTTGGGAGGAGGAGGCGCCGCTCGAGACTTTGAGTTTCTTGAACTCGTCGCCTAAAAACGTGAGCTTGTGACACATAACCAGGTGTTAGTTAGAGCCCTAGAAGCCAATCATTTGATGATTGTATTATAGACTTGTTGTATCATATTCTTATATAAATAAAGATATTTGTTTTTGGTTATTATACTTACTTGTATTGGTGTCAAATAAACTATGTATAATAGTGTCCTTGAGTAGACGATTCTCACCTATATCAATCGGTTAGTTGAACCGATAGTGAGATGATATAGGGAATACTACTCTTAATCATTCCTAGTCGAGTATTAACATTCAGGGACAATGTTAATGCAATAAGACTAGCATGTAGGTCAACTCGATGACTTGATCTCACAAGTCATGGATATAGAGATATCAAGTTGACACATGGGTATGCATTGGAGAATGTATACTGAATGACCCGCCATGAGAAAGTATCATGGATCGTTATATGAGTGTCATATACTTTCTCATGTGGCTATTAGTATGACTACTAGTCCTTAGACCTGAAGTCACCATGGATCCCTACATAAGGAGTTATGTACTTTGGTTCGTCAAACGTCACCCATAACTGGGTGGACTATAAAGGCGATTACTAGGTATGTAATGAATTATGACGAGGGATGTGAGTGATGTAGATGGGATCTATCCCTCCTATATAACGGGAGCGACATCAATATTCTTGATAGAGTGAGACCACGAAGTGCATGACCATGCTCAAATGAGTCAATATGAGATATTGAGCTCATTTGATTTAGTGAGTCTACTTGGAGATCAAGATTTAGATTGATTAGAGGATGACACAGTCTATATCTCACATTGATCAATTTAGATGTCTTGGATAGAAGGACACTTGTCATATATTGTGAGGAGTCACAACTATTAATCACAAGGTGATGTTGGATCTCAACATTCTTGTAACTTGGGTAGTAATGATGTGTTGCTAGATACCGCTCATTACTTATGTTCCTAAATGGGTTTAGGGGCATTGCCAACGTTACGAGAACCTATAGGGTCACACACTAAGGACAATTAGATGGAGATTAGGTTTATATGATGAACCAAGAGGATTAGATTCATTTGATGAATCAAATTGGATTAAGAGTAATCCTAATTGGGCTAATTGAGTTGGACTCAAGTTGATTCATGTGTTCAATGAGTCTAATTTAGATTATGACTCATTGAATCAATTTAATTAAATGAATTAGATTCATTATATTAAATTGGCTTGAATTAAATAGTTGGATTAGATCAACCATGAGAGAGATTAAGTCAGGTTTGACTTGACTTGAGAGGAAGATGAAGAGTCAAGTTTGACTTGACTTTATGCCACATCATTTGTGACTTGGCATTAAGTGGCCAATGATGAGATGCCACATCATCATGTTTAGCACATGTGTGTGCCACCTCATGGAGGTTACAAATCTCTTTAATGGCCACACTTAATGCAAAAATGGGGGTTACACTTTGTGAAAGTGGCCGGCCACTTTTGTGGTGAATGTGAATTCATTTTTCCATTCAAGGCAATTCACATCTTCTTCTTCTCAAGCTCTCTCCTCAAGCTCTCCCTCTCCTCCTATCTTGGCCGAACACCCTAGGTGCTAGCACACCTTGTTTGGTCCTTCTCCATCTAGTGTGTTCGTGTGGATACGTGTAGAGGATTGTCTACGTTGACAATCTTGAGATCCGGCAAGCCGTTGGACTAGCGGGATAGCGAAGGGCATCGCATCGAGGGTAATACTCTTATCTAGTGTAGATCTAGAGTTTGTAAACTCGTACTCGTATTTTATTTTATTTTTTCTTTGCAAGGATCCGGTGGCTGGGGCTTTCGGGGTTTCTGCGACGTGAAAACGCGATTTTTGCGGCCCGAAAAACCCAACACCAGGCTCTCCATCCAATACTACGAGTAAAAGGGAAAAGGTTACAACTGAACGGAGGTAAGACATGAGTTTACATTAAAGAACTTACTCCGGTGGTCATTTGGGTATGACTATTAGCCAGGGCGCCTGGGGTAGCATCGTCGCACGAGCTCGTGCATCCTCCTAGACTTCGACGAGCGACCCCCAGATGAGGATCTAATGCTCGGGGGTCCGGGACTAGGTGCTCGGCTTGCTGTAGTCCTTCGTTGGCAGATGGAGGATCGCCGTAACAGATCATCGGTCGCTCAGGCCTGAGTGGGATGAGGCCTCCTGACCGGAAGCTAGTGAGATGACGGACCGTTTGACCGCTAGAGGTTTCGATGGTGGCGGCATGAAGGCCACGGGCGATGCGGCCGCAACCCCTCGTGGTAGCTCGGCTAGGGAGGGCGTTCGATCAGACGATGATGCCTCCACAGTTGTTGGGAGTGGAGTCGGAGTCGAAGTTTCGACCCTCTCGACCAATTGCGCGCCTGAGGTAGCGGAAAGCGAATACGGCTCCTCTCGGCGCCTCTTACGCTTGGTCAGTGGCACGTCGGAGGAGGCCGAAGGGTTCTTCGATAGGAATGATGGGGCGGCGATCCGTCTGAGGCTGTGAGCTCGGGGTGATCGCTCTTCTCGGCGCATGGCTGGTTGCGCCTTCACCCACCTCCACGGGCGCCTCCTCGCTCAGCCCGATCGGATCTTCGTGGGAGCCGACCGATTGCAGACCTCAGCTCGCCAGTTCTTCGGTAGTTGTCGCCTCGATCGCGCTATCCGAGAGCTTCGCCTTGCTGACCATCCGTGCTCACATCATAACTTCGACTGCAGGAGAAGAAGAAAAATCAGTTAGCATCAAAGGAAAAGGGTAAAGTAGTTGCATACCTAGGCTGGTTGGGAGCCGGGTGCGGATCAAACTGAGGCCAAAAATGTAGAGGACACCCTTAAGCAGCAGCTTGTGGATGTCGTACTTCTGACTGACCAGCATCGCCGCAACATCCAAGTAGTCCGATCGGCTCTTGTAGCTTTTCAGTGGGGGGTTGAGGTGCCACTTTGAGTTGCCAGCGGGTTGAGAATTCTGGCCGCTCGAGAAGATGAGTGAAAAAGAAATACTCCCTCCAATGTTATTGGAATTTGACATCTTGTCAAAGAACACTAAGCCAACCCTAGACCGGAAAAGGAAGGTCCCCGGCTCAGACAGCTTTGGGTAGTAAAAGTAATGAAAGATTCGAGGGACAAGAGGGATGTCGTGTAGTCGAAACAAGACACCGATGCCGCACAGAAGATGGAAGGAGTTCGACACGAGTTGAGGGAGGGAGATGCGGAAGTATTTACAAACTGCGATAATGAAAGGATGTATAGGGAACAGCAGACCGACGGAGAAATGATCCCTGAATAGACAGATGCATCCGGTCGGCGGGGCATTTGGCCAATCGGACGAGGAAGGCAGAACAATCTCATGGTTAGGTGGAATTTTGAAGGCATTTCTAAGGCCTTCTGCGTCACCCTCGTCAAACCTAGATTCTATGGTGGTATACCAGGGTCCAAGGACAGGGGTCGACGGTTGTGAGGAGCTAGTCAATGCTAAAACAGACGCAAAATGGAGGAAAGGCGATCGAAAAAGATACAAATAGGTCACCAGAAGATCGCTAGAACAGCGGAAAGCAGAAGGCTCGAAAGAAGAGATGACGGGAAGAGAGCTTACTGGGAAAAAGGGAGATGGAGGATTGCCTGAGGATAGAATGCAAGGAATCACCGAAGAGCACAGCGCGCAGGAGCATAGGGGTCGTTGGAAACACAACAACGAGAGCATGAAGAAGGCGGTGACATAGCGAGCTCATATACGCCGAGCTCAACCGACCGGAGTCGTCCTATCTAGGTCGCGAAAACCTAGGTCAAGATCTCGTTGTTGAATTCAAACTGCCAAATGTCGCAATCAATGCCTGTTACATCAAGCATGCGGCGACTGTGAGCGTGACACATGGTGTGCTACCATGGGTCGACAATTAAGGCAGACATGGGAACCTATTCTGCCTTAATGAGAGGGGATTTACACGCTCCCAAGAAATCATGGTGACGTCAACCTAGTTCGTGCTCGCCCGAGACAACCCGAGGAAAAAGTTCTACAAGTGCAAGCCTTTGTCTGCCCGATCGGAGGGAGGGAGTGTGCTTATGACCGAGCGACAATCTTCAAAAGGCCGATCAGCGAGAATCGGGTCTAGCCTGATCGGAGCCCATACAGTGATGAAGGTCGATCGGGAGGGAAACTACGCATACAATGATCCAGTCAGTCGGACTACAACCTCCATCGACTAGACTTGAAGGGGGGTTTGTGATGCGGTGATGATGAGGGGTCCCGCTCCGCTGCCACGGTGAAGGTCAGAGTCAAGACGGTCAAGAAAGGGATGTCCGATCGAGTGGGGCGTATTCTGACCGGTGGTTAAGCACCGACCCACTGTCTCTGACACGGAGTAATCAAACCGACGCTCAAGGGACGCGTAAAAACTGAGCTGAGCGGCTCTTCTGCTTGGTGCGATGGTGGACGACACGGACTGAGGACTTTCAACCGAGCGGCTCTCTCGCTCGGCGCGACAGTGGGCTTCCGGCCGAGTGGTCATCCCGCTCGACCCAACAACGGACGACACTCGGACATGGGACTTTCAGCCGAGCGGTCATCTCGCTCGGTGTGGCGGCAGACGCAAGGATATTAGAATCCTGGCCAAGCAGCCATTCCGTTCGGCCAGGCAACATGCACAGCAGGATATCCTTCGACATCCTTTTAGGAGTTAGTGTCACCGACGGGCGGCATGGTCAAACAGAGGATTGTACGGTAGAAGTTTCCACTGTCACTTTAGAGATATGCTTAACCCGTTAAGTTACTGTGTCAGAGACACTTTACTGAAATGTTTCTTCAGGAAAAGCTTAGGACAGCGTGACCACTTTGAGAAGCGTGCACACACGCTACAGGAGCCCTATATAAAAGGGGATCCAGACTTCGACAGAGGTATGTTTTTCTCGTGATTTCTACTATTGCGCTACAGTTCTCTTTGCTTCTTGCCTTGTCGGAGATTGACTTGAGCGTCAGAGGGTCATCGTCGGAGACCCCTTCCTTGGCTCAGCACTGATGTTGTTTGTGTCGCAGGTGGGAGCGAAGTCCATCGGAAATCAGCAAGAACGTCACATCCCCAGCATCCATCTCTCCGACTTTCGAACAAGATCATTAATAGTCATCCATAATTTATTTTTTTTTCATATTAGCTAAGGATAGATTGACGAAAACGTCGCGATCAAGCGATCAAATTTTACCACCAGAGCAAACTAATTACAAATCAGTCAATATACAATTACAATGACCTTTCAGTGACTTGTCCTTCCAATGCATTCCTTAGAGCCCAAATTAGGTAAATCATCAAATAGACAATCCTTTTAAAAAAAACCATCAAAAGTTCTTACCTAAAACACCTCTTATCCATTATGACAACTACATATACCTACTTAAAAAAAATTATCATTATTATAATATATAAAAGTTACTATGTTCCTGGTATAACATCTAAAAACTATTAAGCAATTGATATAACTATTTTAAAATAATTTTAATTAATTTAAAATAATTTTGATGAAGTTTAAATAATTTTAATTAAATTAATAAAAAATATTTTAATATAATAATATTTAGAGTTCCAAATTTTAAACTACTACCAATAACTACTATAATTATGTAACAATTATCAATAATTGAATTAATTAAAATAATTATAATTAAATATTAAATTCTAAATCTTAAAATATAAATCATAAATTATAAAATCATTTGTAACCGCTACTAGATACTTTTACACGTTATAATAGCTGCTATAATACCATCGAATAAGAGATATTCAATAAAGTTTTTGATTGGACACTTTTAAAATATTTTTTATATAAAAATATCTTTATGATAATTTTCATAATTTAAGGTGCCCTTAAAATTTTTGCCCCAAGTAATTTGGGGGCCTACGTCTACATAATACGTCACGGTGACCTATACCGTCGACGTAAGTTTTGCTTGCATCATGCACAACTCGAGAATCACGTTCTTTGACTTCAAAATATTGCCATGTCGTTGCCTGTCAACAGATGTGGCTGGATGCGGACATCCTCAACGAATGCAATTGTGACTTGATTGAACTTTCAATGCCTCTCTTCCAATCTATTTTGAGTTCAAATTGTCCTGGAAAAGATTCTTTTAAGCTCATCCGTAAACCTGACAGCAAAAAAGAATAAAAAATAAATAAAAATACTGAAGTCAATCAAGTCTTTGAATAAGAATATTTCGGATACTCAGTCAGGACCTTGCTTCATGTCCAACCAACCAATACATTTTAGCTTACCTCACTCCATTGACTTGATCCATCGATTGGTGACATGACCATGACGCAAGATTGATGACGTTGAGCACATTGCGTGTAGCTATCCGGCATATTAGTTCATATAGTTCCCTGCCCTGTTTACTTCTGCAAATGTTCCAATCTGATTTTTTTCTAGTCTTTTTGGTTTCCTCATCCATTCAACAAGAACACTTTCCTCCTTCCCTTCTTAATTTGCTCGACTTCATTCAGTTTTGCTAATTGCCGCTCAAGAATCTATGGATTTCGATACAGCCAGCCAGATGCCGCTCGGGCTCCGACTCTCCCTTGAGAGCAATGAAGCTCCGGTGAGTTCGACTGGTTATGCTTTATAACAGCTTGCTTGTATTGTACTGATTGAAATATGTTTGCAGAGAGAACCGCAAGTTGATTCTTTTGTGCGAGAAAGCTTCCCCAGAAGAGATGCCATGGAAGTAAAGCTGCATGAGATCAGTGAAGAGAACAGGAGGTTGGCTGAGATGGTGACTGACTTGCTTTTGAATCATAGAGGATCCTTTGATTTCTCGAGCAATACCAATCCTAGAGAAAATGAACAAGCCGTCTTGTGGAAAGGGAAGAGGATCGTCTTCTGCAAAGATCCTAGCAGTGAGACATTCAATGAGCTTAGTGGACAGTTCAAGAGCAATCCATCAGATGAAAATCCATGCAAAAGATTGAGAGTGGACACCATGGCCAAGAGCTCCAGGATCTGTGTTCGGAGCAACCCTACTGATTCAAGCATGGTGAGTTCGACATCCCAACAATGATAAATTTCATGTTCAGATACTTGGTAGCATAATTCAAACATAGCTCATCGGTTTATGCTTTGCTACATACCTTTAATTCATTAGGTGGTAAAGGATGGATACCATTGGAGGAAATATGGACAGAAGGTGACTAGAGACAATCCATTCCCCAGAGCTTACTTCAGATGCTCCTTTGCCCCTTCATGTCCTGTTAAGAAGAGGGTATATTTAATTCACAGATGAAACATTAAAAAAGTTCATATATCTGAACAATTACCTTCTTAATGTTTTGTGATGATGTCAATTCATGATTAGGTGCAACCAAGTGCAGAAGACAGATCAATCTTGGTGGCGACATATGAAGGTGAACACAATCACCAACCCCCTTCAAGGGATGATGAACTCTGCAGTAGTCCAAGTACCCAACCATCTCCCACTGGATCCAAATCTTCTGCTACCCAAACGATTGATCTTAACGCCAGTCAACAAGACATGGAAGCTGATAAGATTGATTTGGTTTTGAGAGAAATGCTTGAATTGCCAAACCTGCAGAGGTTGCTAGCTGAGCAGACTGCCGCGTCATTGGCAAAAGATCCAGACTTCACTGCTGCAATTGCCCTTGCAATATCTGAGAAAATGTTTCAACAGCCACCAACTTAAATAGTAATAGGAATCTGGATGAACACAACTTCTCTGGCTACTTGTTGTCTAGATACAGGTGTATCATATACTTATATGCTAATAATCCTCAATATGCCAAAACATCAATCGTTCAATGCCAAACTGCTTTTATAAACTCTCCTTGTTTTGTCTATTTTCTTCAACAGTGGAAGCAACTGCTGAGCTATTTGAATCTTCCATTGCTGGTCCCGGACGGCCATATGTTGTTCTAGCACCTGCAAATTACTTGTCGAGATGTAATCACTTGATAGTGCAATTCATACAGTTTTACAAAGATAAGACTAAGAGCATTTTCAAATATCCTGTAATATGAAAAAAACTATAAAACCAGAGGATTCTCCTATTCTTCACCATCCCAAGTATTATTATTGATCCTTCTAACTCTTTTTAACTCTACTCATCAAATCATTTGTTCTTATTTTTCATTCTGCACCACGAGAAAGCAAGCTTTATTCTGTTGGATTCTTTCAAAAGTATATATTATATTCTCTTAAAGAAAATTTGATAAGAGACATAAATGCAAATCTTGATCTAATGAGCAGAGATAAAAGGATTAATGACAATAAGAAAGAAATCATCTGTTTTACACCTTTTCCTAATGATAGAGAGCATCAGAAGGCTCCTTTGACTTTATCTTTATAAAGTCGATGAACAAATACTATATGAGGTGCCCAAGTTCAGTCGTCTGATGTTCCTCTCCATTTTTTATCTATCACTTATAGTGCTAAGGCACTTTCTTGTTTTCAGGATTTAATTGGTTTTATTATGTGAAACTGGCTTAGGTGTTCAATATGATACACAATGTTTGTTATAGATACCCATAGTCGGCTTAGCCTTCATATTCCAAATCCAATCTTCGCAATCACCTATAATGATTTTCCAACACCAAACTTGTAATTTTTCTAACCTTCCTGAGATTTCACTTGATAGATGGGGTTGTCTACAAACTTTACACATTCATACGCGTTCCCAATTTTAATCGTCTAACTCCAACTCCATTTTTCCTAACATGTTTTGGAAGATGTTAACCCAGGGTAACAAGTTTTCTTTTAATTGCAGATTTTGCATAAAACAAATTCAATCAAGAAATGGATGGATTTAGTAGACTCCTTGAATATAAAAAAAAAAAAAAAAGCATTTTAACTAAATTCTTATTGCAGCAGTGATAATGCGGAGCTTACGAAGTTCCATTCAAATTAAGATGCAAAAACATGTGGAGCATAAGAAAAGGGGGCAAAAACACAAAAACGTGAATCACATGTGTGCTTTTCACCAAACAAGATCCGATCTTTGAGTGATAGGGGAGATTTTCTTACAGATTTCTACACGGCAACACTAACATATGCAACACATTTCGAACTGTGAACACAAAACTCCTATGGAGAAGAATGGAAGTCGGCGGCTCACCGTCTGCTTCGTAGTCGGTCAGGTCCAAGAAACCCTCCCGCCGCCGTCCGTCTTCTACAGTACGGCTATCTAAATCTTTCGTTGGCCGGACCGGTCCGGGCCGGGCTGGAGTGAGAACTATCGACCCGAGTCAAAAGTTGTTAATTGCGTCGTTGACTCCAGCTGCCCAACCGCCCAAAGATTGGGCCGCAATAGCCACAAACGTGTTCGTTTGAGGACTCCATCCACCGCCCCAGCCACAAGTAACACAGCTCCGGCACTCTATCGTTGCCCGCTTCGATCCCTTGGTCACCGCCTCTCGCCTCCGCTTCGGGCGAGTTTCCTTCCCGCTCTGCTTCCCGGCGGATGGCCTGCGTAGTCTCCGCCCCTACCTTTCGCCTCGAGGTAAATCGCTATCGATTTCATTCCCTGCGCCGCCCATGGTTCTTTGTACTCGGATTGATCTATACGGCCTTCGGCTTCCTTCTGAATGTTATCTAGGCGGTGAAATCTCGCGGAGCAGCTTGCGGAGCGAGGTCGGGGTCATGTATAGGTAGTCTTATCAAGCTTTGCTATGATTCATGTGTCGAATCTGTTGTCCGTATTCGATTTTCTTTGTTTTATTTGGGGGATTAGCGTTTTTGGGAAAATCTAGGGTTTGAGACAATTTTTTATTAAAAAAACAATTGAAATAAAAGAATTCCGTCGCCTTAGAGATTCGAACTCTCGCGGGGATACCCCATGTTGCATTCTATGATTGGTTAGGAAGCAGTTAAAATATTTCAGGATGATACATGCACTTGATGTGGAATTGATCTTTGTCACAACCTGAATTGCTAAAAATATCCTAGTCACAATCACGAGATGCATTCTGAGCCAATGTGAAATAAAAAAGGAGGAAAAATCTTATATAAGTCAAGTTCTCCTATTTATACAGTACCCTCACGTAGTCATGCTTCGGATATCAAATTGTACTAGTTTCCCCTATCAATTTCCACTTTACCAGAAACTGCTTTGTTTCCTGTTATTTGGTATCTTATAATTTTTTTCCAAAATAAAAACACTGACAGTATTCAGACAAACATGACTTATTATTCTCTGATATCATGTCAAATTGTTTGCTTGATCATCAATTGTCCCAAAAGTTTGAGTTGTTAGCAAAGTGACAATTTAGTATGTTATGCTTTTAAAAATAGTGAGGGGTGCAGACCTTTGTTTATTTATCTCATTGAATCATTATCAAATATATCCTGATTTTGCCAAATACTCAAACAAGGACTTTTAGTTGTGAATAGTACAACTTGCTGTTGTTGTATTCTCCATCGACTTAGCAGTTATGGCAAATAGCCCTGTAAACTTTCTTGATTTTTCAGTACGTCATTCAGGTTTAGACAGCTTAGCGGTGAGAAGGAGCTTCTTGTGTCATCATTCTTTCTCCCAAAAGGTGTCCTACAGGGTTCGGGCAGCAGCTGTGACAGCTTCACCCACGTTTCTAGATAATGCAGAAGAAAGAAAACTGTTGGCTGAAAAGTATGGATTTATGCAAATTGGGAAACCACTTCCAGATAATATTACCATGAAGGACATCATGGATACATTGCCTAAGAAGGTACTAATTCCCTCAGTTTTTTTGTAGTCTTCTTTTAAAGTCTGTCTAATTTTTGGACATTTAAATGAAGCTATTTGAAATTGATGACATGAAAGCCTGGAGGTCAGTTTTAATATCTGTGACTTCATACGCATTGGGAATTTTTATGATTGCAAAGGCTCCATGGTATTTGCTTCCTCTGGCATGGGCATGGACTGGCACAGCAATTACAGGGGTTGGTTTCTTCACCTGCTTGGCATGCTTGTCTTTAATTCACTATATATGATGCTGCACTTGATTCCTCCCTATGCAATAATGCTCACTTTGTATTTTTTTTTTTTGGGTATGTGGTATTTTTGTCTTTGCCTTGCTAACACTTGTATTTTAAAGTTCTTTGTGATAGGTCATGATTGTGCCCACAAAGCATTCTCAAGGAACAAATTAGTTGAAGATATTGTTGGAACTCTAGCCTTTTTGCCTCTAATATACCCTTACGAGCCATGGCGGTTTAAGCATGATAGACATCATGCTAAGACAAACATGTTAGTTCCCTATTACACTTTTCATTTTAGTTTTCTTATATTTGCTTTTTTAATCTTAGATTCCTTGGAGACGGAGCATCTTCAAGAATTATATTCTAGCTCATTATCCATACACAATCGATTCAGTAACAATATAATTGAGTATGGTAAATATACATGTGCTCAACTAAGAAACTCAAAGAGAAGGTGATTTTCTTTCCTTTCTCTATCAGATTCTGTGGTTGACTTCTTTTGTCAAGTGACTACTACGTGTATGGTTTAATGTGTGAACAAATGGAAAATTTTGTTCTTTTCCTAGATTTTCCGAATTATTTGCCCAAATATCAGGTTATCAGAAGATACTGCTTGGCACCCTGTAATGAGAGATGAGTTCGAGTCCTCCCCTCTCATGAGAAAGGCGATAATATATGGTTATGGACCTTTGAAGACTTGGATGTCAATTACTCATTGGTACGTATCAGCTGCTACTTTGATTGTAGACGTTGACCCAGATTTTCTTAGCTTCTATAATATTTAATAGCAAGTAAATATCATAGTATTTTGATGTTAATCTTTCCTAAATTATCAAATTTCCTAATAGGTTGATTTGGCATTTCAATTTGAAAAAGTTCCGGCCTGCAGAAATTGGAAGGGTGAAGACTAGCTTGGCGTGTGTTTTTGCATTTATGGCAATTGGGTGGCCACTGATTATTTACAAGACGGGAATCACAGGATGGATCAAGTTTTGGCTCATGCCATGGTTGGGATATCACTTTTGGGTAATTTTTTGTTACTTTAGTTTCATTCTAGTAGTTCTTGTGAACAACCTTAGTTATCCCTCTTTAACTTTTTGGAAATTTTCTAGATGAGTACCTTCACAATGGTCCACCATACCGCACCTCACATACCTTTCAAAACATCAGACGAATGGAATGCCGCTCAGGCACAACTCAATGGAACAGTTCATTGCAATTATCCGCGTTGGTAGGTTAATTCTTCGCCTACCTTTTGCTTAGGTTTTTGTTTCAATTCAGAATGCGTTTCATCTTTACTTTTTGGTACTACCCAAAGGAAGAATAGATTTATAAGTTTAAATGTTTTACACTTGGACAATGTGTGTACAAAGAATCAATATTTGTTTTATTGTAAAGGTACTCAAACAATAACAAATTGCATCTCTCCCGTTCTGTTGACATAATGAATATCAATTGATCAAAATTACTTTCTTTTTTTTGTGGAAGGATTAAGGGAGTTACCTTTTTTCTTTTGCAGGATTGAGATCTTATGCCACGATATCAATGTTCATATCCCCCACCATATTTCTTCGAGGATTCCGAGTTACAATCTCCGGGAAGCTCATAAGGTGCTCCAAGATAACTGGGGAGAGGTGCGCGATAATTTTTCATCCCACTGAAAGAGTTACTCATTGATAGACGAGGCTAAACTGTAGCATCATCAGAATTGGATGCCTTAAACTGCTTATCATTTTCATTAACATTATTATCCTGTGGGCATGAATTTGACAGTATCTCAACGAGGGCAACTGGAACTGGCGTCTGATGAAGACGATACTGACCGTGTGTCATGTGTATGATCACGAGCGGTACTACGTGCCGTTTGATGAAATTGCTCCTGATGAATCCTACCCCATCCAATTTCTGAAGGAAACCATGCCTGATTATGCATGATAGAGTTGCAACTCAACTTTCATTTCTATTTTTTTCCCCCCTTCATTTTTTTTTATCAACCAAATGAGACGATTAGAGTCCAAGACAAGTTTATGGTGCTCAGATTTGTCACTTTTCCTCTGAAGAGATGCTGAAATTTTGACTTATCACAAGGACAACAATGTGACCTTCTTATCCAGAATTTGCATACATACAAGATTGGTTGTTGTGGTTTCGGCTTTCATTGCGTTCATTGTTAGTGTTAGAGGTGCATTTCCTTTCCATTCTTTATCTTTATAAAAACGGGGGACAATAATGATACTTTTTGTGATCACACACATTTAAAAAGGTCTGCGCCCCACTGAAAGTGTTTCAAAATCAAGCATACTAAGCAACAGGGACAGACTTGAGGATAAAATACAAACAAGTAAAGCGAAAGCATATCACCTGTAGTTATATATTAACACCCGATCCAAAACCTCGCTTACCATTTACTTCAGTCACCTAATTATCCACTAAAGACTCACTAGTCCTAATCATTTGAGAAGTCGCCATCTACTCCAATCATAGATAGTCGTGTCACCAGCATTAGATAACAAATAAATTATAATACTAATTATTAAGGATGCCATAATTTTTTATAACCACATTTAATACTAGAAACACAATAGCAAACTTCCTATTGAAAAAAACTATGGATCCGTGGATTGTGCTGCTCTACATTCTCTACTAATATATTAAGGTAACTCAGTCAGTACTGTTATAGCCCATTAATTAATTAATTAGACTTTCACTTCTCAGTACCCCACTAACAAGCCACTTTGTCCATTTTTTTTTCTGCTGGCGCTTCCGATAGTTTATTAGATGCTCCATCATTCCCAGCCCCTCTATACCCTACTCCAACCCCACCAGCTCGCACTCGCACTCGCACTCGCACTCGCAATGGAATCGAGTAGCTAGCCTTCCAACTAAGGTCGTGTAATACGACAAAGCGTGGAACGTGAAAGCATGCTATAGAAAAATCCAACAAAGAAGATAAAGTGAATCGCCCGGAAAGATCATACATTAAAAAAACACGAGGAAGGAAAGCGGATGAACAGCAAAAGGAAGCCAAAAAATTAACGGAGTTCCGATTCCAGGCGCAAAAATCGAGGAGGAGCAACGACGACGTACATCACTGTCTCGAGGTGTCAGCGCCGGTGGCGGTGGTCGACTGCACGGTGAGCGCGGACATGCTGGGAGAGGAGGGGGCGTCGACGACGTGCGGAGGAAGCGGCAGAGGGGGGCGGCGGTTGAACTGGGCGGCGGCGGAGGAGGGGTGACAGGAGAGTACGGAGGCGAGGGAGATGGGCATCAGGCAGAGGCCCTTCCCCTGCAGGTACTGCATGGCCGATCCCATGTCCTCCGCCATCAGCTTTGCCACCTGCCGCTCCGCTGTCGTCAGGCCGTCGTTGCCCACGGCAGCCGCAGCAATGACGGATCCTGGCCGTTCTGCTCCTCTCTGTCATGTAAAAATATTTTTCTTGTGCAGATTTTTGAATGAATCATCATCTCAATTACCAATCTAATCGATTAAATTCGATCCTCTCTCTCTATATATATATATATCAAAGTACGCAGCAATTGTTTCATAAAAAAAAAGAAAGTACGCAACAATTGTTGATCCCTGTGCGTACGTACCTCTGGAGACGCATCGCCGACCAGTGGTGCCACCGAGGTTGCTCCGCCTAATCTGCTCATGCTCAAGATCTGTACTGCATCGTTTGGAGATGATTAGTAAACAGTCTGATCATCTACTCTTTGATCAAAGCTTAACTACACTCTAATCAATTGTAATTAACCCTAGCAAATATAATAAAGCAGAAAGACTATCTAAATCCATGTTAAAATGGTCCCAGGAATAATACGCTAGAACTAGTGAAGAGAAGCCATTAATGAAGCTTCAAGCCATTAAAAGACTTGGAGCTGTTCTTAGAGATATGTTATCCGCATCGGGAAAACGTGGATATATATGTTATCCGGATTTGGTGCATCGTATGTGTGAAGAAAATAAAGAAATTAATTTATTAAAGATGATGAGATGAGGAAAGAGTGAAATCATACCTTCACCTGGAGCTGCAGGAATTTAACGTAGTCAATGATTTCATCCAGCATCGATGCCTTGTCCGTCTGCACCACCAACGTCAAAATTCAATTAGAATGTGCAATGCTTTTGTATGTTGTCGCAGCATAGTACTCCTGGTGGAGGAGTTCGAGGAAAGAAATTAAGGGCGGGCGAGGAAGAAGAAGACCTTGTTTGCGCTGGGCAGCAACTCCTGCAAAGCTTTCATTCTCTCTGCGATCCTCTCCCTCCGTAGCTGAATCACATAAACAAACAAGAGCGGTTGAAGACAAAAGTTTGGTAGGAGTGACGAAGAAGTAAACAGGCAAGAAAAATCCAAAATTTCGGAATAGGGAATATGGAAGAGAGCGCAGAAGCATTTGATCTTGAACGAATTAAGATTCAGAGAAGAAAGATTAGAAAGCAAGAAGAAGAAAGAATCTTTCTGCTTCTTTTGCAGATGGGCCTACTCTTTCTGCGATGCTATGTGGATCGGTAGCTTGCCCTCGCCTCGCCCTGATCCTTGGTCTTGGAGGTGCCTGCGAGCCTCCGCCTGTGTGCGCAGAAGAGACCGGCGCCGTTGCAGCAGAGGGCTGCCCCGCCCCGGTGGTGGTCGCCGCTGACGATAATCCTCCGTAGCTCTGCGACATTCATTGACCCAAGCAAAGCATGTACTGATTTCTTTGTTTTTCTTTACATGTTTGTACGATTAGAAGAAATAGAAGAGACCTGAGCATTGTGATGCTGGAAATGGTGGTGTTGGTTTGGCGTTGGAGCTGGGTGCTGAAATGATCCAAGGAAGCTACCGTTGTACAATACTTCTGCGTCCTTCAGATCATTAAAAACCTCACCTTTAGCAGAAACGGAGACTTGCTTTCTCTCGTCAAGAGGAAATTAGTAAAACAATTGCGTACCAAAGGATTGGGGGTTTTGAAGCGCGCATCGACCTCTGGCGATCTGTCGACCAGACTCGAATCCCCTGCCCCTCCGTTGCCGAGGGAGAGCGGAAGCGGGACAAAGAGCCCCGTGTCGCCGCCGGCCTCCGGCATTCGCCCTAACGACTGGAGTAGCATCCGCTGCAGCATCGACTTCTCCATCGGAGAGCTTTCTTCGGCTTCAGAAGCCTGTTGCTGCCGGATACGTGAAGCAAGAAGTGAAGACGACTCATCGTAGGGCGCGTACCGGATGCCTTCATACGCTGCCTGCTCCTCCGGCGACCTAACGGCCTTATCGAGAGACCTCCCGAGCCCCTGTGACCAGGTAGCTCCGAAGCCGGATATCATCTGATCGAAGAACTCGTCGCTTCCTCCGCCGCCGCCACCGCCATTCTGGAGCTCATGGGGGCCGATGTGGGCGGCGAGGCCAGAGGGTACCATTCCGCCAAGGGACGTCGCTACTCCTTGCATCTCCTTGCTGCAGGGCTGCATATCTTCACCTCAGCTACCAAAAACCTAAAGTTTTGGATCAGGGTTTCGCTGGAGGAGGAGAAAGCTGGAGGTGGAAGACGGCCATGATGGTGTTGCAGTGGGGAGTATTTATAAAACCTGCAGTTTAAATTAAGCAAATTAACAAGCGATTAGGAGATTAATAAACCATGGATTATTTCCCGGAAAAATGGAGCACAACTCTTAGATATTTTTTTTTTTTTTAGTCCAAGGATGTGCCACTATTTGTAATCACGATCCGGCCACAAATATAAGTAGTACATCCCTTAGACCACAAAAGATGATCCAGGAGATCTATGCTCTCCGAGGCAGGATCTCTTGGATCATTTTTTATGATCCAAGGGATATGTCACTCGTATTTACGGTCAGATCGATCCGATCCCCGGAAAAATGGACGGGGAGCATGCTATCGCAGTGACATGCTATTTCTTGTCCACCAAAGCAATTACGCTATTAAAGTAATGCTTGAGAGAACATGTTGAAAATGTAGATGATTGTATGACGACCGGTGCTGATTTAGTGTACACATCAAATGTTTTTGGCACTCAAATATAATTGCAAGATCCAAGAGCACCCAGCAGTTAACTCAAAGAACTAAGGGAATAACTATTAAATATGCTTAAAAAATAAAAAGTCATCTACTTTAAGGCCAAGCTAAGAATTATAAAGTAACTAGAGAGGAAGAAGTCACCATAAACTCGATCATGTAATATGTTTGTTGAACACTTAATTGCTGCTCAATGGAAGAAGAAGCATAGCCATTAATCAATGGCCGTGGGTTACAGAAACTGCACTTAGGAAGATTGAATATCAAAAATGTCATCATCGTACAAACTAAACAATTGAAGGATCACAGAATTACAAAGTCAGCATTAAAAAACAAAGCAATTAAAGATTACACAAGGACTAACAAATATTATTGTGGTCGCAGAGAAACAAGAAAATTACTCCTATAATACTTTGTACCATTGATGTTACACCTGAAAAACTAACATGCTAGCGCCGTGTAGAAACACAAGTGACTACACAAAATGACCAACACGGGCAACTACAAGTCTACAACGCCATGGTTGAGGCATTTAATCTTTACAGTGGCCAGGTCAGAAGTTGTAGGTAATTTTAACTATACAAATAGACTAATTAGAACTTAGCTACCTTAAAATTTTCAGAAATTGGCTTGTTTTTCCATCCATATAGTGGGAAACTACAATAGAGTCACAGATTGCAAGCTTGGTACTCTCAATTCTCCAGTTGGGATATCAGCACCCTCATTGGGTAATACCCAATGATAAAATACAGTGATACTGGGCCTAATGAAATTCAGGTATTAGAATGAGTTGTTGATAGACACTCAGGTCCGTCTTTTTCTCTTCCTTTTCTTCCTACTGGGAGCATCACTCACTGAGGTCTCATGCGTTGTGTTCAACTGCACCTTTCCTGGTTCCTCTGATCCTCTAAGCTTGACTCTCCCCTTTCCAGAAGCAATATTCGCCATTGTTTCAGTGCCTGATTCCAGAGTGATGTCATCCTTTATTTTCAACACAGAGTTTGAAGTGTCACTGTTTAGTTTGCCTTTCAGGGAATCCCTTCTGACCTTCCTACCAACAGACTTACGAGAGCCATCAATAGATTTCCTGCCAGATTTGTAAACGTTATCCTTCACCTCAGTTCCAGCTATATCGGAAGATTGATCAACCTTCAAACTGCCATCCTTGGGCCTCGTAAGTTCTTTCTTAAGCTTATTGCCAGGCTCAGTGCTGCCATCTTTTGATTTACTTGCAGCACTCTCTGTTATTTTAATCGAAGAGCTGGTGGTATCATGAAGGTTTGAAGAGGCAGCTTTAGATGGTCTACCTTTGCGGCGATGACCAGATCCAGATGCTGTGTTACTGGTGTCAGAGAGAAAATATTACACTTAAATAAATTGGGTAACAAATAAGTATTTAAGTATAGTCTTATCAACCTTTTTGCAATTGGATCTCTATCGGGTTCCTTTGAGATGGAGGTTGATGTTAATTTCGTGCGTTTCCTTCTTGGTCTAATTCAATTGAAAATAACAAACATCAAACAGAAAAATATTTTGACATAAATAAAACAACCTTTCTCCAAAAAGTAACTGTACTCTACTATCTGAAACACCAAATTCATGTTAGAATTTTGCAAGACTTTTTATAATTTCAATTAATCTAGAGGACTAGCATCAGACATGCAATCTCTGAAAGGTCTTGTTGCTCAAAATATAAATTAATGAGGAATATAGATGTAGATAATTGAAAAATATCAGGTTAAGTAGCAGAAATGTTTGTTTCTAAATAAAAAAAATATTATAATTTCATAATGGTATACAAACAACTACAGATATAAATGAGAAACCAAAATAGTAGTGAGTTACAATCTGAAAATTTCATGGGGTTCTACACACATGTAAGATCCTAAATGTAAGTACAGAGCCATATTAAAAACCTTAGGGCAGAGCATCATTGTTTAGTAATTTTTCAAGATGTTTCAAATCATAACTACCATAAGGCTGAGTAATATCCACAATTCTTCTATTTACAATGCAGTTTGATATGCAGTGACAATTGTTCTTTGCACTGAAATATAATATTATGCTATTTCAAAAGTTGTTGACGTTTTGATTCAGCCTGAATAAGGAAATTCAAGTTGAAAGTTTAGAAAAGGATTTTATTTGCAATCAAAACCTGAGGTGAAGTTCAGAAACCATCAGAAATACATAGAGAAAGGATAACAAATCTGATTTAGCATAATTCCCTGAGCAAATATTAAGAATTAATATGAATAATTAATTATTCATCACAACAAACCTGCAGAAAATAAATTGTGGAAATGTATTTACACCGGAATACATAAAAGCAGAATAAAATTCAGAGTTTTTAGTTACGTGAAATGGTAACAGAACATACTCTTCTGAAGAAGCATCAAGATTTTTGGAATCTTCTATTTGTTCCTGCATGCCAAATCAGTGGAAATTAGTACAAAAGCAACATGACATATAAAAAGAGATTTGGAATAATTCACAGACCGTATAATGTTCGCTGCCATCCTTAATCAATTTCCAACGTTCTTTACTCAAAAATAGTATTTCTACCTCACCATCAATATAGGTAACCTGAACAGCATTGAAATGTTGTACAAAAAATAAAAGTCACATGTCATACTAGATTGCAGAACCAACAAAAGCCACAGGCAGAAGCTAACATTATTTATACCTTGTGCTTTCTAGAAACATTGTCATAAGAATCAACAACACCATCATAAAACCTGAGAGAAGAAATTAATGCAAAATAACAATTGTCAACTAAATAACATAATAGTTAAGTACTATCAAGAAACCTTGGAAAAGGACAAGCTAGGATATAATGACACCATTGATACAAAGTACTAAATATTAGGGGTGTCAAAAATGAACCCGACCCGACGACCCAACCCGAATCGACCCGAAAAAAATCAGGTTCGGGTTGGACATTTTCGGGTTCGGGTCGGGTTCGGGTTGGAGGGTATTCGGGTTGAAGATTTTCGGGTTGGGTTGGGTTGACCCGGGTTGACCCAAATATAGGGTTTAGTGGGGTTTTTTTAGGGTTAAATCAAATTTTATTTTGAAAATTAAGATGTTTTATGTATATTAATATCAAGTTAGTATGATAATGATGAAATATTGAGATAAAAGTGAAGAATTATAGGGAAAATAACTCCAAAAAGTCATTTTGAATCGAATTTTCGGGTTACACGGGTTGGGTTCGGGTTGGGCGGGTTCGGGTTCGGGTTTAGGAGTTTCGGGTTGAATTCGGGTTCGGGTCGGGTTCGGGTTGGGTTATAAAAAAAAAAAAAAAAATTTAACCCGACCCAACCCGACCCGACCCACCCGAATTGACACCCTTACTAAATATCAATGGCAGTAAGAGAGACATAGTAATGCAAACTTCAGTTTAGCCAAGTCACTTAATGATGTCCATCTACTAGATGTAGGTTGAAAACCATTAACAGAGTAAGAAAACAATGGGCAAAACCAAAGGGTTCAACAACCAAATTTGTGGGTTGGAAGTTGATATGTAGAGAAATGAGATATGCATATGATTGCTATTTTTGCTGATTGAGGATAGCATTCCTAGATGTATGAGAGAATATCCAAAAGACGTGATGCAGATGGAAACCAAATAAATGGTTTAGTTATAGATAATGATGGGAGAATATAAAATCTAAGAAAGGAAAACAAATAAAAGAATCAATTAAAGTAATACATTTAACTATAAATAAAGTTATAGGAGGAATACAACAAAATTATAGTGCACACAGCACATTCAGTACATCCATACTATTCTGTTGACAAGGAATCTTTCCTTCTGTAACCCAACCAGGAAATGATTTTTCAGAATTTGCAACAAATAGCCATTTGGCTTCAAGTGAAAATGTTTCTAACAGTGAAATCACATAGGCCAACAAAAAACCAGAGCAAATTTCATACATAAACAAAATTATACTCACTTCTTATCCATTGGCCACCATACACTAATTTTGGAACCAACAAGGTCCTCGCCCAATTCTTTCTTGCGAGTTCGTATTCCAAAAATCTAAATGAATAGAAGTGCTTAAAAATCAAACCTCATATTTATGAACTAAGAGGGAAAATGAATAATGGCAATACACAGTAGAAGACAAAAAAGAAGCAAAATAAATGTCTAAACTATATAATAATTATAGTCTAAAGAAAATAAAAGTGATTCCAAATCATCCTAATCTACAAAAAAATAATTACAGATAAAATCTCAACTATAGTTCATAATATGGACTTCTCAAATCTTTTAATTTGAGTTAAGCCAATATTATGTTACTTAGATGACTATCTAAATAGATAATGACCATTGTGTATAAAGGATAAAGGGCAGCCGGTGCACGAAGTTCCCGCCAATGCGGGGTCACAGGGAAGAGTCTATTGTACATAACTTTATCCTGCTTTACAAGAAACTATTTTCTGAGACTCGAACCCATGACCTCTAGGTCACACAACAACAACTTTACCATTGCGGCATTGTGTATGAAGGATAAAGGGTAAAAAAAAATTATAAGCATCATGCGTAACAACTTATATTAAACTGAAATAAATCAATAGTACTATGAGTGAACATTTTAAAAAAGCATGGAGGTATATGGAATACTGGTAAATTGCAAGTGTGTACAATTTATCAAATATAGATGTTGTACAGGAACATAGAAAACACTATGCATGAAGCAACAGAATTGTAAAGTCACAGAATGAAAGCAAGTAACCCTTGGGAAAATAATCCTTAGGCTCTAACAAACATACTTGACAGTCCGAACTCTCATAAAAACACTGTACATTAAGAAACAGTATTGTAAAATCACTGAATAAAAGCAAGTAATTCTTTAGTTCACAAACCCAAGGCTTTAACAAGCACACTTGTCAGTCTGAACTATCTATATACCCAACCAAACTTGTACAACTCAGATGTTACAAGTTGCAATATAACCAAAACTACACAAATGCTAACTAAAGAAAAATTCAAAGACATTTAGGGAAAAATCAAGAAATAGAACCCTGGATGGGCTCCAATATGCATTATGCAGCCAGAAGGGAAAGGCCTATAATTGTCGAATAACATGATACTTAGAGCCATGATAACAGATGTCTAGAAAACACAACAGTAGATATCTTGAAGCACAATAGTAAAGAGGAGTGAAACTATTCTGAAACATCTCATTCAGCTGGCTGACCAGCACTATGGGACGACAATGAATCATCTTCCTCACATTGACACAGTGTGGACACTCTTACAAATGTATTTAAAAAAGAAAAAGAATAACATACGAAAAAAAGATAAGTTGGTTAATGTTATACCAGTTTGTAACAGCTCTCCAATAATTATTACTGAGATGAACATAAGAAATCCTACAATAGTCCAAGTTATTGGTTGAAGACAACACCTTTACAACTGGTTCCGTGGTTGTATCATCTTGAGCCTTGAGATTGTCATGCTGCTTAATTTTGGATTTCCGTAGTTTTTGTAATGTAACTTCATCATTAGTCTTGCTTGTTGAACCCTTTCTTCCTCTTCTTCTTTGAGATTTCTCCACCAGATCTTTTGCGACAGTTGCTTGTTTGATATTAGCATGATCCTCATTATCTAATTCTTTCAACTCAGTATCTTTCAGAAAGAAACTTTTGTCAACCACCTTAGATACTCTCTCTTGCAAAGCAGACACAGATTGTTTTGATGCAGATAAATTTGAACCAAATCGGCCTCGTTTTCGTTGGGTTGCATTAGGAATTTTCATTTGGGCTGCGGATGAATCTGTATCAGCAGCAACATCAGCTGTACAAGCAGAGGCAGGTCATGTATATTTTATGGTTCTATGATCTTTAGTATGAGATGTCTAAAAAAAATCAGTACCATCTCAAAAAAAAAAAAAAAGGCAGAGCAGCAGCATACTTACCATTAGTTTTGCGGGATTCAAGATCCAAAACAGCATCTTGCTTTACATCTTTTGGTCCCATCTTGCCTGAAACATCTTTGTCAGCTGCAGCAGCTGTTTTGGATTGATCAGCCAGAATAGAAGATTCAGGCTTGTGCTCTGGATAAGAGGATCTGAGTGTTGATTCACTAATATTATTACTCTTTACTGAGTTAAGCGATTTCTCTGGAGCAGTACCTTCTTCAGGACAAAGTACTGTTACTTCCACCTTTGCAGATTCCTGAAATAGAAGGAATCAACATCCATTCATGCACCTGAAGAAACCTATCAGAAACAGCCATTTCAGACAGTTGTCATCTGCCTGAAAGACTAATGAGTGGGTAATCAAATGATGAAAAACAAAAACAAATGATGAATTATCTAACAAATCTATCAAAGAGAGATAGGCATTAAAATTAATAAAAATAGATAACACCCTTTTGGCAAATATGTGGGACCCAAGGTGCATGTTGAGAAAAACAAACACACTCATTTGTAATACTACAAAAAACTAAAAAAACAAAAATGTGATGACATGAAGTTGGTGAGAAAGAATGAATGAAAATATAAATTAATAGATGATGATCATAAAATTCTGTTTAATCTCATCCATTTTTGGCCAGAGACAGATCTTATACCTTCATTTGAACCCTAGGCAAAGATACATCATTAGTATTATTCCCTAGGCAAAGATATATCATTAATATAATTTTGAACTTTTACCTAATTTATAACAGCATTAATACAGATTCTCCTCTATCCTTTGCACCTACAATTCTAATTGATTTAACTTGTCCAACAATACACTTGTTTGTCTTTGAACATATTTGCATCAACTTATTTCTTTATTTTTATCTTCTATTACAACAACACATAATTACTTCGGGATTGTATTAATTTTTAATTACTTTCAAGTAACCCCATATATTCATCTATGTATATGTTACTTAATCTCCAAGATTAATTGTTACTTATAGACAATAGCATCAATATTTTAGATAAGTTGACTACATCACAAGCATACATCCATTCTCCATGTTGTGGAATGAATCTCATTTTGTCCTACAAGTTAAAGGAAAATCACCTAAACTCAACATATGCAAAAATCAAGAATAGAATCTCCAATATTATTGTACCTAGATAAATTCTTTGATATCTCCCACAGTTCCATCATGCGTGTCCAACTTTGAAATTGCAAAAAAAAAAAAAATCTAAAATTAATGAGAAATAAAAAGGCATACGCACCGTAATTTCACCTGATGTATTTCTGTCATTTTGCTTTATTCCACCATAACTTTCTTGGCATATGGAGTCTACAAGTTTACCATAATCATTAGAAAATGAGCCAACAGATTGTGATAATTCCAAAAAATATGGTTTTAATTTCCCAGCACAATTCCTGATAACTTTTTCCCCTAGTTTGCGTACAGCAGGCAAAATATCCTGAGGACAAACAAAAAGTTAGATTAGATAATAATTTCACTAAATGAGACAATAAATGTTGAAAGGCAAACATTTACTTTATCATAATTTTTAACAGTATTCAGCAGACATGATATTAACTCCGAGGAAATATCTTCACTTTCCTCTATAACCACAGTCATAATCATCTCCATCGAAGATAAGACCACCTCAGAGTGGTTTGGCCTGAAAAATCAAACAAAAATTAGCTTACTAGTGCTCTAATAAAGTAATAAGTAATAAAATCAGTTGAATCAACAAGTAAAAGAAAGACACAAACGATACTATCCACCTACTGACAAGAAAAAAATTAAAGTGGATGCTTCAGATGTAGAAAGATGAATCAGATCATAAACGTAAACCTGTACTTGTAATTTGCAGAGTACATTAACAGCATCACTTTGACTACATTACCAAAACTTTGAAATCTGTCGGAACAAAGCTTTTGATCTTGATTTTTGGTAAATCCCTAATACCGGCATAGAGGCACTTCTATCTATAGATCACTCTTGTGTAGCATACTGTGACAGTAGAAAATGAGCTTGTTTGGCATATAATTTGGATCCCTTGAATCTTATGAATCCTTAGTGATAAAATCGAATAGCAACTATGGCCAATCTTCACTTCCTAAGATTGCCTC